>NC_050070.1:192288781-192606054 GCF_009764565.3 Dermochelys coriacea
TACCCCAGAATGTATTTTTCTTCTATTATCTCAAGTGAATATTCATCTCTTAACCTTCCGTAACAGGATTTTTTTCTTTTCCTTTCAAATCCCAAACAAATTATCTACTTAAACGATGTTTACATTATGTATACTATAAGCCAAGTTAAGCACCTAAGTGTTCATAGGATCTCCATTCCCTTACACCAGTGTAACTGAGGGATTACTCCATTGCAGACTGGAGTCACACTTAGGTGTAAGTGAGAGGAGAAACAAGCCCTCAGGCTTTTAGTTTTAAAATACCACCTAATGGGAGTGACTTTTAAAATCATGTTGTTGTTCATTTGTTCCAATAGATGGAAAGCATCAACTGTATTTCATCTGGTGGCCTTAAAATAAACCAAAGGACACCATGGGCCCAATTCTAACCTCAGATACACACATGTAACCAATGAGCCAATTCTTAAAGTAGTATGTGGGCGTCTTTGGAACTGGGAAGACACCCATTATCTTCAATGGGTTGTGAGGGATAGCTCAGTGTTTTGAGCATTGGCCTGCTAAACCCAGGGTTGTGAGTTCAATCCTTGAGGGGGCCATTTAAGGATCTAGGGCAAAAAAAAATTGGGGATTGTTCCTGCTTTGAGCAGGCGGTTGGACTAGATGATCTCCAACTCTTATATTCTATGATTCTATCTGAGGGAAGAATTTGCCCCTATTATGTGTACATATGCGTTTGATAACACACAAACACACATGATATATATAGTATGTAATATATATATGCAAGCATACCTAATATATATTACATATAGTATTGAACATAATAAATACATATACATTCATGCATCATGTTTGTGTGTGTATGTATTTACTAAAGAAACAGATCATTTAAACATATTAAAGAGTATTCTAAAATATGGGGAAAGTTCTTGGATTAAGAAACGTCCTTGTGGCAATTTTAAATGAAAGTGTACGTTAATTCCTAGTGCATTCATGTAATTTTGCAATTCTCTGTTTAAACATTAAATGTCTTATATAGCAGCAAAATAACTAAATGGGTGTTCATATTTTCATAATGTTGACTTAAATTATTAAGTGCAAGATGACTGTAAGGGGTGATTAACAGAAATTACGAGTTTTGATAAGCGTATATATAAAATAAGTGTATATACAATATATATATATAGCTAGACTTCAAACTCTTCAGAATTTTTGCATCAGGGTAAGCACTGAAAAATGTCCAGTTAGAATAAGTTTTTATGGTATTGCGGATGCAAAATAAAATTAATTTATTAGCATTTATAACAGAGGAACTAATTCAGTTCTCGATTTAAAACAGGTGAATGTTGTTAACATATAAAGCCCTGTGATGATGTTTTATAATCTGAGTAAAATAAAGAGATGTTGTAAACTGGCAGGTCCTATCATCATTGCCTATCAGAAGTCATGGGGGATGTGACATGTATTCAGTGAAACCACTTCAAAATGCTCTACTTTTAATAATGCAGGCCTGATAAGGTAAATCACATCTCAAGTATGTTTAATACACAGGAGATAAAGGCATACCCGCATAAAGGCAGTAAAACGAAAGCTGTTCAGCAATGTTGTAGCTGTAAGGCGTGTTATACAATGGAGCACTATCGATTGAGGCCCCAATTCAGGAAAGAGCTTAAGCACGTAGTCAAAGGTAAGCATGTGTTTGAATCTCATTGACTTCAAGGGGTGGTAAGTAAAGGCTTAAAGTTAAGCACCTGCTTAAGTGCTTTCCTGAATCAGGGCCTGAATGATCAACAGTGCTGTGAGACACAGTACATCTTGTCCTGCGAACAATCAGCCTTCATTAGATCCAGCTTCATTGAAAGTGGAAGGGGCATTCAGCTTTTCAGAATGCAGAACAGAGGCTGAAATGGGAGTTTTGTTTGAAAAATACTTTAAAAAACCCCTCAAATTGCCATTTTGAGCCACAAAATGATCAGCTAGTAAAATGTATCATCAAGCTCCAAAGGAAAAAAGTATACAGATGGTTCTTCTTGCCCCACAGCATGTAATAAGGAGGAGCAGATTAGGAGTATGAGCCTGATTCTATTCACCTCATAGTCAATAGGTGTTTTATCACTGCTTGCGGGGAGGAAAGGATCAAGCCCTATGTAATGCAGAACATTCTGATACGCTGTAGTAGGAGTTTTGTCAGAGGTTCTTGGTAATTTAGATCCCAAAGGCCTTATAAATCCTGAAGACCTTACACAGTTTTTATTCAGCCTTTTCAATACATGTTTTGTCTGAGTAAAAACTGAGTTAAGGCCTTCACAGTTTAGGCCCGACACCTGCAAAACATTTAAGTACATGCTTAACTTTCATGGGACTACTCGCATGCTTAAACTTAAGTACTTACTTAAGTCCTCAGCGGAGCCACAGCCTTTGCCCTTAAGTAATACCCAATTTATGCACACATTTTTATGGTTCTAGACGTGAAAGATTTTATTCTCATTGAAATTGCTGGGACTACTTACGTGAATAAAGTGAGCAGGATTTGGCCTATATGGATGTGAAAAAGAGATAGTAGGAAAGCAATCTACACAGGGGAGCATCATTAACATTTCATGATAAATTTTTAGTTCTGGGTAATTATTAGAGTTGGTTGGGAATTTTCTATTGATTTTTTTTTGTTTGTTTAAAATGGAAAAGGAAGTTTTCTCAAAATCAAAAGTTTCCTATGGGAAAAATTTGTTTTTTTTCCATCAGGCACCCCATGCTGCCATTAGCCTTTATAGCATCTGTGGTTGGCCTATATTTCCCATGATTTACAATGGTCTCCTCTCTGGCTGAATTGCTGCTGTGCATCATGGGAGTCCCAAGACTGTAGTGCATCATGGGAGCTGTAGTCCAACCAGCAATCCTGAGAAGGGGAGACATGAGGCACCTGAGCTACTCCTCACAGTAGGCCCTGTGCAGCTCAGGTGGATGCAGGTGAATGTTCAACTGAGCTGAAATAAAGTGTTTTGACAAAAAAAAAATTTGGAACTTTCCCTTCTGTGAAAAAATTCCATATTTTGGCTTATCTGTACATGAAAACGAATATCAAAATATCAGCATTTCCCACAGGACAGAAATTCCAATTTTTGACAAGCTGTGGAATACTGTAACCATATTTTCTCTTGTGTCAAAAACAGAATACAGTCCTGCAAACCTTCACTCCCTATGTGCTTGAGCAATCCCATTGAGTTTAATAGGACTGCTCATATAAGTAAGATGGTACAGGATCATGTATAGAGTTTCTAGGTCTGGATCACTAAAATGCAACAAATTTGAGGGGAAAAAATAATAAAATGAAAATACCCCAACCGAACAATCTTTGAAGTGTCTGCAATCCTCTGAAGATATTCCAATGTGCACTAAAGACCTCAACCTCAGTAACATAGGATTTTGCAGTGGGCACAATTTTAAATAGATTTCAGAGTAGCATCTGTGTTAGTCTGTATTCGCAAAAAGAAAAAGAGGACTTGTGGCACCTTAGAGGCTAACGAATTTATTTGAGCATAAGCTTTGGTGACCTACAGCTCACTTCATTGAATGCATCCGATGAAGTGAGCTGTAGCTCACGAAAGCTTATGCTCAAATAAATGTGTTAGTCTCTATAAGGTGCCACAAGTACTCCTTTTAATTTTAAATAGAGTTCAAGGAAGCTATTTTTTAAAATCAGATAATAACAGACATTTTAAGCATAAAAATTAGATGCAAGCTGCTTAAAAATAAACACAATCGAAAACCCTATTGAAATCCTGTCCCCCTTGAGGTTTGTGTGTAAAGGCTGAAGACTGTTAATACATTCTTTTTTAAAGATGTCCCTTTTTCTCTTTTAGCATTGTTGCATATTTTATTCTCAGCAGCCGAGATAATATGTAGTAAGATCTTACTGACAAATTCAGCCACATTTTTGTTTGGTAACATATCTAAAAATAAATGATTGCTAAGCTCTCTTATACATATAGAGTATAAACAAGGGATGGTTGAAATACATTACTGAACTAAAGTGCTTAGTCTTTCATCTTGAAAATGACATGCCAGTCAGTTTGTTAATTGGTTAATACTAGCTTCGTTAATGCTACTGTTTGATGTTAAAGGTAACACACACCCACTATGACTATGTTCTTTAGGATGCAAAGCTTTTATTCAATGAACCAGATGTCACAAGCTAACATTTGCAGCTGTCTGAAAATTGGAAACTAATGGCAGCTAAAGCATCATTAGAGGAATATAAACTGTAAGGGGCCAATTTGTAGTGGGCACATATTACTTAGGTGTAGTTTAGACAGGCAACTTCTTAATAATAATTTTTTACTTGTCCTAATCACAAAAAGTGTTGTGCAAATGAACCTACTATTAGTTGCCCAAGTACATTTTAGTGATTATTACATTAAAGATAAACCTACACCAGACAGAATGGCCATTAATGTATCAATGTTTTATATCAAACAGCAAAAGTCTCACTATGTTAGCATTGGGTCAGGGGAAAAAATTGTCATTTAATAACTATGCCAGACAAGTTGCTTATCAAATGATGTAACTTAAGAGCCTTTGTCTCCTAGCTTCTTCTTGCTTGTCTTCTCAATTGTTGTCTCCACAATCATAGCTGTCTCTTCGTAAGTCTGAATTCTGTCATCTGAAAACTTCTCGATAGATTCCATTACTTCCACCTTCTCATAGCTCATAGAACTGGGTAAGCTTGGTTCTCTGAATGCTTGGCCTCCTCGTTGGTCTTCTCTGTCATACTCTGTCTCTTCAAATACGTCTGGCTCAGAAGGGCTGGCTACACCAGCTGGAGGTGCTGCCTCAGGCACAGTGATGTCAGGCTGCTTTGCGGGCTCTTCAGCTTTTTCTTCTGACTTTCTGCCCTGTTCATTTATTTCTTCTCTCTCTTCAAGCTCATATTGCATTTCATGGACTTCCCCTTTCTCATTTGCTGATGGCTCAGAGGGTTCAGGCAACTCTGGAATTGGCTCCACTTCCCCGCCATTTGGCATCTTTCCATTGCTAGTGGAAACAGTGATCCCACCTCCAGCCGGGGTGGAGGAAGAATAGAAACAAGGATGGTCATAGCTTGCTTCCCCTGTGACAAGTACATAGCTCTCTTTGGTAGACAAGTCAGTCTTAGGCTCGGGTCTCTTGAAGCATCTTATTTTCTCTCTCACAGTGTTACATAATTCATCAAAAGCTTTACTTATCCGAGCTCCGTCAGGCACATCCTCTGGGACTGTTTCTTGCTCAACTAGTTCTAATTCTTCCTGCTTAGGTTCACATATTACTGTGCTTTCATGTTTAAATTGCAGCTGATCCTGATGAAAGTCTTCCAGAGTTCTTTCATAGCGGTTTTCAGGTGAAAACCCATCTATGTCTTTGGAAGTGATCTCCTTTCTCCTAGAAATTTTCTTTGCCAGACCTTTTTGTCTTGGTTTTGCACTTGCAATCTCTTGCATAACCAGGGTAATATCTAAAGAAAATCCAAAACAAAGGCAACAGCACACAACATTGAAAGGAGTTGCCCAAGACAGTTTAGCAATCTATCTCCAAACCAAAGGGCCTCATTGTCAGTACAGTGTGTACAAAACAGAATGCAGATGCAAAGGTGGGCATGTATTCATTTTATGTATGAAAATGGCTATTCTGAGTGTGCAACACTGGGCATGTATCCATATTGCATGTACAAACACCACTTTTATACATAAAATGTATAAATACTAACTTTTGCATGTACAAAACTGAGTGTACAAAATCAACATCTATAAACTATGAAGATGAGACTAATGCTCTGAAAGTACATTTAGGGCTCACTGCTACTTTTCAATATAGTGTGCAACACCACTATCTTGAATCAGTAGCAGGCTTAAGGGCCATATCCACATGGAAGTAGCTCCTGTGGCTGCTTCACAGGATGCCTGGGCTTTCCAGCTGCAGAAGCGTCTCCCAGATGTGACGGGGAAAAACATCCCCATGTTCAAAAACATTCCCCCTGCTCCATTCCTTGTGGAAGAATTGCAGACTCCACCCACAGCTATCACCATAAATGCAGATCAGGTTCACGGGAATAGTGACAGGAGACTCACTCATATCCTAACACAGAGGCAACTTCTTCCCTTATTCTCTAGATACCCTCAAGTCAAGTCCTGTAGGTAATAATCCAAAGTACAGTTAGATGCATAGGCCAAATGCTCAGATGGTGTAAATGATCATAACTTGATTGACATCAATGGAGATGCATCTATGTACACCAGTTGAGGATCTGGTCCCCACGTATTAGTAGCTAATTTGTTCACTAACAAACTTAATTTAAGCCTGCTGTATTTGGTACAATGCTAGGGGAAACACCCTATTTGGTCTCCAAAAATTTGAACATGCGACATTTATCTTCATTTTTTAACATGCCTTGTTTTCAGTAAAACATCCAATTACCCATCTATTTATGAAACTTCTGAGACATCTGTCAATTTGGTATGTAAAGCACTAGGTATCAAACCATCCATCTCCATTGTTACAAAATCATTTCTACTTTAGCCCCAGATATTTGCCTTCACTAGTTCCTGCTCTTACGAACATCTTAATTCTAAATGTATTAATCATACAATTCTGGGGAGCAATCAGACAGCGTGGACTGTGACTTCATTCAGCTCAAACTGGGTCATGGCGGATAAACAAGGCTAAATTGCCTATTTGTATTTACAGGGCTACCCAAGTGTTCCTATCTTGTTTTGTGATAATGAAAGGATGGTCAGACTTGGGATATAACCTCAATCCTATGTGATCTCTTTGCACTATTTTTAAAAAGGCTGCCTGTTCTATTAGTTCTCTTTGTGCATCTCATTAATTCAGTGCAAGCTACTTCTGTTGCATTAAGTCATGCTACCAATATAGCAAAGGAACCGATTATTTAGGGGATCCAGCCTTCAAGGGCCAGATCTGAAGCCAACTGATGTAAACCGAAAGTCTCCCATTGATTTCAATAGGATCTGATTTAGGCCCCAACAATGGGGTCCATGCTGAAGACAAATGAAAATGGTTTAAAATGCAAATGTTCTTGTATTTACTCAAACAAGAAAAGAATATCAGACATTTACCTCGCCTCCTCCAGGCTGTAGTTTGGCAGGGTCTGTAGCTCTGTGTGAAGAGTGCAACGGGGGTTCCAATTATGGCAGAATTTAACCTGGCAGAGAGAATTAAACAAGTAGAACAGTTCACCTCATATCAAAATGGGAACATAAAATACCATTTAAATCAATATACTGCATAGGCTCTGTACTATTGGCCAAATTCCCTGCTGGTGTAAACCAGCAGTGCCTCCACTGTCTTCAATGGAACTATGCTGATTTACTGCAGAGGATCTGGCCTACTATACTTACATAGACGGTAGAGCAAAGCACATAGTTTTAAAAAGCAGTCCTAGTGTTGCTAGGGAATGATTTCATAATGTAAGGGGAGATTTTGAAAGGCACTAAGGGCAGTTAGCCATCCCAGGGCCCCTGGATAGCAGCAGGATCTGGGTATCTAAGTCTTTTGGTGATCTGCCCCATAGACCGAAGGGCCATATACAGACCTCAAACCATATGCATATGCAGTTTAATGCAAATAAAGAATCTAGTTTACTTTTATTGACTGCTTTCTTATTTAACTTAACTCAGTACAACAGCTCTTGCCATCTGCTCATTTTTCTTCATGCAAGCTCCCTCTAGTGTTCCCAGCCAGGCACTGGACCTACTTGTTCCTGCTCTGTTCAATTAACCTTGCATATCACCTGCAACTCTGAATGAACCAGTGGGAGCTCAAAGGCATATGAAATAAGAGGAGAAAACGCCCTTTCGATTCACAAGAACACACACAAAATGCAGTTTAAGGGTAAGGCTTATGGTGAGAAGTATCAGGTCAAAAAAAGCCCAAATCAGGTCACTTCTCAGTTCCCCCCACTAAAGGTTCTGCAATGCTGTGGACCAGCCAGCGGAGTCAGAAAACATAATATTACTGTCACTCACTGTACCTCAAAATAACAACCTGTATCCCCATATGCACCACTTGTGTATGATTATGCTATTTTGTAAAAAAAAATATGCATTGTGAAGTATCATTGGAAAAATCATAATCTATTAAACATTACAATCCTGTTGAAATGTAGGTATCATTACTGTACATGAAGTTACGAGATTTTTGCTCTGTGTTTGTCACTGAAACATGTTGCGATCTGGAAAACACGCACAGACTAGCTCTTCTCTGGGAACAAAGGAGTGACCAACACCCAATCAGGTGTCAAGCAACCATCATCGACCAGCAAGGGCCTTGTAAACAAGAGATTTACAATTCACATGAGAGTCAATTGCTCAAGCATGTACACCATAGGGCTGCCTAACCCCCATGACACAGCAAGGATTTTTCCAGCACCTGGAGGAGAGTATAAAATAAGGGACAGTGACATAACCACCTCCCCTCTCCTCCCCCTTACCCTCTGCTCCTACACTGAAGGCAACAAGATCGTTTGGAAGAAAAAGAAACATTTGAACTGCTGTGGGTTTTGGGTAAGAGAAAACTTATGACTTAAAATTGGACCTAAAATTGATAAAATTTAGGAAGTAGATTGCAATTTTCTTTTATTTCTTTTTGTAACCCATTCTGAACTCCTATGCCTGTACCACTTATAAATCATTTAAAATCTATCTCTTTTATGTTTAATCTAAACCAGTGTGTTTTTGGCTGAAGCGTTTAAGGAATCTATTCAGGTTACAAAGGCTGATGCATATGCACCACCCCCTGACACAGTGGCAAGCTAATTAATGAGCTTGCATTGATCAAGAAGGTCTTGAGCAGCGTAAGACCCACATTTCTGGGGTGCAATGCTGGAGCTGGGGGGGATTTGCTGGTGTCTCCTTGTATACAGTTCATGAGTGGCTGGAGAGAGCATTCATGTACTTTGCTGAGTGTGCCTCTGCATGCTGTTGGCTGAGTGAACAGAGCCTGGTGGCGTTTGCTGTTCACTAGCACAGCAGTGTAGGAGATCAGCCTGGGCAGGGGAGTTAAAGAGGTCACAGTGGTTCCACAATCCAGACTGCACTCAGGGGGGATGTCACAGGAACCTTCAGTGGAAATAAAACTTTGCCTGATTCTAGAGCCAAGTGCTAGCTCCAAAGACACCAGTGTGATCTTCAATAACGCTGCTCAGCTGCCTTCTAATCTTGGAGGTGTCTAACGTCTCTAGGCATCGAAGGGCATGGCTACACTGTAGAGCACCGGGAGTTAAACCAGCCTTCAGAGACCGAAGCAGGGAAAACGCTGCCTTGTTTTTACGCTGTCAGCTGGAAGCGCACTGGCGTGGCCACATTAGCAGCTCTTGGAACGTCACAAAGAGCAGTGCATTGTGGTAGCTATCCCAGGGTGTAAGTGGCTGCAATGTGCTTTTCAAATTGGGGGTGGGGGTGGAGTGTGACAGGGAGTATGTTGTGTGAGGTGTTTTGGGGGGCTGAGTGTGTCAGCGTGCTTTCTTGTAAGTTCAGACAGCAGCACCAGTGCAACTATCTCACACCTAAACCCCAGTGAGATCTTCGAATTGGGTATTGTCCCACCTAGCTGATCTGCAGGGCCTTTTCTGGTAGGCATGCTCAGAGCACATCTAACTCCACATCAAATGGCTGTGGGGTTGGGGAGGGAAGAGGGCAGATGAGGAGGTAGACCTAGACTCCCAACACCTTAGTCTCATGGTTAAGGATATGAGAAGCCCAGGTTCACTTCCCCTCTCTGCTTGAGGTGGAGACTGGATATGACGTTGAGTCTCCCATCTCTTAGGTGAGTGCGCTAGCTATGGGATATTTTGCTGTGGAAGTCTCTTAATCTCTCCTGTTGAACCTGGTCCACAGTTTATAAAGGCTGGAGAATCATTTTCTCTCTGCCCCAATGAATGTTTCAGTGTTTTATACAAAGTAAAGCCACTGTAACAGTCAAAATTGAGAAAGCCTGACCCCACGGTACCTCCTGCCCAGTGCTTCATGCACTCACCTGCAAGGTAAGAGACCTGGGTTCCAGTCACTGTTTCACATCAGGCAGAGGGGGAATTGAACTCTGGCCTCCTATATGTGGATGCTTTCTCCTTGGCTTTTGCTTTTGGAAAGAAAGGACTGCCCTGACTGACATACCTAACTCCAGCATAACGTTCACAGCGGTCAATCCCAAATGGAGGGAGATGCCTCCCATTGGGCATCTATCTCCCTTTAAGGGGTGTGACCTAAACCGCACACCTCTGCTGGGACTTTCCTATTGGTTAGCTTAGGTAGCTCCCTGCTCAGCATGTTGGCTTTTGTAAATTGCATTCTGAGGCATCTCACCCTTCCCAGGCCTGGGTAGGGAGCCGGGGCACCCAGCTCAGGACTGTGGATTCCACGAGGCAGCTGGACACATAAAAGTTAAGCACTACAATGGTGAGTCCCTTTTCAGGATCTAGCCCCAAACTGCTGGCAAGATTTTAAACAGCTAGCCCCCCAGTTTGTAACTGATGGGTTATTAGAGCTCTGCAGAGGGGCAGTCAGTTCATAGAATCATAGAAAGGCTTTCGTTTGCACCTGTCCTTTGTGTACAGAAATTAAAAGACAGCAGGCAAATGGTGACTAGACTGACAGGCTGGATGAGAACTTCATACTCTCCTCACACTGGCCCGGAGCCGTCTCTCTCCAGTGGCTTCAGTGGGCTTTGGATGAGGACCACTGTCCTCAAGTTCCTGCTTTGAGAACCCCGTGGGTAGTAAAGTTCACATAGGCTTTAGCGGGATTAAACAAATTCCCATTTTCAAATACTAGACTCCTGCACTGTCACTCACAACCCCCAGGGACGCACCATTAGGGTTGCCAGGTGTCGGGTTTTTTGTTTTTGTTTTTGTTTTGTTTTTTTTTACTAGAAAGTCCGGTTGAAAAGGGAACCCGGCAGTGTCCTGTCAGCACTGCTGACTGGACACTAAAAGTCTGGTTACCTGCAGTAACCACCTCTGCCACTGGGGAGTGGGAAGAGCAGCAGCTGCTGCTGGAGCCTGGAGGAGCACTCAGGAACAGCTCCAGCGGAGAGAGGTACCGGTGGCTCCCTTGTCCTGCCCCAAGCATGGCTCTCCTTCCCCCAACCTGCCCCACTCACCCTCCAGCCCCGGAGTGCACCTCTCCTTCCCCTGCCCTGCCCCAGCCACCCCTTCACTCCCAGAGCGCAGCTCTCCCTTCCCTAGTCACCCCTTCACCCCCAGAGCGCAGCTCTCCTTCCCCATCCTGCCCCAGCCACCCCTTCACCCCCAGAGTGCAGCTCTCCCTTCCCCGCCCTGCCCGAGTCACCCCTTCACCCCCAGAGTGCAGCTCTCTCTTCCCCGCCCTACCCCAGCCACCCCTTCACCCCCAGAGTGCAGCTCTCCCTGCCCTCCCCAGCCACCCCTTCAACCCCAGAGCGCAGCTCTCCTTCCCCATCCTGCCCCAGCCACCCCTTCACCCCCAGAGTGCAGCTCTCCCTTCCCCATCCTGCCCCAGCCACCCCTTCACCCCCAGAGTGCAGCTCTCCCTTCCCTGTCCTGCCCTAGCCCCCCTTCACCCCCAGAGTGCAGCTCTCCCTTCCCCGCCCTGTCCTAGTCACCCTCACCCCGAGTGCCACTCTCCCTGCCCTGTCCTAGTCATCCCTTCACCCCCAGAGCGCAGCTCCCCTTCCTCATCCTGCCCCAGCCACCCCTTCACCCCCAGAGTGCAGCTCTCCTTTCCCTGCCCTGCCCGAGTCACCCCTTCACCCCCAGAGTGCAGCTCTCCCTGCCCTGCCCCAGCCCCCCTTCACCTCCAGGGCGCAGCTCTCCCTGCCCTGCCCTGCCCCAGTCACACCTTCACCCCCAGAGTGTGGCTCTCCCTTCCCCATCCTGCCCCAGTCACCCTTCCGCCCCTAGAGCCCTGCTTAGTTGGCAGGGGGAGGATGGTGAAGAGAGCGCGAGCAACAGGACGGGAGAGGAGCCGGGGGCAGAACCTTGAGGAAAAGAGGTGGAGCAAGGGGTGGGGCCTCAGGGGAAGAGGCACAGCAAGTGGGGGAGATTCCAGCGCTCAGTGTCAGGTTTTCACAAATTACAAAGTTGGCCAACCTACGCTCCATACAGAAAGTAGCCCTACCGGTTGTCTTCATTCTCTATGATACGTTTGTACCGCTCCAGCTCATTCTCGAGGGACTGCTGGTATATCACCAGCTGGTGACAGTCACTTGTGTACTTCTCCAAGGTTCTTTCAGCATCCTCTATCTCCTTCCTAAGAGTTTCAATCTGCTCGTTGTACAGCTGAACCTCATCATCATAACTCTCTTGAGTGCTCTTAATAGCTTGTTCCAGCATGGTTGTCTGAAAGAAAGAAAATTGAAAGCAATGATATACAGCATTTCCGATGTGGGGACTGACAGACATTTTCAGAGGAATCATTAAATGGTGAAAAATACTTTTCTATGTCAGCAAACTAATGACTGAAAAAAATTGTTTTCTTTGGATAATTATTGAAGAGGAAACTGACTACAATACTATGCATGACTAGTGAGAGGGGCTAGTGAAGACAGATGGATGGGAGATGTTTTTCCCAGCCCATGAGAGTTTGAGATTTCAATTTTTTTCCCATACTGAAGTAAGATGAAAAGTTGCAACCTCAAACATTTTCATGGACCAATAATCTGAAAAAAAAATTTAGATTGGGTAAATCAGAATGTTTTGTTTTTATAATTCTGAAACCTTTTGGTTTGCTTTTGATCTTTTAAAAACCCTTTTAAAGTGTAAGTTAAATAAAGTCCCAAACTTTTCTACAGAAATGTTTGGAATTGGGAGCTTTGTCGAAACTGACTCTTCTGCAAACAGTTTGGAGTTCTACAAATCTGCATTTTCCTATGAAAAAGTATTTAGGTCAGAAAATTCCTCACCAGCTCTCACTATGAAGATGTTTCCCAGAGAGCATCTAAGTGGACTAGATGAATAGCTTCTACAAAGGTCTTGGATTCCCTTGCACAAGCTCTGAAAACTGGCCCTGATGCTGCACCATTAAAGCCAATTGGCATTTTCATTACATTAATTTAGTTATTAATTCATATTTAAAAAAATACATCTATTGCTCCCACCCAGTACCATGGTCATCTATTCCCTAAATTAAAACATAGACCAAGGCATTTCTATAAATATACCCGTCATAGCTAGGGTGACCAGATAGCAAGTGTGAAAAATCGGGATGGGGGTGGGGAGTCATAGGCACCTATATAAAAAAAGGCCCCAATTATTGGGACTGTCCCTATAAAATCGGGACATCTGGTCACCCTAATCATAGCCCACACCACCCTAAGCAGCCTTAATATAGACAGTGAGAAGATGGGCTTTGCAAAGCTGGTCTCTGGCAGACTAAAGGGAGGGTGGGGAGCAGGTTTGTAAATTGGCAGAAGGATGGTTTTGCAACATAGCCAGGAGATCTGCGCTCGATTCCTGACTTCACTGCAGATGTTATGTATGTTTCCAGGCAAGTCAATCAGAATTTCAGTGTTGGTTTAGTGACCACAGTGCTGCATTTGCGGGGGGGGGGGGGGAGAGACACATTACTGCACTATGCTAACAGCAATGGCCAGAGTCGTTCTGCCCAGGGAAGACCCAGGCAGCCAGAATTCCTCTGGCAGGAGCAGGCTCATGTCTGCTTCTTACTGCTCCTTTTTGGAGGTTCAGCCTATATTCTTCATGCACCATCTCTTCTTTAGAGGAAGTTTAGGTCTAGCCACCTTACATCCCACCCAGCCCCAGTAGGTTGTGTAGCACCAATGAAGTTGCTAAACACCTCTTGTACTTGGCACTCTAAAAGCTCCAGCATAAGGATTACAGGTGCTGACTGGACAGGAGCACAGAGGGAAGAGAGCTGCCTGTTCTGCCCAATCAGGAGGTGACTAAAATCTGGCCCATAATCTCTTTCTACCTCAGTTTCTTCAGCTGTCAGATGGGGAGTATAATACTTGCATAGCTCATTATTGACTGTAAAGCTCACCTTAGATGGAAAGGTGCCACATGAGACTGAAAGTGATTAATTCTGAGACTACTAGTAGTACAGCCATGTTACTAAATGTGACATCACTGGTGCCACGGGCATTATGGGAGCTCAGTGTGCAGAGCTGCAGACCAAGTTACAGCTAGCTGCAGTACAAGTGTAGCAATCAAAAGACAAACTTTAACATTACAAGCTGCATCCTGCCGTTGACCGTCACAAAACACTTGGGGAGAGTCAGATACAGCGAGCAAGCAGCATCTAATCCTCAAGGGATTTTCACTCCACCCGCAAGTGAAATGATGACCAAGGAAGAATTACATGGGAGTTGCCTTTAAATGTTACTATCAGAATATTATGGCTTGTAGAATAACTTAACCGCCTGTGCAGTGACTCCTGCAGAGAACTGGGATTTTATTAATGCATCACTGGACTGTAAGTTGGCCACAAGATGGTGCTGAGTCACTTAAAAAAAAAAGCTAGGGAATTGCAGCAAAGTGTTACTTCTGCTGTTATTTCTCTATTTTATTACATAATTCCTATACCACCTTCTTTGTTTTGTTTTACAAACAGTCACACTTTATAAGAAGGGTTCATTCATAACTAGTCTATAGAGCAGTCGTTCTCAATCAGCACACAGCTGTGGTCCATGTGACGTCCTCAGGGGCAGGATAACTTGGGAGGGGCCCCAGATGCAGAACCTGTGTGGGGTGTAAAAATGGGGTGGTGCAGGATTGGGCCATAGGTAATGGAACTAGGGATGCTGGAGGTGCTGCTGCACCCCCTGGCTTGAAGTGGTTTCCATCATAGTCAGGGTTTACCATTTGGTTCAAAGGCTCTCAGCTCTGGGTGCTGGGGGCAGTTGCTGAGGAGTTCTCGGGGGCAGTTACTAGGTGGAGGGCTGGGTGGGGGACTGGAGGGGGCAGTTCCAGGGGCGTTGGCTGATGGAGGGCATTCTCTGGCTGTGGAGGGGCAAGCTTGGGGGGCTGGGATATAGTCCCTGACTGGAGAGGCTGGATAAATGGGGGACAGTCTCTGGCTGGGGGGGCACCCTGCACTGGGCAGGGCTCCCCATCTTTGCCAGTAGGCTCGGCAGCCGTGGTCTCTGGGCACTCAGCCTAGCTGCACTGGCTGGGGGGCACCATGCACCGGGCAGGGCTCTCCATCTTTGCCAGCAGGCTCAGCAGTTGTGCTCTCTGGGCACTGAGCCCAGCAGCAATGCGGTGCAGCCTTGCCACCCTTACAATAAATTAATTTTAACAGTTAGTGTTTTGACTTATTTACTCATTTAAAATGCTCTTGGCAGACATTTGCCAATGTTGAAATGAAAGCTGCTGTATCGATTTGAATTGTATTGCTGTCATATAACAAATACTAAACCTGGTTGGTTTTTTGTGTGGCTGTACTGGCAGTGTATGTATTGTGTGCATGCTGCCCACAAGACACAGAGCTCTGCATATGTGGTCCACAATGGTAAATAGGTTGAGAACCACTGCTGTAGAGGGTTAATAAATCATTAATATATTTGTTTAATAATTCATTACTCAATTGTTATAGACTGTGGGGAGAGGGGGAGCTGTTTCCAAAGAACCTGAGTGATTTGTTTTATTTGGGAAAATTCCACCCTGAGATTCAAACAGCTCAATAGGTTGATTATAACCATGGCTTATAACCACCTATACCCTCCTTTTACTGATATTCTCAATATGAGTATAACTGCTATATTTGTCATTTATTAACCCTTTATAAATGGAATCTTAATAGAAAGTGTCACCTTGAAAATGAAGATTTCTTTCTGAAATTAGGACTAGTAAAGGCCAGATTATGCTAATCTTTTCTTGGGTTAATCATCTGAAGGCAGGTTTCTCCAGCTACTTGTACATCTGAGCAGAACTCAGGCACCGTCACAGTCCATGCTCTCCCCTGAGTGCAAGGTGAATTCCTGACTAGGGTGTTAGACACCTCAAGGAGGCTGAGGTAGAGGTGTGGCCTTAGCCCAGCCCCTCTGTGTGCTGGTCAGAAGAGCGGGCGAGACTTAGCAAGCTGCAGTAGTGGCTGTACTTCTCAAGATCTCTGGGAGGTGCTGTGTATCAGCACACCATCCCAGGAACAGGCACAAAGGAGCCCTTACTTGCCGTGTTAAGCTAATAACTTTCTACAACTCCCCATTAATTAGGCCTTTCCTGGGGGTGGGCATATAGGTCCTGACCTTCATGGTTTAGGTTGCTGTTCAGTTTTCAGCTTAGCCTGACAGGATCACAGAGCCTAGTGAATTGCTGCAGAAGACACAAGCTGCACTATGAGGTACTTGGCTGGGGACAGGCAGGAACTGCAGGAAAAGTCCTTGTAACTCATGTCCTGTGAATCAGCACTGCACAGACACAGAGACTGTTGTTACTGATGGTCCCTGGGTGTAGCTGAAAGTGCTAATTCATTGTTATTGTAATCAGGGATATGTGTAGGCTGCTGTGTGAAACCTGACATGCACTTTTTGAGGAAATTCATAGATTTTAACGTCAGAAGGGACTGTTGTGATCATCGGGTGCGACCTGCCTCATGGCACAGACCATAAAATGTCACCCCAGTAATTCCCACATCAACCCCAGAGCTTGTGGAGTGAATTTAGTGCTCAGGGAAAGCGCTGAATGACATCTCTGAAGACCTCTGATTTTATCCCACAGTGCCAATGCATTTCATACTGGATTGAGCGAGGGGGAGACTCAGTCCCTGGACCTTTTCAGTCATCGGCCTGTCTGCTGAGACTGTCCATCAGCAACCCAGTTGTGATCTGGGCATCTTGTTCCACCATGTACTGGACTAAGGCCTCCAACCATTTCTACTCAACCTATTAAGCAGCTATCACATAGTAATAACTGACCCTCTGAAACTAACTACATAAACCTTCATCCCATGGTTAGACAGAAGGCAGAAGCTGAGATAGGTAAAGTTTGAATAAAAAAAAAAATCCTTTTCAGGCATCCATCTTATTTGTAGGTATAATACATATGCTCAAAACCCCATTAAATACCAGCCATGCTGAATTATTCAATGTTAGGTGTTGATTTGTTGCAATTACACTAGCCTGAATCAATGAGGGTCACTAGACTTTCCAGTTAGTTATATAGTACCTCAGTCTGCAGTTTCAATTTCTGAGTCTGCAGCTGACAAAGAATGCTCTTGTACTCTTCCAGCTGACTCTGCAGGATAGGAATTCTCCTTTCTGCCATCAGCCTTTCCTGAGAGAAAAGAAGAAAGAACATCTGATCGTGTAAACATGCCACCAGAGATTTCATTACCTACAGTCAATCTGAAAAGACAAAATGAATGATGATGAGATGACACCTCAGCCTCTTGCTACTTAACTTTAATGGTCTCAAGTTCCCAGTGGAGGCACTGTAGAAGCACGGCTTATGGTTTAAAATAGTTCATTGCATTTGAAAGGAAAAGATTTGCCATTCACTCTCAAACAAGAACTGGTTCCTGGGGTACTGTCCTACACTGGTGCAAAAGTGAAACCCACCATCTTTGTCTCACCTGGTTTCATCCAATCAGTTTGATTCACAAGGGTCCATCCCTCTTGCTCTTGCCCCATCTTGCCTCTTTGGAAAGGGAGCAGACAAAGTAGGCTCACATCCCCATCTCCAAATCCTGGAATCTCTTTACTCTGATTGAGCTGTAGCTCACGAAAGCTTATGCTCTAATAAATTTGTTAGTCTCTAAGGTGCCACAAGTACTCCTTTTCTTTTTACTCTGATGGGACACATCCCTACTTCTCCTGCTGCTGGACTAGCCTTTTAACATGTCCCAGAACATACCTGGCTAGCAGAAATCCCTGTTCAATACTTCTGACATCTCTTTTGATCTTAAAGCTCCTAAAGCTCACTTAAATTTTTTCAAAGCTGCAACTTTGATCTTCTGTTGTTATCATTAGCAATTCCACATTTACTCACAGACACCACAGCACCTCCCTCTACTTAGAATAGGAAATAGATGGACTATCTCAGGAACTTAGGGTAAATATCGACTATCACATTGTGAGTGCTCACTACATAGAATTTATTTATTCAGTGAAACACTTACCTCGCTTACTCCAACTGTAATGGTGGCCACACTAGGGGTCATTTGGATGATCTGTTGTAAAATGCTGACATAGGTCTGTATTTCCATGATATTCTGTGGTGGAGTAAAATTATTTTAATTAGTAACTAGTAGAGCAAGATTTTCAGTTCAGCTGTCTGAATGTCTGTGATTTATTTCTTGATAATAACTTCTTTCACTGGTAAAAGTATGGGTCAAATTCAGATCTGCCGTACATACATGCCACCCTGACTCTAGTGGACTTCTACCCATCTGAACGGGACTCTATATGTGTTCGCAGTTTAGTAACCCTATCACCACATTCAGATAGTACTTTGCTAAAGCTGTTCAGTTACTGATGAGATGCAGCATATTCTTAATTCAGTATTATGTTACTCATGTTTTAAGGGAACAAATGGGAATATAATCTGATCTAGTCACCGATGGAGGAGAGGTGGAAGGGGTAAGGGTGATTAATGGTGTAATAAAGACCGGTGGAAGGAGGTTATTTTCATTTGTATGGCCGATGTGTAGAACTGTGACTTCTTTCAGATGACACTTTGTAAATGTGCTTAAAAAAGGTTGACCAAGTCCAGCATCTGGTTTGAGTCATCGACCATTGACCCTGTTCTAGTTTTTGTCTCTAGACCTGATCTAGCTTCCATAGCTCTCAATGGAAAAAATTCCAAAGAAATGTGAAAAAGGATTAACGTTAGTCTCGCTCCTTTTACCAAATCTATTCCCAGTTTATATATAAAAAGAAAAGGAGTACTTGTGGCACCTTAGAGACTAACAAATTTATTAGAGCATAAGCTTTCGTGAGCTACAGCTCACTTCATCGGATGCATTTGGTGGAAAAAACAGAGGAGAGATTTATATACACACACAGAGAACATGAAACAATGGGTTTATCATACACACTGTAAGGAGAGTGATCACTTAAGATAAGCCATCACTAGCAGCGGGGGGGGGGAGGGGGGGAGAAAGGAGGAAAACCTTTCATGGTGACAAGCAAGGTAGGTTAATTCCAGCAGTCCGAGTGGCTATCCTTCAACAAAAAAGCTTCAAAAACAGACTCCAACGAGAGACTGCTGAATTGGAATTAATTTGCAAACTGGATACAATTAACTTAGGCTTGAATAGAGACTGGGAATGGATGAGTCATTACACAAAGTAAAACTATTTCCCCATGGTATTTCTCCCCCCCACCCCACCCCCCACTGTTCCTCTGATATTCTTGTTAACTGCTGGAATTAGCCTACCTTGCTTGTCACCATGAAAGGTTTTCCTCCTTCCCCCCCCCTCCCCCGCTGCTGGTGATGGCTTATCTTAAGTGATCACTCTCCTTACAGTGTGTATGATAAACCCATTGTTTCATGTTCTCTGTGTGTGTATATAAATCTCTCCTCTGTTTTTTCCACCAAATGCATCCGATGAAGTGAGCTGTAGCTCACGAAACTTATGCTCTAATAAATTTGTTAGTCTCTAAGGTGCCACAAGTACTCCTTTTCTTTTTGCGAATACAGACTAACACGGCTGCTACTCTGAAACCAGTTTATATATGGCTCCTAAAGCTATTTAATGATGGATCTTTTCCTGGGAATGCCAGACTACAATCCTCCCAGTCACACCCTTTACAGAACTTGAATCAGGCAACATTTTATAGCGTTCATGCTACAAAACGAATTGTTGTACCTCTGTGTAAAACAGTAAGGCCTATATCGACAAGCCTATTCAGGCACGTGATTCCCACTGATTCCAATGGGAGCTAGGTGCCTAAATACGTTTGAGGCTCTTGGCCTGACTGCTTATCATGGTACTCAGGATGGCTCAAACAGGACTGGCCCCTCTATAGATTAAATGATGATAAAGGATTCAAGCAGATCCTGTTAATCATGTTAATGATTCTAGACTGCTGACCTTGAGTGAGTGAGCTTTGATAAAATACAACAGCCTACTTGTTGGTCTAGAGAATACCGAACTGAATGTATTTTGTTCACTAACATATCCAGTCTTACCTGGGGTCACTGGGTTTCTTTGAACCTTTTCAAAATGCCTTTTTACAATAAAACAAAACAACAAATCTTTACCCTGTAGGTGTCTGAAGTGGCCACTGAAAGAGATCAAAGGTTAGCGTGACACTTTTCAGCCTTCCAGACTCCTCTCTGAGAGGTGGGGAATTCAGTGCAATTACCTTCTTGTACCTGTCCTTTGTGGCATTAATGTCATCCTGCAGGAACTGTGATTCAATCTGAAGTTCCAGATTACATAACAAAGCTTCATCTGCTTCCTGCAGTGCAGATAAACATGACATTTTTAGTACTGGCTTCAGGATCGCTAAGAATAGAGGAGCCACTTATCCAAAAAGTGAATATTTTAAAATTTGTAGCCACCTATGTTGAGAATTAAAGACTAATGCGAGAAACAAAGATATGATGAAACCAACAAACAATATGCACTTTTATCCATGCGGCTCTCCCGTGGTATACACTATTTTTCTAAACAAAGCTGATAAAGACAAGCAATTAATACATTTCAGCGCTGTGTCGCTGTCACAGCTCATTCACCATATGCTTTATGATGGCTGGGAGCCAAGGAATAGACACTTTATGAAATACCAATCACTGAAGCTTGCAATGGTGTCTGATTCTAAGCAGGAGGAATCAACAGTATAAGGCATTGATTTCTCCAATGTTTGTGACAGTGTTTGATATATTTTGACACTTTTTAAAATATCACACTAAAGAACATACCATATTTCTGTGTCAACCTGAAATTTTTCATCCCTTCATTTTGTGACATCTCACACATCATAAAATTGGATTTTTCTGACACATTTCTGGGACTATTAATTATTAACATGGTGGCCCACAAAAACTAGAAAAGCAAGTTTGGGGGCAAAAAATTGCAATTAATTGTAAATTCAGGAGGCAGAAGATTCTCAGATTCCAGCTGGTCTAGAGAAATGAGCATGGAACTCACAATAATTACCGTGATTTACACCTGAGTAACAGAGAGCAGAATCTGGCCCAGTATCTAACTCCTGTTTCAATTCTAAGAGGTCACTTGGCTTATTACTGAGTTATACTACTTTAAACAAGCTCCTGAATATAAAATACTTCCCAGTAACTTTAAATCATACAATACAAAATAGCAAGTTCTATGGGGATAAGTTTCAGACTGCTATCTAATACATCAGCATCTCATTAAGTATATTGTGTGCCAATAGAGTGAAAATTTAGTTTCTGGTAGGACTCCTGAACATGACCAATTGAATCCTTCTTGCAACTCCCTAACACTCAGTGGTTCCTATGACATTTTATAATTTACATAAGTGGGGTGTTTTCATCAAGCTATAAATGCAATATGAACCTGATCCAAAGCCCACTGATATCAAGGGAAAGAAACTCACTGCTTTCAATGGACTTTGGATGTGATACCTGAGCTGGCTGAATTGCACCAATACAATTGAATTGACATTTACAAAAGACAAAAGTATTCCTTGCAGTGATAAAAAAGGTGTTAAAATATATCAACAGATGCAGGCTTGGCATCTATAGTTTATATAATCTCAGGGTAATCTGGACCTTGAGTAAAATCCTAACCCCCATTGAAGTCAATGGCAAAAAAGCCCACTAACTTCAATGGAGCTAAGATTACACTCCTTGTATGTTGGAGGATTGTTTACACGTAACTCTTTGTCAGGAAATCAATGCATTTTGGCAACTTCTGTGACCAAATGTTTGTGGGTAAAATCTTAAATTACATAAGCTCTCTGAAAACCCTGGAGACATTTTTTTCACCATGTACACTCAGCCCTTTACAGCCACTCTCTGTCAAAGGTTTTGTTATGATATTACAAAATCCCATAGATTTTCAGTAGATCTTATTCTAGAGAACAAAGTACATCCTGAGACCATGGCAGGGAGGTGGGAGAGGAGAGTCCTTTTCTCAATTGTTTTTGCAATTTGTTTACTTTCTGCATTTGACTGCACTTTAAGTATAGTTTCACAATTTCCCGATACAAGCAGCTATTCAGGTCATTCCACCTGCTTTATTAGCGTGTCTCTGACCAAGCAAGAGCAAAAAGAAATTGTAAAACGTAGGAATATCTGACTGTAAAATCAAAAATTTGACAGCGAGTCTCCAGGGCAGCTATACATCTGAAAGTGCATTTAATTCATACTTTTATATTAAGTAGTTTCAAGGTGATGGTGTCTCTTTAGTTCTATCACACCAGATGTTTAGTGGTAAGTTGTGCTCAACAGCAATAATCATCAGCTTTATAGCAACTTTGGGGTAGCCATGGATGCTAAAATCACTAATATTTCATGGGCCTGATTCAGATCTCATCTAGACTAGTGTACCACCACTGGCTTCAATGCAGATCCTCCTTTTTTAGGCCTCAACTAACCAATGCATTTAAGCACATGCTTCATTTTAAGCACATGAGAAGTCCCACCCCTATTCAACAAAGCACTTAAACAAGTTCTTAACTTTAAGCACCCACTTAATTCCTGATGAAATCAATGAGACTTATACATATATATAAAGTTAGCATGCTTTTCAGTGATTTGCTGAATCTGGGCCTTGCACCAGAGACTAGAATCAGGTGTCATGTGTGTGAGTTTATGAGATAGTTGCATTCAAAATGCATATGCTTTTTTTTCTTGACTCATTTCTTTCTTCATAATTCCAACCACACTGCTCATGCCAGCTCCTCAAGGTAAGAGTATGCTAGTGAAAAGATCTGATTCAGTACTTTCCAGGATTTGGGATAGAAAAGTGAGCATGTGCACTGTGAACCTACCTATATCATAGTTGCCAGCACATGGGGGATTCTGATCTCTATTGTAAATCAAGCGTATCTCCATTGAAATCAGTAGTGTTACATTGGTGTCCGTGAGATCAGAACCAGGCCCATTCAATATAATTGATTTTGTCATATATAATATAACATAACATAACATAATCCCAATGTTGATACAAAGGCTAATGATTAGTTCTCAGGAAAGTGTGTTCTACTTCACACAGAACCTAACCTGACACAATTAAAAAGTCATCAAGGGAAACTAAGACCTGATCTACACTTAAACGTTAGGTCCAAGTAACTATGGTGCTAAGGGGGTGTCCAGGTTTCTTCCCCATTCTGAACTCTAGGGTACAGATGTGGGGACCTGCATGAAAGACCCCCTAAGCTTATTCTTACCAGCTTAGGTTAAACGCTGCCACCACCAAAGTGTTACACAAAGAACAGGGGAAGTGCCCACTTGGAAACGTTGCCCAAAATATCCCCCCAAGCATTACACCCCCTTTCCTGGGGAAGGCTTGATTAAATCCTCACCAATTTGCATAGGTGAACACAGACCCAAACCCTTGGATCTTAAAAACAATGAAAAAGCAATCAGGTTCTTAAAAGAGAATTTTAAATTAAAGAAAAAGTAAAAGAATCTCCTCTGTAAAATCAGGATGGTAAATACCTTACAGGGTAATCAGATTCAAAACATAGAGAATCCCTCTAGGCAAAATCTTAAGTTATAAAAAGACACAAAAACAGGAATATACAATCCATTCAGCACAACTTATTTTAATCAGCCATTTAAACAAAACAGAATCTAATGCATATCTAACTAGATTGCTTACTAACTCTTTACAGGAGTTCTGACCTGCATTCCTGCTCTGGTCCTGGCAAAAGCATCATACAAACAGAGATAACCCTTTGTTTTCCCCCCCTCCAGCTTTGAAAGTATCTTGTCTCCTCACTGGTCATTGTGGTCAGGTGCCAGCGAGGTTATCTTAGCTTCTTAACCCTTTACAGGTGAAAGGGTTTTTCCTCTGGCCAAGAGGAATTTAAAGATGTTTACCCTTCCCTTTATATTTATGACAGGGGGTGTGAAAAATTCAGACCCCAGAGTGCCACAGCTATGCCAACTGAACCCTCAGTGTAGATGCAGCGAGGTCAATGGACGAATGCTTCCTTTGACCTAGCTACCATCACTTGGGGAGGTGAAGCTCCTACAGCAGTGGAAAAAAAACATCTTTCCATCCCTGTGAGAAGTGTCTGTGCTATGGCACTACAGCAACATAGTTACAGCATTATACCTAAACCGCAGTGGCATCTGTAGCATAGACACGGTTTGAATAAATAACTGACTACACAGAGGAACATGCATAAAGTACTATCAAATGCACAAAGGAAACAGAAAATATGGGAACAAATATTTTCCCCTAATCGACGTCAGTCAGAGTAACACTAGACGTTGCTTGTCACAATAGGATCTTAAAGGGGCTGAAGGGAGACAGATTTTTAAACATATGGCATGCCTTTAAAACTCACCACTTTCAATTATCAGAGGTAAATATCTGGTACAATGATCAGATCATGTGCAGTGAATTAAACTGGGCAGGGCATGTGACTGTGGTGAAAGAGGAATTTCCTTTTTCACATGCACAGCAAACCAATCACCCGGGCTGATATGCTATTCAGAAATGTGTTGATGCTTGTGATTTTCATCATGCCATTGACTCATCCAGCCAGGTTTGCTGATGCACCAATAAAACCACCATGAACTTTTTTTACTCTAGAGCTAGTTAACTGCACTGTGAGCAAATGCCACTAATTAAAACAGACCATGACCAGAATATTCTAAGCCAGTCATCAGGAATTTGTGGAGCATTTATGCAGCCTTAATGATTTCCTATTGAGAGAAAGATCAGCACAACAATGATAGTGTTAGGAGCCTTATGGGGGAAGCAGATATCCCCAATTAGCAAATATTTTTGTATGTAATGAGCAAATCTAGTCTTTAGCTTTTCAAATGTTTGCCCAAGGGAGAAAATGCATTCGCAGTTTTTCTTTCTAAATAAACTAGATTTAGCTATGTATTCACTGAACCCTCACGCTGTATCAAAACAACACATCATTCAATTATTTTCTCCTCAACTTTGTATCATTCTTTCGTTATTCTTTATCTGCATTTTTAAAAAAAAAAAAACTTTAGATATTGACTCCAGCAGTGATAAAGGGCCCAGATCTTCAATGGTATTTAGAGCCTAACTCCCACTGATAAATACCTTTGAGGATCAGGGCTATTTTCAAGCAATAGCAATGAGATAGGACAAGTCCAGTGCTCTGCAGAATTGTTGTTTAATGCTTCTGTATGTTGATGTGTTCCTCCCTATTTGTAAAGATTCCTGCATGTATATAAATTTATCCTGAGTACTATGCACAGAAAATGAACTGCAAAGCAGAACGGACTTATCTTTCTGAGTAAAAGCCACTGCATTTCTACATCTATAAATTGACTTGAATATACCCAAATACTAGTTTAAGTGTAAGGTGATGGATATGGGGATATGAATTCTGTGTCACTGATAAATATGGACAATGCAATCATGTCAAATGCCAGAACTTTGCTTTCAGCATAATATGCATCTCATATCTGCTGTCTGCCCTGCTGTAGAGAATACTGCTGTCAAGAACCTGCTAAGATGTATAACATCCTCCATGTCATTTGATATAATGTGAAATGTATCAGTGGCACAGAATTTTACCACACGCACATACATGTATGGAGTAAACGGTTTGCAAAATGGCCTTCATGACAGGGCTTGGATCCCTGTTTGTTGTTAATGGAGAAAGGTACAAAATTTACAAACAACAAATCATTCACTAAACTGAGCCCCTTTTCCTATTCATCAGTAGTCTGCAAACATGCAGTAAGCCTCTTCATTATTCAGATGGACCAGTGAATGTTGCGTATGAACACATTTTTTCCTAAAGATTGCTCACAAACTGGTTGCCTTGGTGAGCGTTCCATTGCTCATTTGATAGTTTGCTCTCTGCGGTTTGTAATCTTTGTCACCTGATATTGTTTTTGTTCCCTGATTGCGTTACCTAATATTTATAATTACTTCTGTCTGTGTGAAAGATGCTATCTGACTTCACCTTCTGACCTAGGGACCTCCAGAGCTAAGTGCACAGCTTGAGCTGAAGCTCTTAACCTATAGCTCCAACAGACTCAGCCAGAGAGAGAGACCTCTAACCAGGGCTGAAAGTAAGTCGAGTGACTTACCAGTATGCTGGGGCCAGCCCTAGCCCCTGGAAGGGGCGGGGTTGAGGGGGTCAGAGCCAGCCCCAGCCCACCCTGAAATGTAAGTGCCCCCCCACCTGGGTAGCAGCAGCAGCAACCCGGGGCTCTGGGGCTATTTAAAGGGCCTGGGGCTCCCCTCTTCTGATGCCCCGGCCCTTTAAATAGACCCCGGAGCCCTGGGGTAGTGGGGGCTCCAGCTGCCTCTGCAGCCCTGGTCCTTTAAATAGCTGGAGCCCCACCACTTCCCCAGGTAGAAACAGGGGAGCCGCGGGCCCTTTAAATAGCCCCCGGAGCCCTGCAGTCGCTACCCCAGGGATCCAGCAGCGGAGCTCTGGAGGCAATTTAAAAAGCCTCGGGCTCCAGCCACTGCTGGGAGCCCCAGACCCTTTAAATTGCCCCCTTGGGAAGCTGGGCTGCCCCAGTACAGTGCACCGGCTCTTGCCGGTACGCTGTACTGGGGCGTACCGGCTTACTTTTACCTCTGCCTCTAACACACATTCACATTTTGATAATGAGAAGGGATTTAGAAGAAGCTGTATTCATTAGTGTGGTACAGTAGCATGCTATATTTTGCTCTCTCTTTTTATGTTCCTCTTCATCGATAAGGCACAAGAGAAAAACGTCAGAGATGGCCACCAGACCATTGCCATGTCTGCTCACACCTTCAAAGGCATCATGTTTCCCAGCAACAAATTTGTTTTTCAGGTTTTCATATGTTTTAAGTGACAAACAAATATCTCAATTTTTCGCAGAAAAGCCAAGTCTCCAAACTCTAAAACAAAATCTTTGAGTGAACCTTTGGGAAAATGTGTCCTCACTTTCACCCATTTCTGATCACTATGAGCCAGACCCTGTTCAGACTAGGGGATCACAATTGTCCCTTCTGAATCTGTGGCACTGGATTCAAACCAGATGTTGGTAATTTCCATGAAGGGTCTAGGGAGCAAGAACCTTTCTCCTCAGCTGGCAGAATGGCTGCAGAGATGCTCAGAGCAGGCTACTTCTGCACAACCACCCCATGACCCTGTGTGAAAGGGGAGGACTGAAGAGCCATGCAGCACATACTTCATGCTCTACCTTGCCCCCATCCAACCTTGCATTGTCACAGGTAGGCCAGTGGAGCTAAGCTCCGAACCACACGCTGGGGTTCATGCTGTGCCACTTTCCAAAATGTACAGATGTGGGGACCTGCATGAAAGACCCCCTAAGCTTATTCTTACCAGCTTAGGTTAAAACTTCCCCAAGGTACAAACTTTTACCTTTTGTCCTTGAACCTTTATGCTGCCACTACCAAAGTGTCTAACAAAAATAACAGGGGAAGTGCCCACTTGGAAATGTCTCCCCCTGAAAATATCCCCCCAAGCACTACACCCCCTTTCCTGGGGAAGGCTTGATAAAAATCCTCACCAATTTGCATAGGTGAACACAGACCCAAACCCTTGGATCTTAAAAACAATGAAAAAGCAATCAGGTTCTTAAAAGAAGAATTTTAATTAAAGAAAAAGTAAAAGAAAAACCTCTGTAAAATCAGGAAGGGAAATATCTTACAGAGTAGTCAGATTCAAAACATCCCTCTAGGCAAAAACCTTAAGTTACAAAAAGACACAAAAACAGGAATATACATCCCAATCAGCACAACTTATTTTATCAGCCATTAAACAAAACAGAATCTAACACATATTTAACTAGATTGCTTACTAACTCTTTACAGTAGTTCTGACCTGCATTCCTGCTCTGGTCCGGGCAAAGGCATCACACAGACAGAGAGAACTCTTTGTTTCCCCCCCCCTCCAGCTTTGAAAGTATCTGTCTCCTCATTGGTCATTTTGGTCAGATGCCAGCGAGGTTATCTTAGCTTCTTAACCCCTGTTTGCACAAAGCCATTTATGCTAGAGGTTACTCAATCTTTTGCCACTTCTGATACCTTAATTATTTCTGCCTTTACATCCTCTGCTAACAAAGCCATTTCTTATTCCTAGGTGTTGGGTCTACACAGCACACTTTCATTAAAATCAGACACATAAAGATCCATATGGTAAAAGAGATTGTGAGGAAGGTAGCTGATTGTTACTGATTGCTTTGTAGCATTGTTCTCCATGAATACATTCCTGTTTAGAAAGCACATAGATTTCTCAGAGGATTCTTTGCTACCTTAGTGCCCGGAATACCTTAAAATGGACTCAAGGAAAGTCAATAAACAATAAAAACATATTTACTAAATGGAAAATAGCCAGAACAAATTAATAAAGAATTCACCAATACATCAGTCTTTACGTATAGATTCTCATCCACTCCCTCGATGGTACCAATGTTGGTTTAACCTTGGTTTGTTGCCAGTAGCATGGCGAAGTAGATCTATAGATCAGTACTATTGATCTCCAGTAGAAAAGAATTCCAGAAGTTGGCCCAATGTCTGCTCCCATTTCTTGGTTCTCTTGTCCCTTTCACATTCCTGTGATTGCCTGCCCAGGAAGGTACCATTTACCATGAGGAAGGGGAGCAGAATCGAACACCAAGAAACATGGCTAGGAGAATACACATTGATACCCACCCTTCTTGAGTCATTAGAAAACACGGAATATGAATAGAGTGGATGATTTAATTTAGAAATACTGGGCCAGATTTTTTTTCTCTCTCTCTCTCTTTCTCTCTCTCCCCCACTCCCCTGCATTAGGACTGAATATAACTCTTTAAAACAGTCCAAATTCAGTGTGTTGCAACCAAATTGACCCAATGTGACAAACAATGTGAAGAGAAGAATTTTTTCATTTGCTTATATACCAATATTAGGAGACTGGGTTACAAGTAAGAGAAACTCTCATTGATGAAAAGAAATTGGATATAATTGATATTACTAAAACCTACCGGGACAATTACCATGACTGGAATGTTCACAACACTGTTACAACCCGTTGAGGACAGACAGAATGAGTTAATTTCCCAAAGCTAAGAAAAATTATGAGTGAAATTGATTGGGAAGGAAATTTTGGACAGAAAAATGTGAAGGAAAATTGGGAGTTATTTAAAAAGAGTTTATAGATAACCAACTTTGACTAAACAGTCCATCCTGTTTAGTGATGAAGTGAAGGCAGTAATTAGAAATATAAAAACAATTTATAACAAATGGCAAAAAGGGAAAATATATAGCAATCAATATACAGTAAATGTTATGAAATATAGAAAATTGACAGGGAAGCTAAAGACTTCAGGGAAAAATCCATGGCTAGCAGGGCTATGGCCAATAAAAAGTTTCTTAAAATATATTTGAAACAAAGAAAATTCTAGTAATGGTAGAGTTATAGGTCTATATTATAGGAGTTTTTGTATTATAGTTATAGGTCTCTTATTAGATGGAGATGGTAAAATTGTTAATAATGATGCAGAAAAGACAGAAGTGTTCAATAAATATTTTGTTCTGTAGTTGGAAACAAGCAGGATGATGTACTTGTAACATGTGAGAATGAAGAAGTACTACCTCGTTCATTAATAACTAAGGATGATATTAAACAATATTTAATTGGGGAAAACATTTTTATAACAGCAAATCCAAATAACGTGTACACAAGAGTCCTAAAAGAGTTGGCTGAGGAAATCTCTGGCCTCCTAATGTTAAAATTTAATCTATTTTGGAATACCAGGGAAATTCCAGAAGACTGGAAAAGTGCTAATGTGGTGCCAATATTCACAAAGGGCAAGTGGAATGTCTTTCGTAACTATAGGCTGTTTAGCCTGTTATCAATCATGGATAAAATAATGGAAAAGCTGATACAGAATTCAGCTGACAAAGACTGAAAGAATATTAATGTAATTAATGCCAGTCAACATGGTTTTTACTGAAAATAGGTCTTGTCAAACAAACCTGATTTCATTTTTTGATAGCTGTAGTATACTTAGACTTTTATGTCATTTGATTTAGTGCCACACACATTCTGACTGAAACATTAGCATTATACAATATCAATAAAACACAAGTGAAATAGATTAGGAACTTGCTAACTGACAGATATGAAAAAGTAGTTGCCAGTGGAGAATTACCATGGAAAGAGGGTATTTTTAGTGAGATCCCTCAGTGATCAGTACTAAGTCAATGCTATTCAACGTTTTCATCAAAGTCACTGCTGGTAAAATTTGCAAATGAAATAAAGATTAGCAGAGAGGTAAATGATGATGATGGCAGGGCAGTAACATAGAGTGATCTGCATCTCCTGATAAGCTGGGCCCATTTAAACTAAACATATTTTAATAGAGCCTACTGCAAGGTCATGCATCTAGGAACAAGGAAGGCAGGCCATACTTACAGAATGAGGGATGTATCCTGGAAAAGAGTGACTGAAAAGGATTCAGGGGATATTGTAGACAAGCAACACAACGTGGGCTCCCAGTACAGTATTGTGGCAAAAACCGAATACAATCCTTGGATATGTAAACAGGGGAGTAGCAAATAAGAGGAGGGAGGTGATTTTACCTCTTTATATGGTATTGATGAGACTGATACTGGAATACTACTACATGTAATTCCAGTGCATGCATTTTCAAAAGCAAGTTGAAAAATTGGGAAAGTTGAAGAAAAGAGACACAGAAATTATTCGAAGACTGGAGAAAATGCCTTACAGAGAGAGATGTAAACAGCTCAATCTGTTTAATTTTTCAAAACGATTGAGAGGTGACTTCATTAAAGTGTAGAATTACCTTCACCAGGAGCAAATACTGAGTGCTAAATGGCTCTTCATTCTAGCAGAGCGAGGCATAACAAGAACCAATGGTTGGAAGCCGAAGCCAGACTAATTCAAATTAGATGTAAGGCTCAAAATTTTAACAGTCTGGCTGACTAACCATTGGAACCAACAACCAAGGGAAGGGGTGGATTCTCCATCTCTTGATGTCTGCAGATCAAGACTGAATGCCTTTCTGGAAGATGTGCTTTAGCCAAACACAAGTTATTGGGCTCAATAAAGGGGTAACTGGGTGAAATTTAATGGCCTGTGACATACAGGAGACCAAAGCAGATGATATAATGGTCCCTTCTGGCCCTAAACATTATGAACTTATGCAATCCATTTGCATATGATTAGAGCAGAGTTTAAGATTTCAGGGGCATTCATAAACAGTGGCTCAGTCTGACAGAGTTATATTCTGGGTAGATGTTTAATTTCCTTAGGCCTTCTCTACACTGCAGAGTTTTGTTGCTAAAAGGCAGCTTTTGGCAACAAAACAGTGGAGTGTACACATAGCCATGCCACTTTTGGTGACAAAACTCTTCCATTTCAATGACAAAATAAAACCACCTCGACGAGAGGCATAGAGCTTTTTGCAGCAAAGTTAAAATGACAATATGTCACTGTAGACACTGCTGTTCACTATATCCGCAGAACTGGCCTCTCCCAGTATCCCACAATACCTGCCAGGACCGTTCTGCTCACTGTTTTGAACTCAGCAGCCCTACAGGCATGCACCCCTCCCCTTTCAAAGCTCCCTTCTGACAGCTGAGCCTGCTGCTCTACACTGGGCAACAAAGCAAATCATGAAGGTGGACTGCTCCTGCTCTCTGCCACACTAGGAACACAGACGCAGGCCGGCCGGGACAGATGTGTGTGCACCTGTGAGAGACAGAGGGAGAGAGAGGCTGCTGTGCTGAGCCAGGGAGGGAGGTGGGTTCCCCTTCCCCTGCCCCAGGAGTGGTTGCTTCTGGCAGCTGTCTGAACTGACGGAGAGAGCATGCAGGGGAACACACTCTCCGCCAACACACACTCTGTCTCTGTCTTCCCCGCACACTCCCTGTCACACACTCTTCCCCTCTCCCCCACCCACTTCAGTTGAAAAGCGGCTGTAAATCTACTAGGACGCCCCTGGAATAATGGGATTGGGAAACCTGCATCATGTGACACTGTACCTGCCCCATGAAGCATTGCAAACCCTTCCCAAAGCACCCTGCAGCCAGGTGCACAGTGGGATAGCTACCCACAGTGCACTGCTCTCTGTGTCGATACAAGAGCTGCTAGTGTGGATGCACTGTGCCGACACAAGGAGCATACTGTGGACATGCACCTGCAGTTTAATTGAAGTGCTTTAATTACAATGGCATAACTTTTGGTGACAAAACTGCAGTGTAGATATAAGATCACAGCATTGAAAGAGGAGAAGCAGTGGGGGCAAAAGACATATCTGGCTTCAAGACTAAGCTTGATAAGTTTATGGAGGGGATGATATGATGGGATAGCCTAATTTTGGCAATTAATTAATCTTTGACTATTATCGGTAAATATGCCCGATGAGATGTTAGATGGGGTGGGATCTGAGTTACTACAGAGAATTCTTTCCTGGGTGTCTGGCTGGTGAGCCTTGCCCACATGCTCAGGGTTTAGCTGATCGCCATATTTGGGGTCGGGAAAGAATTTTCCTCCAGGGCAGATTAGCAGACGCCCTGGGGGGTTTTCGCCTTCCTCTGCAGCGGGGGGCACGGGTCACTTGCTGGAGGATTCTCTGCACCTTGAAGTCCTTAAACCATAATTTGAGGACTTCAATAGCTCAGACATAGGTTAGGGGTTTATTACAGGAGTGGATGGGTGGGATTCCGTGGCCTGCATTGTGCAGGAGGTCAGACTAGACGATCATAATGGTCCCTCCTGACCTTAAAGTCTATGGTTATTCAAAGAAAAACCAATGGAGAAAAGGGGCTGCTAATTGACTGTCTTTTGATAAATGGCTACTCAGGCTCAGCTTAAACATTACTATCTTGAATAGTTTATAGAAGAAATAAACTCAGGCTGGATAGCAGAACCTCCCTTCCTCTCCAATAGAGTCTAAGTAGTGTTGAAGCTTTAGTACTATAAGTATAGTACAGTTGAGTCATAACGTCATAAGCCACCAAGTTCATACGAGTGGCCTAACTGGCACTGCATATGATGTCCCTTGTGAGCAAGTTCCCATCTAATCATGTCTACTGTTTCCAGGGGCAAGTCCGGGAATGGGGAAAACACAGTCATTTATTTCTTCTCTAAGGGATAAAGGATATAGAAGAAACTGGTTAGAGCAAGAAACTCCAGAATTTCTTGTATCTATCTGTTGCCCTTGGTTGGCCCCCCCCATTACTAGAATATCTGAGTACTCTATAATCTTTAATGTATTTATCCTTACAATACCCTTGTGAGGTATAGAGGTGCTATTATATCTTGTTAGCTGCTTCCAGTAAGAAATGTTTAAATGTTGGATGGTAGTTGAAGACAGAAAGAATCCAGGAAACAAAGCTGCCAGGAAATGTTTCATTTTATCCTCTTTAGAAACAGCACTAATAATTCAGGGCTCAGTTGTGCCTCAGAGGCACAGTCCGAGCGGGACCTGGTGCAGAATCACACCGTCCCAGAGGGAGCATGGGGAAGCATTCTCACTACTAGAGCTCCTGCAGGTGCTGAGCTGCATACACTCTACTATACTCCCTGTTTAAGATGCGTTTTACTGCTTGCTGTGCAGTCAGATGGATCCACTGGCAGCTCTAGGAGACAGGCAGCCAGAGGCCATCTTCTCCCTGTCCCTAGGGGAGTAGGTTGGGAGTCCCTTTGCTTGCTTAAATGCAGAAACTGGAATTTTGCATGTCTCAAGTCAGGATCAGACAAGCGGCAACAAAGCTGCTTGTGGCCTCCCCCTGCAAAAGAGTCAGGCTGACTGTGGCCCTTTGCCGTTAAATACCAGGCATGAAATCCTGGCTCCACCTCAGCCAATGGGAAAGCTCCTGCTGGCTTCAATGGAGCCAGGATTTCACCGCAGCCCTGGGTTTAGGCACCCAACCCCCATTGATTTTGACTGGTACTTTATAAGCCCAGCTCAAGTCACTATGCTGTTTAGCACTCACATATTTTTGAGGCACTGGAAAGAACTGCTCTACAAATGACAGACATTTGTTCTCTCTGGGATAAGAACTGGGGAGTTTGGCACTAACTCTTTTTAAGATTCATCTGCTATTTTCTGTGTTTTCCCTTAATAGTCTTATGTTCATTTGATCACCGATTGGCTTCACTGTATGACTTACAGAATAGTTTCAGCACTCTGCCTACATTTGGGTCCCTCATCTTGGGCTCATGATTGTCTAGCACAGTTTGAGGACTGGGTATTATTCTTTGTCATGGAAACAGGACAACACTGGTACATGGCCAAGCTAGGGGACTGTGTTATGGCCTTCCATAGGTATTGACCCATCTGCACTCCAAAACCAAAATCAAGCTTCCATCAGTGGGTTGTTCGCCTCCTTAAAGGTAAGCCTCTGCTCAAGGGTTCTGATTACAACAGCATTCAAGGTATGCCAGGGATCAGGCCCTTCAAAATCCTCTTAATCTGCAGGAATTGAGGAATGAAATGTCTATTTTTTTTGGTTAATGGGAACTTGGTATTATTTAATGGACTTGACCTTTTCCTGCAGGATAGGATACAGTTTTAGTCCTCAAAGCCAGATAATCTCCTTGAAGCTCCCAGACTGTCATAACAGGACTGACAAAAAACTGACAAACCTGTGCGTGGAGAGATTCATGCATTTTTCTCTGACCAGGAGCTCAATAATTACAATACATCAGATTAAAGGGATTTCTTTAAAAAACAGGACACTACACATAAAGACAGGATCTCTGTTAAGTGAGATCCCCTCCATAGTGAAAAGAACTGCTAATCTATATAATAAGATTCCAGGATTCTCTATGTCACTCTGAAGCCTAGAAGGTTTGTTGAGTCAGTGTGAAGTGATGGAAACAGCTACAAGCATGGCTGAGAGCTCTTTTTGTTTAGAATATAACCAGGTTCGATCATCACTGGGATCTGTGGTCTATTATCATCCAATTTTTAAATTCTCAGCCATTTTTGGCTTTTTTTTTTTACACACCTGACTTTATAGATTACAACAATGTGACAGCATTGGCTTTCAGCTACTAGTGGTCAATAATGCAAAAAGAACAAAACAATGATTAGGGAAAACTGCCCTTTTCTAGGATCACTTTGCTTGCCTCTGGCCCAGAGCTCTTTTCTTAATGAGCTCATTGGTATGGTGCTTTCAACCATGCAGACAGTAGCAGTTTACAGCAACCAGAACAGTCATTTTTATTTCTCTCCACCTTATAGCCAAAATGATACATATTCATATTTAGATGTAACTTTCTTTGCTCCACTTTTCCACATCATTATCATCATATCAGTAGACTTCTCCTGCAGGTGGCCAGAGGCACACAACAGCAAGAGATATACACTAGGAATGCTTTGCAGGGCAATGCTTAGTGAAGGATCCTTACGAGATGTGTAGGTTGCCATAAAGGCCTGTCAAGAGCTTAACAAATCCCACGCAAATGAGGCACTGCATGGGAAAACACACAAGACACATCTGTAGAGGAAATGAGTTTAAAATCTGTTCTCTTGGGCTTTCATTTCTCTTATTTATTGGTTTGTGACTATATTTTTCTAGATATTAAGGAACCCTACTGACAATGAATGTTTCCAACTGTAAATCAGTGCAGCCATCGTCCGTTCTATCCACCTGGCCTGAACTCCGTTCTCAGGAAAAACTCTCATTTAATTCAGTAAACTCAGAATCATGCCTCATAGCCTGAATCCAGCTAAACACTTACTAATGCATGTAACTGTAACTTAAAGGGGCCCCATGTTATTGGATCAGTTACAAAGTTTATATTCCATGGGTCTAGGGACATGCAGGATAACAAAGGAGACAATAAGTCCAGTTAGTGATCAGAAAGGTCTCTCGCTAAGGGCCTACTCCAAAACCTGTTCCCACAGACTGCAGTATGTTTAGGATCAGGCTCTAAGGGCCAGATTTTCAAAGGTATTTAAGTGCCTAAAGATGCAGATAGTCACCTAATGGCCTTCTCATAAGGGCCTAAGCAGGGTAGGTGCCTAATTCACATTGAAACCAACCTTTGAAAATCTGTGCCTAAGGGCTCCCCTTCAGAGTTTACAGGATGAAAAGAAATCACCCAGCACTGGAGAATGAGGAAAGGTCCCAAATTCTCTCACTATCCTAGATTCTGATTTCTTAATGCTATTGACAGTAAAGTTACCTGCACACACTAATAGCTTATGATCAGAAATAGAAGAGAGGATGGGAACAGTCCTTTCATGATTTGTGGGGCCACCTATAAGTGTGACTATGGTGGGGGGGGGAGTGATATTATAATATTATTACCAAAATAAATTCCATCAGAACTAAAACAACTGCTTAAAAGTTAATCGAACCAAACTGAATGGATATCAAAGCAATTTTATCTAGTAAATTAAATGAAAGGAAGCAGCTGATGCAAACAGCACACTTCCTACTGTAACAGGCTCACCTTATTAAGGCGTTCTAGGGTCTCTTTTAGCATCTGCTGATATTCACGTTCATTTCTGTACCTGCAAATAGGACAAAGAAGATGAAGTCGAGTGGCTTATCTCTTCACATACTGTGCTCCATCTACAATATCTTGCAGTACAGAAGTGTCACATTTAAGTTGACTATGAATCTTGACCGTGCCCACAAGGTTTATTCATAACTTAAGCATAGATCTTTGGCTTCAGATGGTGAGTATAATTCTTGTTTTGATTAGTTCCCTTCAAGTCTTTTCATCAAGCAACAAGCACAATGAAGTGGATGGACATTTGCCATGACTTCTCCAAAGAAAGTCTGAGCATGGATCATTTCCAATAAAATATCAGTGATTTACATTAAACAAAACTATATCAGACAACAGTGCTCACCATTTAAAAGTCACTATTTACCAATAGTTACTAGACTTGATAGCTGAGATATCACAATATTTCATTCTGCTGTTAGAGGAGATAACTGTGACAGTGTGTCTGGGATAATCTGGTGTGGTACAGAAACCACTGATAAATGTTGACATTTTAGTTATGTGCACTGTAAATAATGTTGCAATTTGTGGTGTACAGTTGATTTCAATGGGAGTTTCATCTGAATAAGAAGTGCAGAATGAGGATACCTTTTGATTTTCTTGGGGTTTAGGTCTTCTTTTTTAATATTACCCACCATTTAATATTGTTCATAAACTCCAGGGCAGATTTTAATGAGCAAATTATTTAACATTGCCTGTTGAATCTAGAAAACACATGAACTTTTCTATACCATTATAATATACTCCTATGTAAATGTACAGAGACACACACAAATGTATATGTGAAATTTCCTATATTAGAGAAAAACTGGAAATAAATAAATAAGAAAATGATGTAGTTTATGCTGTTTCTCTCTGAATTAAGATAAACGGTTATAAATTTAACGGGCATAAAAGGTTATAATTTAAGAATGTCAGCTTTGTATTGTAACGTATAAAGAATTCTCTTGTAAGGAGATTTTTCTCATGGAAAGAAACAACCACCACCACCCCTAAAGAGTGATGGATCGATTGTAGTTCTTTCTTTGGAGATGGCACCAAAGAATCCTGTTGTGGATTCTTTTCCTTTAAGAAAAGCAAGACTGTAAATAAACTGCTAAACCAGAGAAGCAATTTAATGAGAGGATGCAATTAAAAAACAATTAGAAACGTATTACAATACTGAGCAACAAGATTTTATCATCAAACTCTGAACAAATTGCTCATCAAAGTCAGGCTGTTGCTGGTGGCTGAAGAGTGAGATAGACACAGCCTGTCTTTTTATTCCTCACTCCCTGAGGTACTACAGAAATACAGAAAACAAAATTGCCATCTTTTCATCATCTCCTTTAAACATTTTAAAATATGGTTAGTTAGCCCAGGGAATGGAAATCTATTTATCTATAGAGTAGGTGTAACATAGGCTATGGTAGTGAACACTGCTTGAGGCTTAACCTAGGAGGAAAGCATCAAAGAGTTAGAAGAAAGTTGTCTTCTCCTAATAATTTAATCCTTCGGCTCTCTCCCGAAATCATCAGTTCCTTCCAGGTGAATTCATGGTTTCCAAGGCACCTGTCCAATCACTAGGAAATTCCTTTCATTTAACACTAGATTCATTCTCTCCTGTGGATGCTGTCCCACTTTGTATAAAATACTTAAATATTCATTGGAGCAGAGACTGGAACATGGGTCTCCCAGGAGAGTGCACTAACCACTAGTTCTCATCCTCTTTCTGACCCAGTGACTATTGAGAGATAGAAAGAGACCCACTCCCAGCAAACCCTATAGCTCTGTGGTTAGGGCACTCACCTGGGAGGAGGAAGAGTCTGCTCCCAATGAGGCAGCATGGGTACTTGCACCCTGATCGCCCACATCTTGCGTGAGTGCACTAACCACTGGGCTATTGAGTATAAAGGGACTTCTCCTTCTCAATGTCTCTTGAGAAAGGACTGATCTTGCTTAGGCACCTCATTCCAGGAAAGGTTTCACAGCTATGAATCCTGAGCAGAGGAAGGCACCCCCTCCAGCCCAGGGGGTGGAGGTGGGGCATAGGTCATACTTCTCTCTTTGGCATTTATCACTATCTAACTTAGGCAGCTCCCTGCTCAGCATGCTGGCTTCTGTGCATCCCATTGTTAAGGCTCCTAATTCTCCCCATGCATCACAACAGGGGCATCTGGGTGCCGAACTCAAGGCTCAGGATTCCAGGAGGTGGCAGGGTGCCTGAAGTTAAGTATCACATTGATGAGCCTAACTACCTTTTGTGGATCTAGCCCCAAGTGACTTGGCCCAGGTCACACAGGAAGTTTGTCGCGGAGCTGGGAGTTGAAAGCGGGTTACCCCATGTTCTAAGCTAGCATCCAACAACTGGGCCGTCCTGTCTCTCTCTGCAGCCCCCCACTTCCACACAGTGCAGACAGTCTACAAAAGTGAAAGGGAGAGGGTGGGGCTAAATAAGCCTCCTTACTCCCCTGCACAGTGTTGTAAGGGCAGGACAGAATGCTATTATTCAGTGCCAATAGGGAACTGGGAACTGCTAGCAAACTGGTAAAAAAAAAAATTAAAAGGTTGCTTAGTTTCACCCTCGCTTCCATACGTTCATGACTTTCTTCTGCTGAAATGCTGTTCTATAGCTTCCTAAAGCACAGTTTGTCATTAAATCATAATAGCTGTCCAAATGTTTCCCAGTGCACCAGCAAAACCATTCATCCTCTGAGTTAAGACCATATTTATTATGGAGCTTTATTAAATTGCTGACCTAAAACAAATTTTGTTGGACCTTGTAAATCTCTTCAATGTGCAGTTGACATTAACAAACAGTTCATTAATTTGCATAGCTGTATTCTGGCAACTGGGAAAGAACGAAGAAGATCACAACACATCATGAAAATCATATAGCCATGATAAAATGCTGCTCTCCCCATAATATAACTGACTGAATTTAATAGAGATGAGAGAGTCTGAATCCAGATCTCAACCCCAACACAATTCAGGGCTGCTCTGATCTGAGAGGGGAGGAGATGTCTGATTTTGGCTCATTGCTTGAATTTCCATATAGCCCCATTAACTGAAATATATTTAGCAGCTATTTCCATCATTGTCCTTTAGCCCAAAAGCTAATGGCATAAGAAGGCTGTTATAATACACATACATTACTCCACTCTACACTCCCTTGTGAGTTCACGTATCCTATGGGGATAGAGCTTTACACTCAATATACTGTGATGTTAAAGTGACCATCTCTTGGAAGAGATTTAAATCAATCTCCATTCTGTTCTGCTCTTCTCCGTACACTAAGAGATCTATGAGACATCTGAAAAAGTCTTTCACACATACACACAGATATCTCATGTTTAAATATATGGTTACTGCACTGGCTTTATACACTCATTATATTGCCAGGATCTTATGGTATTTGTTGTCTTATAAAGCTCATTAGTACATTTCCCATAAGAAAGGTGCGATATAAAACAAAATTATATTCTATTCTCTTTCTCTCTCGCTGTTTCTTCTATCCTGGAGCCCAATCATGCAAAAAAAAAAAAAGTGCATCAATATAAAAATACATGGGAAACTGTGCTGAAGAAGAGCAATGACCAGTTGACCATCCCCAAAGGTGAACAAATCATATTCTAGCCAAGATTTTCAAAGTGACTAGTATTTTCTGTACCATTTTTTAGTGCCCAACTGGAGCCTTAAAGGAATCTGATTTTCAGAGGGTGGGAAATCAGTGTTTTCTGAAAACAGGCCCCTTTAAGTTGCTTCCAGTTCAGCATTCGGAAATTGTGACACCCAAAAGCTCCAGTCACTTTTGAAAATCTTGAACAGCAAAAGGGCAAGCCAGTCGGGGGCAGACTAACTGTGCTGATATGGTACGTATGTGAGGGGCTGAAACTGACGAGATGAAGGCCAAGGTCTGCAAAGTCATCTTTTGACGCTCATGAAGCAGATAAAGGTACTGAGATCCTTAGTCCTGATATAAATTTGATCTTTAGCTGGCATTGTGGATCCAGGGCTGGACATTGGTGGCCCTGTTCTTCATGCCTCGTCTGCTGCCAAGCAGCAACCAGAAGTCAGCAATGGAGGGGCTGCTGCTTCACTTGTGTTGCTGCATAGAGGGTATTAGTTGCCATAAGAGTAGGGAAAAGCTAGTAGATGTCCTCTGAAGAAGTTGCCTGATTCAAGTAAGCAGAGCAGACCTTTAAAAGATCCACCACCACACTGCTTTCGTCTTTCAGCTGTCAGAGAGCTACTAATGTGGGAATTCTGCCACTGCACCCCAGAGTTCAGATATTTAGCAGAATCCATGAGCACTCCTGTTAGCTGAGGGCATCTGCCCATTGAATGTGAGGGACATGCACAGTCTAGGAGTTATACTGGACTTGTCTCCACTTCTGAAATGCCGGGCTTCAGCAGTGGCAAGAAATATCTATTCCCTTCTCCAGTGGACAAGTAGAGTGAACCTGTTCCTCACAGATGTAGACCTAGTCACAATGATCCATATCTTTATTATTCAAAGCTGGACTAAGGCCATGTTCTCTCCCTGGGTCTAACACTGGGAGGCTTCCAGGAGTTGAGTGTAGCTCAAAATGTTGCATCTTGTCTCCTAAGCAGAACAATAGACAAGAAAACACCAGAGCATTACTCAGCAGTCAGTCAGTCAGTGCTGGATTCAGTTCATGGTCCTGGTCCTGGCCTTCAACGTGCCTAGCTGCCTAAAATCTGCCTCTCCCTTGACCCACTCCAAGAATATTAAAATCAGCAAGAAAGATAAAAATGAAGGTACTTGGGATGAAGCTTGCCAGAGCTGGAGACAAAATATTTTCAGTAAAGGGTGCCCAGAATAGGAACTCTGAGGTACAGGAGGTCAGGATGACCCCATGTCTTGCCTCCTTATGGCACAATGAAGGAGACATGTACTTTCACTAACCTTTTCTCAATAGAAACATCAATGCTTTGGCCTGCTTGTCCTTCTTCCCCATAGATACCTCTGCCAAAGAAAAGACAAACTATAGAATGCAAGTCCTACCAAGATGATGCACAAGCCTAAAATACTTGCATTTCATCTCTCAGTACCTGTGATTGACAGACTAAGAATATACATGACATAGCTTACACTGCTTATCTCTGAGATACAGACTACTACTTGTATTAACAAGAACAATGATACCAATCCCAAAATCTTCCTTATTTAGTTCTTACTATACACCACTCTCAATGAAGTAGTGTCACTGCTATGCTGCCCCTTTGGAAAGTGCAGTTCACTAGGGCACAGCTGTGCCCCTTCCACTATGTGTAGGGCCCTACCAAATTCACGGTCCACTTGGGTCAATGTCATGGTCATAGGATTTTAAAAATAGTAAATTTCATGATTTCAGCTATTGAAATCTGAAATTTCACGATGTTGTAATTGTAGGGATCCTGACCCAAAAAGGAGTTGGGGGCGGGGGTCGCAAGGTTATTGTAGGGGTAGGTTGCGGTACGACAATCCTTACTTCTGCACTGCTGCTGACATCGATGCTGCCTTCAGAGCTGGGCAGCTGGAGAGCAGTGGTGGCTGGCTGGGAGAGGCAGTGGCCACTGCCAGCAGCAGTGCAGAAGGAAGGGTGGCATGGTATGGTATTGCCACCCTTCCTTCTGCATTGCTGCCTGCAGAGCTGGGCCCTCAGTCAGCAGCCACCAAACTCTGGCCACCCAGCTCTGAAGGCGGCAGCACAGAAGGAAGAGTGGCATGGTATGGTATTACCACCCTTACTTCTGTGCTTCTGCCAGCGGGATGCTGCAGAGCTGGGCACCTGGCCAACAGTCGCCACTTTCCGGCCACCCAGCTCTAAAGGCAGCGCAGAAGTATGGGTGGAAATATTGTAACCCCCCTAAAATAACCTTGCGGCCCCCCTGCAACTCCCTTTTGGGTCAGGACTCCCAGTTTGAGAAATGCTGCCCTCCCCTGTGAAATCTGTATAGCATAGGGTAAAAGTACACGCTATGCTATACTATACTATACTATACTAAAGACCAGATTTCACGGGAGGAGACCAGATTTCATGATCTGTGATGCGTTTTTCATGGCCGTGAATTTGGTAGGGCCCTAATTATATGTTTTGTGTGTAAAGGCATCCCTCTTCTAGGTGGTGTCACATTTTTGGGTGCAATCCAGACCCCTGAAGGGTGGTGTCACCGTCTCCCCTGCTTTGCTGTAGTGGTTCTGTCTAAATGCTTCCAGCTAACATACAACCATGCACTTGAATGTCTTTAAGCAGCTCTGACTCAACAATTCTGATTCCAGCAGCCTGCTTGTTATACCCTGTCCCTCTCTGGACTCCAGCAGCCTTGGTTACACCTGGCAAAATCACCCCCCAGTCCCGAATTTTCCCCAAACCCATGTGTTCTGCAATGTCCAGCTCTCCCCTGGACCATTCAGACAGATATTAAGGTTCATTTTTTTCTTTAAAGACACAATACCTATCAGTTTGCCACATTAACCAGAGCTAACATTCGCTTTAAACAAAACAAAGCACTGCCTAGTTTAGATTAAAAGTAAAACAAGTTTATTAACAAAAGGAGATCAGATTATAAATGAGTTAACATATAAAGGACAAAGTTAGCAAACAAACAAAAGAGAAAAATGCTTTCTGGATGTGAAGAATTAACAAAACAGGCTACAGCCTTTGTCCATGATAGTTTTCTTACGAATCTACCTTCCAGCAAGATCGCTGACTAAGCCCTCTAGTCAGGATCTCCCACAAAGTCTAAAGTGCTCAGTTCCTTTGTCTTCATAGGTGAAAGATAACTTGGGGTTCTCTGTTTGTTCCTTTGTAGTTCAATGAATCTTTAAATGGATTCTTCTGAACGTCCCCCACACCCTCAAAGTAACATTCATTCAAGCTGTGAGGAAAGCGATATAGAGTTTCTTGGTGTAGGGAGTTTCATGCTGGCTTCTTCCCATTCTAGAGTTTCCTAAAATGCAAATTGATCTGTTTCCTGCAGTCTCCTCCCCCTGCTGTCTTGATGGTCCTACTGACCTTCTATGGAATTTGCATGCCCATTGTCTCTTAATGTACCTTGGAAATATCTTCCAGGTGGCGGAACTACATTCCTTTGACTAGCACTGCCTGTCAGACGTACTTTGATAACATTATTTCTAATATGTTTATAATTTTAAAGTTGTCCTCCATACATATACCACACACTAATATTAATGATCAGTATGTCATTAGCTTTCTGTTGATATCTTACGTAACATCGTTAGATACAGCTTATGAAATTAGTGTGTTGGGGTACACTGAACTGGCCAGGCCAGCTGAAACATACTACGAAAAAATCTGTGAGCCCCTTGCCCTCTTGCATTGGGAGGCATTAGAGTTACCATGGGCCAGTGGATGTTGAGGGCAGCAGAATGTGTACAGAATGGTCTGGGACTGTTTAGTTGGATGGCATTTTGAAGGCATGTACAGCCACCTCCTCCAACCTTTTACTAAGGCACACTGCTGTCCAGTGCCTGATGCGCCGGTCATGGTGCACTTTATGGATCCAGTCACCATGTATGTACATCAAATAAGTCATAGGTAACAGGGGAGTAAGAAAACTGGAGCTAGGAAATGTCTACTATTCTATTCTATTCTGTTCAGGTTCTTATACTGAGCACATCACCAACGTATCTGAGCAGAGCATTAAACAATACCATATGCCCTGGCCAATTCTCACTCTGAGCAAGCCAAAAACACTTGCTTCTGCAGATGCAGTTTGGAATGGCTTTGCAAATGATTACTGACTATGGAGCGCTTCTTATCTCGCACAGTCCAGCTGTTGTGCTACGAGAGTTGTGGCCCGTACCTCTGATTACCAGTTACACGGTCACCCTGGCTTCACAAAAGGGTTCCAATTTGGGAGGAATATCAATTAGATTTGATCATAAAAAAATGTTATGAAGAATTATTGAAGAATCCAGTGCCCAGCTTTATATCTAGCAATTTCCAGGGAGTTACACTACACACAAACCCCATGAGTTCTATCTTTTGATATCTTTTAAATGAAACACTCTGTTTTAATGAGTAAACATTTAATTTTTTTTCAGTTAAAAATTACTTATGCTTAGACATTGACATTAAAATAATCTAGTTTGTAATAACTTTCTGGATACCATGGAGAGAGAGAAATATACTCTGTATTTTCAGCCTTCCTACATGCAAAATATAATATTGCTATGATAACTATGCTTAATACAATTAACATAATTAGCAAAATGATATTGCAAGCTGTGGTAGGCCATCCCCAGGAATACTAAAGTGAGTTGTAGAGAAAGAAGTCATTATCCATCGACACAGAATCTGAATTATTCATGCTAATAGAGAGAGATGTGAATCCCATTAAAGATGAGCAAAAAATGAATTTGAATGAAAGATCTGTTTGCAAGTAGTTTATCAGGATTTAATTCTGCAAATAGTGTAGCAGCCCTAGTGCATTTAAAATGTAACTTCAGAAATACATGTGATTTAGCTCAGTGGTTTTTCAACTTGAGTTCCGCAGACCCCTGGAGGTCTTCAGACTGTCTAAGGGGTCCACAAAGGGTTGTGGTTTCCATAGAACAATGGTTTTCAGTTTATGGTCCACAGAACATGTGGTCCACAGATTACGTCTAAGATTTCCAAAGGAGTCTGCACCTCTATTCAAAATTTTTTAAGGGTCCACAATGAAAAAAAAGTTGAAAACCACTGGTCTAGCTAATGATGCAAGTCAATAGGATACATTGCGTGTGTGTGTGTATGTGTATTTGAGTGCCCACATGCTAAAATCTTTGTATTTGTAAGAGGCAGGGGAGGTGAAGGTGGTATATTTGAAAATAAGTAATAAAATGTGCCAAATTATTTTTGCTTTTTGGTCACAGAAAGAAGTAAGTATTCTGTACTGCAAAAAAGTGACACAAAACATTTGTAAGTTGTGGGTATCATGAGTAGGTAAGGTAGAAAAATATCAGTGAGTGGTCAGTCCAGCCTGTAGAAACCAAACATAGAGCAGCTAGGACAGTACACAATTCAGCTCAGTGAGACTCTATTAGCATGAAAAGCTATACAAGAGTAAAAACCAAACCAAAACCAGACAGACCCCTTAAATATCTGTCAGAAATAGGCACAATTCACTTAGTCTCTAAGGTGCCACAAGTACTCCTTTTCATCATGCTCATGTAGCCCCCTGGAATGGACATTGCTGACAAACGGGAGCATGGAGCTAGCCTAACAAATTTATTTGAGCATAAGCTTTCGTGAGCTACAGCTCACTTCATCAGATGCATTCGGTGGAAAATACAGTGGGGAGATTTATATACACACACAGAGAACATGAAACAATGGGTTTTATCATACACACTGTAAGGAGAGTGATCACTTAAGATGAGCCATCAGCAGCAGCAGGGGGGAGGGGGAAAGGAGGAAAACCTTTCATGGTGACAAGCAAGGAAGGCCATTTCCAGCAGTTAACAAGAACATCTGAGGAACAGTGGGGGATGGGGTGGGGGGGGAGAAATAACATGGGGAAATAGTTTTACTTTGTGTAATGACTCATCCATTCCCAGTCTCTATTCAAGCCTAAATTAATTGTATCCAGTTTGCAAATTAATTCCAATTCAGCAGTCTCTTGTTGGAGTCTGTTGTTGGCTCATCTTAAGTGATCACTCTCCTTACAGTGTGTATGATAAAACCCATTGTTTCATGTTCTCTGTGTGTGTATATAAATCTCCCCACTGTATTTTCCACCAAATGCATCCGGTGAAGTGAGCTGTAGCTCACAAAAGCTTATGCTCAAATAAATGTGGTTAGTCTCTAAGATGCCACAAGTCCTCCTTTTCTTTTTGCGAATACAGACTAACACGGCTGCTACTCTGAAATGAACATGATGCCATCTCTATCATTTCTCTCCTTTCTCCCAGGATTAGGTTTTCTTTTTTGCTTTTTGATGAGAGATTTTTCATGATTGCTGACAGTTTAGGAAATACATACACCTTCATCCTTTGCACATTGTAGCAGAGTGCCTCTCTGTCTCATATTCGTTCAATGTGCAGCAGAAGTCAAAAAAGCTATCATAAAGCTAGGAACCATTAGGAAAGGGATAGATGGTAAGACAGAAAATATCATGGTGCTACTATATAAATTCATGGTATTAGAACACCTTGAATACTACATGCAGTTTTGGTCATTCCATCTTTAAAAATATATATTAGAATTGGAAACGGTACAGAGAAGGGTAACAAAAATGTTTAGGGGTATGGAACAGCTTCCTTATGAGGAGAGATTAAAAAGACTGAGACTGCTCGTCTTATAAAAGAGACAACCAATAGGGTATGATAGAGGCCTATAAAATTCTGAATGGTATGGAGAAAGTGAATACGTAAGTGTTATTTACCTCTTCACATAGCACAATGAATAGGCAGAAGGTTTAAAACTAAGATAAGGAAGTACTTCTTCACACAATGTACAGTCAACCTGTGGGATTCATTCCCAAGGGATGTTTTGAAGGCCAACCATATAATTGGATTAAAAAAAGAATTAGAGAAGTTCAGGGAGGATAAGTCAATCCATGGCTATTAGCCAAGATGGTCAGGGACACAACTCCATGCTCCGGGCTGTCCCTAAACCTCTGACTGCCAGAAGCTGGGACTGGATGGCAGGGGCTGGATCACTTGATCATTGCCCTGTATTGTTCCTTCCCTTGGAAGTGCCTGGCACTGACCACTGCTGGAAGTCAGGATACTGGGCTAGATGGACCATTGCTCTGACCCAGTATGACCATTTTTATGTTGTTACTCTTTGTCACAATGGTTGCATAGTTACTCCTCTCTGGGTTTGGACTGCTTTGTGCCTCCCTATTTTGGTCTCTAGTTTATAGTCACATTCTGTATTCAAGGACAGGCTGTTTCCATTTTGCACATTTCACTGTAGTGAGCTAGTCTGATGGCCTGACAGTTCTGTAGCCGTCTAGCTTGCTGCTTTTTTTGATTGGTTCTTCCCAGTGACCTGTATATTGATAGTCTAGATATCGGATTAAAATCTGGAGTACTTTGTGGCTTTGGGCAAATTTATTTGCTCTGATGATCAGGAAGTTAAAGATGTTGATCTTGGGGATTGATTATATTCTTTAGAGTGTAAATGGACTACAGAAGTTTTTCCTGTAATGCAACCCAATCTGAGTCTATTGCTCTATTTGGCTACATAGGTATGAGTTTCTGAAAGGATTCTTCTTGTTCCTGTATTGTTAAAGGGGGACCAGGAGGGATGGTAGTGTCTAATGACGTCTTCAGGTGCAACTGTTTTTCTCTAGTGATGCTGTTTTGTTCTTGTGTCAGCTATTCAGGTTGAATTCCTTTATATAAATCCCAGAAGCATTATGCCTTGATTTTTGCAAATCTATATTGGGATTTCTTTTTGCTTATTTGGCTTAAACTCTTTCCTGGTTTGCCAGAAGGAATTGGTGCCTATCATGTCCTTAATCTGTGCTAATTTTTTCTTTCCTGGGCTCTAGTATTTTCTGCTGGAGCATTGATTTGTAGTTCTCTAGTGGGTCATGGTGAGCACTCACAACATGCAGGTTGCAGCTAAATCTAGAGGATCCAAGCCAGAGGGACAAAAAGCAATCAATGTAGTTACTCAAGGATCTCTATTCCAGAAAGAGAGACACAAAAAGGAGGGCGCACTGCCGCATGCCTTACAATGGGCAGCATGTGCTCATGTGAATATTTCTAGTGATCTCAACAGGATTATTCCTGAGAGTAAGTGCTACTCAATGTGAATAGGGATTGCAGAATCAAGCCCAGATGGTCCAAGACCCCCATAGAACCTACTAAGAACTTTATGAATCTTAAAATACAATTAACTTGTATGTTTAAATATTATAAAATACACACTACTATATGGATAATAAAGGAAACATACTTTTCACAGTAATTCTTTCATATCACTAATAGCTAAGAATAGATTCGATCTACTCCCAATGTATTTAAAAACTAGGAGAGAGGACTAGGAAGAAGCATTAGACACTTTGGGGGGGGGAATCAAAAAGGAGACATTTAACATTATTTCAATTTCAAAAAGTTCTTACTTGATTTACTTCATTTTTTTTTTAGTAATAACAACAATGATACCTGGCTTGTCTTTAGTGCCTTCCATCAGGAGATCTTAAAGCACTTTACAGAGGGGTCAGTAACATTATCCCTATTTTTGACTTAACCCTAAACACTTGAGAGCACAATGCTTTTCTATTCTCTTTCTTCTCCTATATATGAGATCAAAATCAGTCTCATAAATTGTCCTGTAGAGCAGTGCTTCTCAAACTATCTGATGTGGGGGACTGGCAATTTTTTTCCCCAATGTGCACACAGACCAGCAGCCGATGGCTCGCGGACCGGCACCGCTCCACGGACCACCACTTTGAGTAACACTGCTGTAGAGTAATTGTAATCTTAGCGATGAGAGGCCACCATCTCTCCTTAATAAGCACATCTGCAGAGCTTGGTCTCGGACTCTGCTTCTACAGATCCTAACTCACCTAAGTAGCGCCTGAGTTCAGAGATGTTCTTGCCTAACCATCCCATGCAGAAGAAGCTTTATGTCGATTCAAGGTGCTATCTGCCTTTGAGGACAACCATCTCACACACATTTAATGCCTTAATGGGTAAAATTTACTGTTATGCAGAAGATCAAAGGACTAGGCACCATTTACCTACCTTTTGAGGGCTTACATAGTAAATATAGCCTTAGCATAGGAGTAAATTTGCATTATTGGCTGCATGACTGGGCCTCAGAAAAAATCTTTGATAATTATTATTCCTCACAATCTCAGTCTTCACATAGAGCTCATGAATGAGTTTTCAAATAGATTTAAAACATCTAAGAATAACCAGCAAACTGGTTTTGTGCTAGAGAGATGTGAAAATACATCAGACAAAAGTCATCTTTGTCCCTCATCCTCCCATCTGGGTTGTGCCTTTTTTACTGTGCGTCTTGGAGGCATAAGCACAATGCTCGTAAAGCTAACAGGATGCTCACCTATGCACTCCCTGCAAAGACCATTCTACTGCTAACAGGCAGGAGCAACCGGGGCCCACAGAGCAGTACTCTCATGAAATGCAGCCTAAGGGTCCCTGGTGTGCTTAGTCATATTCATCACTTTTCTTCTTCTCCTTATATTCTGCCCGCGTGCTGGATGTGAAGGGATGCCACATGCAATAGCAAAAGCAAAGCAAGAACCACTAATTTGAACCTGTAGATCAGTGCAAGTAATAACTGTATCCTTAGCTTAGGGTAATTGAAATGCACTGGCCTAGATATGGCAATCTTCTCAGATAAGCACATGCACTATCTCTCAATAAGACACTCAGGTATTTTCTTCTGGGTTTCATGAAATTAAGAAATAAAAGCAATTTGTGATCCTGTAACTCTTGTCAGGCAGTGAATATGGACAGTCCTAAACAAATACAGTTAGGGTCAAGATCTTCCCTCAGATGCTCCCACGTGGCTCCCTCTGACATCAACTCCTAGTTCTTAGGCAGGGGCGTGCGCAGGAATTAAAATTTGACCCCTTTTGGAGAGGCATATTCTGTGCCCTCCCCTTAGGAGCTTGCTCTACCTTCTCCCTGCCCCAGAAGGAGCTCGCTGCCCCCACCACCCCGGCCCCAGCAAGAGCTCACTCTTTCCCCTCATCCTGGCAGAAGCTCGCTCTTTCCTCCCTCACCCTGCCCCGTCCCCGACAGGAGCTAGCTCTTCCATGCCCCATCCCCACTAGGAACTCACTCTACCCTCTCACCTCACCCCGGCCCCAGGAAGAGTTCGTTCTTCCCTGCACCCCGGCAGGAGCTCACTCTTCCCTGCCTCCGTGGCCCCAGGGCCAGAGAAGTTCTGTGCCCCGACAATTATTGGGAGGGCCCGTGCCCCAGCTTGCCCCCCCCCAGAGAATGCCCCTGCTCTTGGGCACACTGAAGACAATATAGGAGCCGTGCACCAATATCCAGGACAGATCCTGGCCCCGTGGACTACGTCTTATGGCTTTTGGACTCATTAGGCAACTAGAGTATGCTGCTGTCAGCCAGGCCTTCTCCTGGTATAGGAGCACTAGAAAATAACAGAATTTGAAAGCAGAGACTGTGGAGATGAGATATGGTACTCATTCCCCTTCCCTAAAGAAATGCATCTAACTAAGAGAGCTTTCTGGAGCCAGAGCAAGGCGAAATTAACATGTTGTTTCAGAATAAAGTGCTTCTAGAGATGAAAGAGGGTATGTACCTCTAACAGTAATAAACACCCCTAGAGAGCGGTAACATGTAGTGGTAATAGACACCCAGAGTGAGGAGCTGGGCAGCACCCCTTGACTCTGGCTGGCTTACTTGTTACGGTATTCATCGAGCATGCGCTGTGAATCCTTGTCCTCTCGCTCCAGTTTGGCCCGGTCGGCAGACAGCTCACGGATGCGCAGGCGATTCAGCTCAATCTGCTCAGCAAAGGCCTCCTCCAAGCCGGCCAGCACATCCATGCGCTGGAAGGTCTCCAGCTGCTTACGGAAGATAGTGTTGCGCTGCTCCAGCATCCGGGCCCGATTGATGTAGTTGGCAAACCTCTCATTGAGCTCCTGCAGGTTCTCCAGGCCCTGGGCTTGGGCCAGACTGCTGAAGTCTGAGGTACCCTGCAGCTCATCATAGGCATCAGATCGCTCATACTTCTCCTTGCGCACTTCTCGCAGGTAGCTACTTCTATACATGGCTTGGGGGAGGCCGTGCAGGCCCAAGATCCCCTCTTCTGTGTGTCTCTGTCTCTCCAGTTTGGATCGGAAATGTGTTTGGGGGACTTAGTGGGGAGAAATAGAAGCGAGGCCACCCATCTCCCAATGCCTATGACTTCTCTCCACTGCAATTTGTGGCACTAAATGCCAGCCACCAGCAGCAAATTAAATAAAATCAAATAGCCCCGCCTCATTCCTCTCTCCCTTTCCAGAGGCTGTCAGCAGTTTGGGGGACTGTTTTCTTTCTTTCCATGAGCTGCAATTGTGTGTGGCCAGTATGAAAGAGAGAGTGGCGTCCAGCTTTTGTCAATGGATTAGAATGCTATAAAGCGACCACAAAACAAAGACTTTGCACTTTTAGAGGCTTGAGTTCAAAGCCTTTGGTGGCTGGGGTTTTTTGGGCTTGGGGTTGTTTGTATGAGGACAGTGTATGGAATCCTTTTGCTGAATCAGAGGTTTTGTATGAGGGGATGAACAAGAGTCATGTTTACCTTTTGCCTGGTCTAATGTTTTTTGTGATTGTTCCAGGGAAGCTGTGAGCAGTGGAGACATTGACTCCAATGCTTTTCTCTCTTTCTGGTGGCAAAATAGGACTTGTCCTATGCTCTGTCCTCCAGAACCACACCCGGCACCACAGCCAGGGAGTCAGAGACTACGATGGCATCTCATCAGGCCTCTGTCAATAATCCTTTTATCAGAGGCTGCTTTTCAAACACGGGCACATTTATGTTAGAGGCCCAGATTGTACACTTGAGAACCTTCATCAATACTGAGGTACCCCAAGAGATGCTTCAGGCAACTAAGTGCAAATCTAGCTGCCCACATGTGGAAGTAACTGAGGGGGATACGTCTGGAAATTGGGTTCTAAATCATATAAAGAAACAAAATTAGGTTTTGCAATTATAAGCCTCAGCTCCTGACCATTTCCCTGGTGTTTACAGGCGCAGCTCTCCACACTTACGCTGTACAGGATCAACCCCTTGGGGCTGCCCTCACTTCCTCACTCTAATGTACCCCATTTGGGCCCTGGATTGTCAAGAGTTTAGCTCCCTTTTAGGCACCTAAATAAGAGCCAGATTTTCAAACCTGCTCAGAACCCATCACACAGCCAGTGTGCTGAGTTCTCCTGAAAGTCTGGCCAAATACTGTGATGCCAATTTAGAAGCTGGGCTCTTGATAATCTGACCCCAATTTTGAGTGCTGAGCTCTTTTAAAAATTTGGTCCTTGGTTTGTATGCTCATTGGGAGAAGGATGCTATTTATTTGACACAGCACGTAAAGCTCCATTCATACTTTTGGCACCATATTAACAATGATACCATGCCTGATTTTTAGACGTGTTGAACAAAAAAATCCATCTTTGAAAATCAGACCCACAGTTAATACTGAGCAGAGACCACTGATTTCCAGCTCTGGCTGCAAGGGTTGGCTATTATCTACATTCTTTCTAAGTTGGACAAGGATACCTAGTGGAGCAACATAGTCCTCCGTGAGCTGCTGTGGAAGTGGGCCTTTGACAGAAATCAGATGAGTGAGGACTCGAGAGAAAGAAGTTAGGTGTTATGTGGATGATCTAATTTTGATTTCATAATTTTATTGCGTGGCGCATAGAGCCTTAGGTAGATGTCCCCTTTTTCTTTTTGTAGAATAATGCCCATAATTACATGAGTATAGTACTGACTCACAACTAGCATCATGGACATGGATTTCATTGCACGGCACATCTGAAGTAGCACTGATTCTGCACTGAAGATAAACTTCCTTTTCTCATGTGTTCACAAATAAAATAGAAATTCTGGGATTTTTGTGAAGTTCTCTTGGCTACATCCAACAGAGGTGAATTTATTTTTTGGCTGCATCTCTTTATTGACTCAGTAAAGAGGGCTCAAGGAGGCATCCTAACAGGACCAATTTTTCAGTGCAATTTTTGTGTGGTAAATCTCAGCAAAACTTTAACTCAGCAGTTCTCAAGCTGTGGGTCAGGACCACAAAGTGGGTTGCGACCCCATTTTAATGGGATTGCCAAGCCCAGCCTTACACCAGGACTGAAGCTGAAGCCTGCGCTCCACCCCCACCTGGGGTGGCAGGACTCGGGCTGTGGCCTCCTATCCCTCCACCCAAGGCAGCCGGGCCCGGTCTCTGCCCCCCTCCCAGGGTCATGTAGTAACTTTGTTGTCAGAAGGGGATCATGGTGCAATGACGTTTGAGAACCCCTGCTTTAACCTGTAAACTTCAGTGCACATGTGTGTTAACTGAATGGATTTGCTTTCAAATTAGTTTCCCAAATAGAAAGGATCACAGCTCATACCTGATGAAAAGGGCCAGATCCTCAGCTAGTGCAGTCTGGAATAGTTCCACTAAAGCCAGAACCAGTTCACATGAGCGAGAATCTGGCCCTGTAGATCCACTTTTCATATTTGTGTGCCTAAGATAGGGGACTTGGTTCTTGGTGCAGAAGGAACACTTAAGCATGCAGATACTTAATATAGGTACCCAAACGCCTATGAATGGTCAAATGCAGCACCGCAGAAGGCACAATTAAAAGAAAAGTCAACAGTTAGGGCCAGATCCTCCGCTGATATAAATTAGCATAGCCTCACTGAAGTCAAAGCAGCTATACCAATTTATTCCAGCTGAGGATTTAGCCCAAGCAGTGCCACAGTATTTCACTGTGCCATACTTCTAGAATTCCCACTACTTCAAATGGGGAACATCACAAATATTATGGGAAATTAAACTACCACATTAAATGCTGGGTTGTTTTTAATGGCACTCCTGGTAGTTCCCTAACAAAGAAATCATCCACCTCTGGGCTCTGTATGGGTTCTCTTTTCAGACAAAGCTCTAAATCTCTGAAAGGTCATTGTTGTCTGTGTGTTCATTGATGAAATGTATGGAAAATTGTTACCTGGAAGTTTGTGAGACCCATGTTTTTCTTTGGAGATAGTGTGCTGCACATATATATCCTTTTGATCTATGATCCGCAATATCAAAAAGGGAAATTATTTAAAAGAAGCCACTTGTATCTTTCCTTCATCACCCCAAATTATTTCTCACTAGTCCTCCTGAGAATAACAGAGTAGCAAGGTATTCAGACCAGTGCTTTGTATTTTAAATGTACTTTACGAGTTTATCAGAATGCCCCCCAAAATGGGTATTTTCCATTTCCCTCCTCTTCTGGATTTTATCAAGTCCTGTAGATCATTAGAGCAAATACCTATTAAACTGGTTTGTTAGCTAATTTGTTTTTCGCCTGGATGGATAACTGAGCTCCGTGACCATTCCAATGAAACGTGGCATTAGCCTTCTCTTGACAGCACCATCAATCTGCTTGCAGTCCTTCGTACTCAGTTAAGTCAACACAAACCAAGTTTATCTTTCATCCCTTTCCACTTTCTCCTAAGAACAAGCACCAGCTTGGTCAAAGTCTGTCAAGCTGACAATTGAGATTCACTTCTGAACCTGTTCCAGTGAAGCTGTAGTCAGGTTTCAAGCTCTGAGAATGAAAACCTCTAGGTACCACTGTGAAGCGTTATGGGCTCCCATCCTAAAGTCCTTGCTCAGGGCTCTGTTGTGCCTTGAAGGCACAATTCCATGCTTAGGATGCGCCAGTCCAGGTGCAATTCCTCTTGGAACTGTCTGGATCCCAGAGACAGTGTCCACTGCTACACCCCTCATTCATGAAACACAGTCTCCTTCAATCAAAATGACCAGCTTTGCTGGCCATTGCCAGGGATGGGGCAGGAATAGGTTCCTGGCCCTACCTCTCTCCCTGTCTCTTTAGAGGGTTTTATGCACAAGAGGACATAGAGGAAACAGTATGTGCACTCTGGGGAATGCCATGACTACAAATGCCCCCTGTTGCTGAACAGCACTGCAAAAGGGTGGAGCTCTTTTCGCTCTTCCTGTTTCCCCATGCACCACCATCATTCACCATACGGCAGTACGTCAAAGACCCCAGTGATCACTCTGTCCTCATTCAGGCCAAATCTCTATTGACATCAGCTGCAATTTGCCACATCAGGATTGAATAACAATTGAATCAGGACTTGAAGAGATGGCCTCTTTATTTTTGTTTTCCAAACTGAACATTTCCCTTTAATACATAAAGATGCATGTGTGCATGTATATTTTTTGTATGGGGCCTGATTCAGTACCGTAGAGCTGAATATCCCTAAATCCTGGATCCAAACTTCATACTAGACTACTCTACTATAGCTCATTATGTCAATAAAGTCTCGCTGAATGGAAACTGAGAGCATAACAAAGACTCCATGAGCTTTTTTTATTTTTTCATTTAGGGACCTGATCTCACAAGCTATTCTTTAGCTGATTAAGTCTTGCTCATGCAAGGTGTCCCATCAATTTCAAAAGATTCATATTTTCATCAGCACTATTTATCACATGGGGCTTGTGACAAAGCCACCTCTGCGCCCATACTATTTCATTTCGTGAACAATTTTCATTGTGCATTAGATTACTATGAAATTTACTCACTTGTAGCTGAGGGAGCCTAAATTGCAACACACTGGGTTTGTGCCATGTCACAAAAAACAGCAGGACAAACTGTATGCAGACTTAGAAAAGATGCATTCCCAATGGAGTCCAGTAAATGTAATCAACACAGAATTGGCCCAGCAATAAGTGTTATTACTCTTAAATGACTCAACTGGGCCTGGGAGGGGCTGTCCTTTATTTCGAGCTATGCAGATTAGCACTGGTGCCACTGGAGCTCAGGTAGCTCAGTGTTTCTGGACCTTGTACAATTTGTGCTATGGGAGAAGAGCATAAGATGTAAACTTCCATCCTCTCAGGCACAGCAAAAGGGCCAGGGACAATGTGGGCCCAAAGACAACAGTGACTACAGAGCCATCTCTTGGGAAGGGTGAATTGGAGTGATCACTCTGGGCCCCGTGCTTTGGGGGGCCCCACGGGCCGGTGCGGTCAGTCCCAGAAGACAAATCCGTCATTTCCGCAGGATCCGCCATCTTGTTGGCAGTTAGCAGAGACAGCAGCCAGCTTGGCCACCCGTGTTTCGGTGCAGTGAGTCCCCCGCCCTGGCTAGAGCCCTGAACTGCCGTGGCGCTATGGCCAACAATAGCCCCGCAGTAGCTGCTGGCAACTGCCAGCAGTAGCAGGCAGCCCAGCATCAGGCTGGATCTGTCCAGCCGGCCCAGCCACTGATGCAGACTGGGGGCCCCCAAGCCGGCGAGGGCTGATTTGTCCCAGGCCCCGCACCCCACTAGGAACAGCCCTGAGTAACTAAACAAGTGCATTAGTTAGTGCTGATACATAACTAGACTCAAAAAAATGTATTCTAGCCAACATCACAGGGCTATAGTACTACAGCAAGAGTATGCTGTAACAATACCTTAGGTTAAGAACTAGAGTTCTCCTATTTACACTCATTTTATACACAATGAGTGACTCCTGACTTATGCATAATGAAAGGGGAAGCCATCCCATTCACTTATAATCTGCACTGCTACAGTATGCCTTCAGCACAGTGTAAATGATACAGAGACTTATTGCATTCTCGTTTATATTTATATGCCCTGTAAATAAACCAGGTGCATCAGATAGTATTCCTGATGCTTGGGGGGCACTGCTTACCCCATGGTCTGGTGGTCAAGGCACGGGACTGAGACTCATGAAGAGTTCTACAATCAATTCCATGCTCTGCTGCAGACTTCTGGTGTGACCTTGGTCAAGTCACCTAATCCATCCATGCCTCAGTTCCCCACCTATAAAACTGAGATAATACTTCCTGTCTCCCACCCTTTGTCTTGGGGCAGGGACTTTTCTTATTATGTGTTTATACAGTGCCTAGCACAATGAGGCCCCAGTCTTGGTAGTACAAATAAATATCATAAACTGTGCAAATTGCCAGATATCCAACAAGAGTTACAGAGGATTCATCAGCAGTCTATGGCCAAACCCAACAATGGAAATTTTAGAGGCAATGGAAGGACTTTGCTTCAGGCTCTCTTAGAAAATTGAAATTGAGTTTTATTTTCTATATAGATCAATGAAGTATGATGCATAAGTGATGGTCTAGTTCAGGGGCGGGCAAACTTTTTGGCCTGAGGGCCACATTGGGTTTCCAAAATTGTATGGAGAGCCTGTTGGCCAGTGCCTCCCCAACCAGCTAGGTGTGGCCCAACCCCACCCCCATCCGACCCCGCCTGCTTCTCACCCCCTGATGGCCCCCCCAGGACTCCTGCCCCATCCAACCCCACCCACCATTCCCTGTCCCCTTACGGCCCCCCCAGGCAGGGCCAGTGCAAGGATGTTTTGTGCCCTAGGCAAAACTTCCACCTTGCACTGCCCCTCGGCGCTCCCCCCCACAGCAGCTCCTCGCTGCCCCCCCCCTCCACCCTGAAGCGCCCCCCAGTGAAACTTTAGAAAAGTGTTTAAGGGAACATGGCAAGAGGAAATTAGTCCACAGCTGTCTGATTAAGAGACAGTACCCGGGACAGACCCCAACTTCCCACTGGGTGGCAAGCGCGCCTCACTAAATTTATATTAGTAAGAGAATTTTCAGCAATCACGTGACAACCAGGTGATGAGAACAATAGACGACTTTATTTACGAAAGTCACAAGGACTATGAACAAATACAGAAATAAAAAGAGCATGCAAAAAGCAAAGATTATACTGACTGAAATGACTATATGCATATATGACTATATCTCTCTCTCTATATATATTTTGAGGCAAGCCTATGACATGAATACTTTAGGACGGTTTTGTCTAGACAGATACAGGATGACACATACTCGAACACTCGTGAAGTTTTGGAATAGCCTTCCAAGGGAAGCAGTGGGGGCAAAAGATCTATCTGGCTTTAAGATTAAACTCGATAAGTTTATGGAGGAAATGATATGATGGGATAACATGATTTTGGTAATTAATTGATCTTTAAATATTCATGGTAAATAGGCCTAATGGCCTGTGATGGGATGTTAGGTGGGTTGGGATCTGAGTTACTACAGAAAATTCTTTCCTGGGTATCCGGCTGGTGAATCTTGCCCATATGCTCAGGGTTTAGCTGATCGCCATATTTGGGTTCGGGAAGGAATTTTCCTCCAGGGCAGATTGGAAGAGGCTCTGGAGGTTTTTTGCCTTCCTCTGTAGCATGGGGCATGGGTCACTTGCTGGAGGATTCTCTGCTCCTTGAAGTCTTTAAACCATGATTTGAGGACTTCAATAGCTCAGACATGGGTGAGGTTTTTCAAGGGAGTGGGTGGGTGAGATTCTGTGGCCTGCGTTGTGCAGAAGGTCGGACTAGATGATCAGAATGGTCCCTTCTGACCTTAGTGTCTATGAATCTATATCCTTTACCCTCTAGCCTTCTAGCTCATGGACGTCGATCGCAAGGCAGCTAAACGGCAGCCGAAGAGTTCAGGAGGAGAGCCCAGCTGCGTCCGCAGGCCGCCCGAAGGATCCCTAAGACCCGCTTGGGACGCCGCGCTACTCCACAAACGCTGCGAGTTTCAAGCTGCTATTGATTTTGTTTTTCCTGCTGCTAAGATCTTGCTGAGGCTTTAAAGGCCCGACCCCGTCCAACAGACCGTGGCCAATCAGAACCAACCCAGGTGTTTAGCCCTTCAAACTTACACACGTTCAGCTCTCGCCCACAGTGAGATCTTACCCAGCTGAGGCTGGGGTCAGCGCACGCCGTTCTGCTGAGACAGCATTCCCACGGTTACAAGCATGTGAGATCTTATTGCGGCTACGATGGTTTTGCAAAAAGGAAAGGAGGACTTGTGGCACCTTAGAGACTAACAAATTTATTAGAGCATAAGCTTTCGTGAGCTACAGCTCACTTCATGGGATGCAGTTACAGCTGTTAACGGGACTTCCATTTAATAGCAAGCGTGTAATTAATAGAATGAATATAGCCAGCCCTTTGCACACTTTCACTCCCCCCGGCTGCAGCTGCCCGCCACCCCGAGGCGCCCGCCCGACGGCAGCTCCCCGCCACCCCCCTCCCCTCGGGGAGCCGCGCGGGAACGCCCCCGCCCCCGCTCACCTCTGCTCCGCCTCCTCCCCGCGCGCGCCGCCGCTGCTCCGCCTCCCCCGCTTGCGGCGCCAATCAGCTGTTTGGCGAGCCAGCCTAGGGGGGAGAAGGGCGGGGCGGCGCGCTCAGGGGCGGGGGCGGGGAGCGCTTCCCCTGTGCGCCGTCCCTCCCCTCCCCCACCGCGCTGCGGGCGGCCCTCCGCGCGCCCCTCCGCCCCAGCTCAGCCCGCTCCGCCGCCCCCCAACCGCTTGGCGCCCGCCTGGTTCGCCTACGGGTTACACCGGCCCGGCCCCCAGGACTCCTGCCCCATCCATCCCTCCCTGTCCCCGGACCACCCCCAGAGCCCCCGCCCCGACTGCCCCCCCACCCCATCCCACCCCCCTTTCCTGACTGCCCCCCGGTCCCCTGCCCCATTCAGCCTCCCCTTCTCCCTGTCCCTGGACTGCCCCCCCCATCCCACCCCCCCTTTCCTGACTGCCCCTCGGTCCCCTGCCCCATTCAGCCTCCCCTTCTCCCTGTCCCTGGACTGCCCCCCCCACCCCATCCCACCCCCCTTTCCTGACTGCCCCCCGGTCCCCTGCCCCATTCAGCCTCCCCTTCTCCCTGTCCCTGGACTGCCCCCCCCACCCCATCCCACCCCCCCTTTCCTGACTGCCCCATTCAGCCTCCCCTTCTCCCTGTCCCTGGACTGCCCCCCGCCACCCCATTTAACCCCCCCTTTCCTGACTGCCCTCGGTCCCCTGCCCCATTCAACCTCCCCTTCTCCCTGTCCCTGGACTGCCCCCCACCACCCCATCCAACCCCCCCTTTCCTGACTGCCCCTGGTCCTCTGCCCCATTCAACCTCCCCTTCTCCCTGTCCCTGGACTGCCCCCCCCCGCCCCATCCAACCCCCCTTTCCTGACTGCCCCCGGTCCCCTGCCCCATTCAACCTCCCCTTCTCCCTGTCCCTGGACTGCCCCTCCACCCCATTCAACCCCCCCTTTCCTGACTGCCCCCGGTCCCCTGCCCCTTTCAACCTCCCCTTCTCCCTGTCCCTGGACTGCCCCCCGCCACCCCATTTAACCCCCCCTTTCCTGACTGCCCCCCGGGACCGCTGCCCCATTCAACCACCCCTTCTCCCTGTCCCTTGACTGCCGCCGCCACCCCATTTAACCCCCCCTTTCCTGACTGCCCCCCCTGGGACCCCTGCCCCCATTCAAGGCCCGTTCCCTGCCCTCTGACCGCCCCAACCCCTATCCACACCCCTGACCACCACCCCAACTCCCCTGCCCTCTATCCAACCCCCCACCCCGCTCCCTGCCTCCTTACCGCGCTGCCTGGAGCACTGGTGGCACTACAGCTGCGCCACCCAGAGCACCAGGCCAGGCAACCATGCCATCCGGCTGGAGCCAGCCATGCCACCGCACAGCGCAGAGCACCGGGTCAGGCCATGGCTCTGCAGCTGCTCTGCCTGGCAAGAGCTCACAACCCCCCCCCACCCAGAGCATTATGCCAGCGGTACAGTGAGCTGAGGCTGTTGGGGAGGGGGAACAGCAGGGGCTGGGGGCAAGCCTCCCGTGCCAGGAGCTCAGGGGATGGGCAGGAGGGTCCCAGGGGCCGGATGTGGCCTGCGGACTGTAGTTTGCTCACCTCTGGTCTAGTTTTTCTAATGCTCTATAGTGCTTTGAAAGGAAGAAGATCCTATAATGATTTTACTATCACCTGGTTATGTAGCGAAGCAAGTTTTGTAACGTTCTCAAAGAGGTATTTTAGAGATAAGAACCTATTATAAAGGTAAATTTAAGGGAGCAGAGAATTAACACTAGGATCAGCCAGAACATACTTTATCTGAGGGTATATCTACACTACGAAATTAGGTCGAATTTATAGAAGTCAGTTTTTTAGCAATCATTTTTATATAGTCGATTGTGTGTGTCCCCACACAAAATGCTCTAAGTGCATTAACTCGGCGGAGTGCTTCCACAGTAGCGAGGCTAGCATCGACTTTCAGAGCGTTGCACTGTGGGTAGCTATCCCACAGTTCCTGCAGTCTCCGCCGTCCATTGGAATTCTGGGTTGAGATGCCAATGCCTAATGGGGCAAAAACATTGTCGCAGGTGGTTCTGGGTACGTCATCAGGCCGGCCCTCCCTCCCTCCCTGAAAGCAACGGCAGACAATCGTTTCACACCTTTTTTCATGAGTTACCTGTGCAGATGCCATACCACGGCAAACATGGCGCCTGCTCAGCTCACCGTCACCATACGTCTCCTGGTGCTGGCAGATGTGGTACTGCATTGCTACGCAGCAGCAGCCCGTTGCCTTGTGGCAGCAGATAGGCCTGATAACCATTGTCATCATGTCCGAGGTGCTCCTGCCTGCCTCAGTAAGGTCAGTCAGGAGTGCCTGGGCAGACATGGGCGCAGGGACTAAAATAGGAGTGACTCGACCAGGTCATTCTCTTTAGTCCTGCAGGTAGTCCTATCGTACCATCTTACGGTGAGCAGGTGGGAGATGAGGATGGCTAGTAGTTCTATTGCACCATCTTCTGCTGAGCAGCCAGGAGATGTGGATGGCTTCTAGTCCTACTGCACCATCTGCTGCCAGCCAAAGATGTAAAAGATAGATGGAATGGATCAAAACAAGAAATAGGCCAGATTTGTTTTGAATTCATTTGCTCCCCCCTCCCTCCCTCTGTGAAATCAACGGCCAGCAATCGTTTTGATGAGGTCTGTCAGGGGCACCTTGAAAAGTTTAATGGAGATTCAGTCCTCCCTGAAATATCGGGGGGCAGGGATAGCTCAGTGGGTTGAGCATTGGGTTGTGCATTGGCCTACTAAACGCAGGGTTTTGAGTTCAATCCTTTAGGGGGCCATTCTGTGTGACAGTTGTTTTTGTTTTTCCTTGATGTAAAGCCACTCCCTTTGTGATTTTAATTCCCTGTAAGCCAACCTTTAAGCCATGTCATCAGTCACCCCTCCCTCCATCAGAGCAACGGCAGACAATCATTGCGCGCCTTTTTTCTGTGCAGACGCCATACCACAGCAAGCATGGAGCCCGCTCAGATCACTTTGGCAATTAGGAGCACATTAAACACCACGCGCATTATCCAGCAGTATATGCAGCACCAAAACCTGGCAAAGCGAAACCAGGCAAGTAAGCGACGTCAGCATGGTGATGAGAATGATGAGGACATGGACACAGACTTCTCTCAAAGCACTTTCCCTGGCAATGTGGGCATCATGGTGCTAATGGGGCAGGTTCATACGGTGTAATGCTGATTCTGGGCCCGGGAAACAAGCACAGACTGGTGGGACCGCATAGTGTTGCAGGTCTGGGATGATTCCCAGTGGCTGCGAAACTCTTGCATGCATAAGGGCATTTTCATGGAACTTTGTGACTTGCTTTTCCCTGCCCTGAGGCACAAGAATACCAAGATGAGAGCAGCCCTCACAGTTGAGAAGCCAGTGGCAATAGCCCTGTGGAAGTTTTCAATGCCAGACAGCTACCAGTCAGTCGGGAATCAATTTGGAGTGGGCAAATCTACTGTGGGGGGCTGCCGTGATGCAAGTAGCCAACAAAATTAAAGATCTGCTGATATCAAGGGTAGTGACCCTGGGAAATGTGCAGGTCATAGTGGATGGCTTTGCTGCAATGGGATTCCCTAACTGTGGTGGGGCCATAGACAGAACCCATATCCCTATCTTGGCACCGGAGCACCAAGCAGGCAAGTACATAACCCGCAAGGGGTACTTTTCAATAGTGCTGCAAGCACTGGTGGATTACAAGGGATGTTTCACCAACATTAATGTGAGATGGCCGGGAAAGGTCCATGACGCTTGCATCTTCAGGAACTCTGGTCTGTTTCAAAAGCTGCAGAAAGGGACTTTATTCCCAGACCAGAAAATAACGGTTGGGGATGTTGAAATGCTTATAGTTATCCTTGGGGACCCACCCTACCCCTTAATGCCATGGCTCATGAAGCCATACACAGGCAGCCTGGACAGTAGTCAGGAGCTGTTCAACTGCAGGCTGAGCAAGTGCAGAATGGTGGTAGACTGTGCATTTGGATGTTTAAAAGCGCGCTGGCGCAGTTTACAGACTCAGTTAGACCTCCGCGAAACCAATATTCCCATTGTTATTACTGCTTGCTGTGTGCTCCACAATATCTGTGAGAGTAAGGGGGAGACGTTTATGGCAGGGTGGGAGGTTGAGGCAAATCGCCTGGCCACTGGTTACACACAGCCAGGCATCAGGGCGGTTAGAAGAGCACAGGAGGGTGCGGTGCGCATCAGAGAAGCTTTGAAAACCAGTTTAATGACTGGCCAGGCTATGGTGTGAAAGTTCTGTTTGTTTCTCCTTGATGAAATGCCTCCCCCCCCAGTTCACTCTTCTTCCCTGTAAGCCAACCACTCTCCCCTCCTCCCTTTGATTACCGCTTGCAGAGGCAATAAAGTCATTGTTGCTTCACGGTCATGCATTCTTTATTAATTCATCACACGAATAGGGGGATAACTGCCAAGGTAGCCCAGGAGGGGTGGTGGAGGAGGGAAGGACAAGGCCACACAGCACTTTAAAAATTTAAAACTTATTGAATGCCAGCCTTCTGTTGCTTGGGCAATCCTCTGGGGTGGAGTGGCTGGGTGGCCAGAGGCCCCCCACTGTGTTCTTGGGCATCTGGGTAAGGAGGCTGTGGAACTTGGGGAGGAGGGTGGTGGGTTACACAGGGGCTTAGTAGCGGCGGTCTGTGCTCCTGCTGCCTTTCCTGCAGCTCAACCATACACTGGAGCATATTAGTTTGATCCTCCAGCAGCCTCAGCATTGAATCCTGCCTCCTCTCATCATGTTGCCACCACCTATCAGCTTCAGCCCTCTCTTCAGCCCACCACCTCTCCTCCCAGTCATTTTGTGCTTTGCTGCACTCTGACATTGTCTGCCTCCACGCAGTCATCTGTGTTCTGTCAGTGTGGGAGGACAGCATGAGCTCAGAGAACATTTCATCGCGAGCGCGTTTCTTTTTTTTTTTTTTTGCCTTCTAATCTTCGCTAGCCTCTGGGAAGGAGAAGATCCTGTGATCCTTGAAACACATGCAGCTGGTGGAGAAAAAAAAAAGGACAGTGGTATTTAAAAAGACACATTTTATAGAACAATGAGTACACTCTTTCACAGTAAACCTTGCTGTTAACATTACATACATAGCACATATGCTTTCGTTACAAGGTCGCATTTTGCCTCCCCCCACCGCATGGCTAACCCCTCCCCCCTCCCCGTGGCTAACAGTGGGGAACATTTCTGTTCAACCACAGGCAAACAGACCAGCAGGAAATGTTCCCTCTGAATGTTCCCTTAAGAAAAGCACCCTATTTCAACCAGGTGACCATGAATAATATCACTCGCCTGAGGATAACACAGAGAGATAAAGAACGGATGTTGTTTGAATGCCAGCAAACATACACTGCAATGCTTTGTTCTACAATGATTCCCGACTATGTGCTACTGGCCTGGCGTGATAAAGGGTCCTACCATGGTGGTTGGAATAAGGCTGTCCTCCCCAGAAACCTTTTGCAAAGGCTTTGGGAGTACATCCAGGAGAGCTTTATGGAGATGTCCCTGGAGGATTTCCACTCCATCCCCAGACACTTTAACAGTCTTTTCCAATAGCTGTACTGGCCGCGAATGCCAGGGCAAATTAATCATTAAACACGCTTGCTTTTAAACCATGTATACTATTTAAAAAGGTACACTCACCAGAGGTCCCTTCTCTGCCTGGTGGGTCCGGGAGGCAGCCTTGGGTGGGTTCGGCGGTCCAGGGTGAGAAACAGTTCCTGGCTGTCGGGAAAACCAGTTTCTCCGCTTGCTTGATGTGAGCTATCTACAACCTCATCATCATCATCATCATCATCTTCCTCCTCATCCCCAAAACCTGCTTCTGTGTTTCCTCCATCTCCACTGAAGGAGTCAAACAACACAGTTGGGGTAGTGGTGGCTGAACCCCCTAAAATGGCACGCAGCTCATCATAGAAGCAGCATGTTTGGGGCTCTGACCCGGAGCAGCCGTTTGCCTCTCTGGTTTTCTGGTAGGCTTGCCTCAGCTCCTTAAGTTTCACGTGGCACTGCTTCGGGTCCCTGTTATGGCCTCTGTCCTTCATGCCCTGGGAGATTTTGACAAATGTTTTGGCATTTTAAAAAGTGGAACGGAGTTCTGATAGCACGGATTCCTCTCCCCATACAGCGATCAGATCCTGTATCTCCCATTTGGTCCATGCTGGAGCTCTTTTGTAATTCTGAGACTCCATCATGGTCACCTCTGCTGATGAGCTCTGCACTCACCTGCAGCTTGCCACGCTGGCCAAACAGGAAATGAAATTCAAAAGTTCACGGGCCTTTTCCTGTCTTCCTGGCCAGTGCATCTGAGTTGAGAGTGCTGTCCAGAGCGGTCACAATGGAGCACTCTGGGACAGCACCCAGAGGCCAATACCATCTAATTGCGTCTACAGTACCCCAAATTCGACCCGGCAAGGCCAATTTCAGCGCTAATCCCCTTGGCGGGGGTGGAGTAAAGAAATCAATTTTAAGAGCCCTTTAAGTCGAAAAAAAGGGCTTTGTTGTGTGGATGGGTGCAGGGTTAAATCGATTTAACGCTGCTAAATTAGACCTAAAGTCCTAGTGTAGACCAGGGCAAAGACAAAATGAAATGAGTTTAATTATTGCTTCAGATAACCGAAGGGGACAAAATTAAGTCTCAGATACTTTGGGAGAGCTCATCACCTGGTATAAATCAAAGATCCACTGAAATCAATGTAGCTGTATCAATTAGCACCACCTGGGGAGCTACCCTCTTATCCCTGGAGGCAAACTACACATTTTATAAAACAAAGCTGTTTATAACAAGAATGATAAAACCATATAATTGAAAAAATATATATGATGTAATTGGTGATGGGAACTGCAAACAAACCGAACCCAGTACTGCACAGCATGAAGTGAAGGGATGTATACAATAGCTACCTTGAATTGGCAACCTATGTTGGTAAGATAAGTTTACTTAGTGGAATAATGGCCCACCTTTGTGGAATGTCTAGTAGCAAATGAGATGAATCTGGAGTGCCAGCAGTGGTAACTTTCATGGATGCCAATACTTACTCACTAATTAGATGTGTCACTTCAGGAGAGAAGCTTACAATAAACTCCTTGAAAGGATACCATCACCAGTTTGCAGCAACATATCTTACAAGAACTACTAACTGCTGGATCATTCTTATTCCACATGAGCGATTAAGCTGAAGATGAGTTTGTAACACAATTCACAATCTTCTTATATAAAAGCCATCAGAGCGTTGTGACTTTCGGATGAAACTAGATGGTTCCTTGAGAAACTGATTTTTCTGACAGTCATACAGATGGCTATTCAGAAATGCTTAGTTTCATAGGTGACGCTTTCATGCCTCGCACGCAGAGGAAATTGGAACAAAGGACTCTGCTGAATTCCACGGTACTGAGAACGAGCAAAACATTTCATAATGCCAAAGTAACGGCATGTGGTCTTTGATGCAGGAAGGCTTCACTTGTAACATGAGAATGTGAATGAAATAAACAGAATGGGAAATGCCACATTCAGGCAGACTGCTATTTGTGCCCAGAATATAATAATGGATATAGGGTTAAAACAAACTTCTAACAGCAGTCAAGAGCAAAGGTCCTGAAATGTGTTAGAACAATGACCATGATAAGAATGGTGGAAATCTCGTGATATGTGTGTTGTCTCTGAATAAGAGCACCAGCACAAGAGGGTAGTTCCAAAGATAGAAGAAAATACATCCGGATGGATCTTGATGCTGGCTTTGCTGTCTCAGTCATTTCACTACAGCAGCACAAGTAGACCCTAAACCACCATCCTCCCCATATTCCAGAGTGGCAACATTAGCATTATCCTCCCTTTCCTTTATGCCCTACATTAAATTTTATTGATTGTCCCCGGAAAACATCAAGGTTTGTCCCTTCCCCTGCATGTCTACTGTCAAAGCCCATGTCTGTGTCTTGGTGATTTCCTGCTTGGACTGGATGCATAGAGATTTAAGACCAGACAGGACCAATATGATTGTCTAGTATAACACAGGCCAAAGAATTTCACCCAAAATTCCTGCAGTGGAGGGAATTATTTTTCTCAGTGAAAGGACTTGTCTACACTGGGACATTAAGGCCCTGGCTACACTTGCGAGTTACAGCGCAATGACCCAGAGCGCTGTATCTCACTCCCCGTCCACACTGGTAAGGCACATAGAACACTCTGACTCCACAGCTACAACGCTGCTGGTACTCCAACTTGGCGAGTGGAATAACGTTTGCTGCACCCCCGCTGGAGCACTGCGGTGCCAGTTTGGACCCTTGGCCCTATATTGCGCTGTGATTGGCTTCCAGAGGTGTCCCACAATGCCTGTTCTAGCCATTCTTGTCATCGCTTTGAACTCTACTGCCCTGCCCTCAGGTGACCAACTGTCAGATCCGCCCTTTAAATTCTCTGGGAATTTTGAAAATCCCCTTCCTGTTTGCTCAGCCAGGCGCGGAGTGCTCAGTGAATCTTTCCAGGTGACCATGTCTCCATGCACCAGGTGAGCCCCAGTATAGAGCAATGGCGAGTTGCTGGACCTCATCAGTGTTTGGGGGGAGGAAGCTGTCCAGTCCCAGCTGCGCTCCAGCCGCAGGAATTATGATACCTTCGGGCAGATATCAAGGGACATGATGGAAAGGGGCCATGAGTGGGATGCACTTCAGTGCAGGATTAAAGTGAAGGAGCTGCAGGGTGCCTACCACAAAGCCTGCAAGGCAAACTGGAGCTCTGATGGTGCCCCTGCGACCTGTCATTTTTACAAAAAGCTGGATGCGATACTTGGGGGTGACCCCACCTCCACTCCGGGGACCAACATGGACACCTCAGAGGCCAGTGCAACAAGGCAGGAGGAGGAGGAGGAGGAGCAAAGTGGGAGCCAGGGTGCTGAGGCGGAGGAAGACACCCCAGAATCCCTAGATGCATGCAGCCAGGAGCTGTTCTCAAGCCAGGAGGAAGGTAGCCAGTTGCGGCGGCCAGTGCTTGAGGAAGGACAAATACCAAAGGCGTTTCCCAGTAAGCAGCTTTTATTTTGGGAAGGAAGTTATTTGGTGCGGGCTCCTGGGGCGAGGAGGGTTCGGGCTGTATGCATGGCTAGATGTGGAATAGGGCGTTGATGTGCTCTCTCACATCACAGTAATCGGCCTCAGTGATCTTTTCAAAGATCTCAGCCAGAACTTGGGCAATGCGCTTGCGTAGGTTTCTTAGGAGAACCACTGTGGTCCTTGTCCCAGTAAGGCTAACGTGTCTGTGCCACTGTGCCTTGAGGGGTGGCTGGACCATTGCTGCACACAGGCAAGCTGAGAGATATCTTTCAGGACAAACTCCTGTGGAAAATGTGGGGACAGTGTTCAGTATGGGGCCTCCTGCCGCTGTTGGCTCTCCCCAAGGCACAGAAACCCAGAGGACAATACAGCCGTGAAACGATCAGTCACGCTTGACCCTGTGCTTATGCACCATTTTGGGGTTCCTGTCGGTTATGTGCACTCGCTTTGGAATGGCCAAATTATGCTATTGTATAGACTGTGCTTGCCCTTAAATACCGGGGAATCATTGCTCTGTCTGGGGTGAACAATGCTGCCTCTGTTAAGTGTTGCATTTTGCCTTTACAGGCAACCTTGCCTTTGCAACCTTGAGATCTTAGCTGTCCATGTTATCACCGGCCGAAAGACTCCAAAGAATCAGAAAGAGGCCACATAAAAGCAAGGAAGACATGTTGCAGCATTCAAGTAATGAAAATTGAAAAGTGCAGGAGTGGTGGGACAGTGAAAGGAGGATCTGCCAGCAGAATGCGGATCACCAGCACCAAAGCACGGAGTGGTTGATAAGCATAATGGTGCGGACTCTATCCACCTGACTCCTCCTTCCCAAACCGCCACTGGCCCCTTGTGGGGAGCAGGACCACTTAGCTGGGGCAGCAAGAGGGTGCTTGGGGTTGGGGATATGAGATGGTATTAGAGATGCAGGAGCAGGGTGTGGGCTGGGGATTGGAGTGTGGGAGGGGATACAGGCTCCAGGTGCAGGCACGGGGCCAGAAATGAGGGGTTCAGAGTACAGGAGGGGACGGGGGGTTGGGGTGCAGTGGGTGGATGAGGGTTCTGGGGTGGGGCGAGGGATGATGGATTTGGGGTGCAGGAGGGGGCTCTGGGCTGGGGCCAAGGGGTTCAGAGTGCAGGAGGGGGCTCCAGGTGGCTCTGGTTGGTGCAGTTTGCAGGGGCTCTGGAAGGCGCTGACCTCAGGCGGCCCCTTAGCAGCCACACCAGTGCTTCCTTGGCATTTCCCAGGGATGGAGAAAGTCTGCATGGCTCCCGAGAAGTGGCAGCATGTTCCTCCAGCTCCTAGGCAAAGGGGCGCTACCCCATTGGCTGTGGCCACAGCGCCCAGAATTCACTCCAGCTGCAGATTCCCAGCCAATGGGAGCTGCAGAGCTGGCACTCGGGGCAGCGCCTGTAGGTGGGGGTAGTGCACAGAGACCCCCTGGCCACCCCTCTGCCTAGGAGCCAGACTTGCTGATGCTTCCCAGGATCCACATGGAGCTGGGCATGGATGTGCCTTAGCCCCTCAGCAGCCAATCAACCTTTTAACGTCCCTGTCAGCTGTGCCACCTGGAGCTTCCAGAGTCCCTTTTCGAAGGGGCATTCCGGTCAAGAACCGGACACCTGGCAACCCTACATCAGCACCCTGCAGGGTTGGGGCCGAAATCAAATAAGAGCAGCACCAATCCAACTCTGTAACCTAAGGCTAGATTGTGGCTTTGCCACAAGTCCCCTGTAGGGGGCATTGCATAGCTGGGCTATCTCAGGAGCAGCACAGGAAGTAATCAATGCCTCTGAGAGTTTCAGTTCCCACAGTGCCACTCCCTTGCTCTTTGGGAGGGTAGTAATTTTATTGCTAGTTCATAGCATCAGCAAATCATCTTCAGGGCTAGCTTCACTCAGCTGTTTTTTGCATTGTGTCCACTCCCCACCCCTTCCTACCCACCTGCTGGATGGGGGTAGCAACACACATACAGTGCCCACATATACATGAGCACTTACATCTCAGGTCCAGGTAGCTCACACAAGGACCTAATGGGGAATCTTTTGCCCTGACACCCCTGAACTTTGGGTAAGCCAAGTCATAATCAAGCTCATAGATAGCAACATATATTTTCCAGCCACTGTAGAAGATTTCATGGCCAGTGATTTGAAGGTGAAGATAAATGCCAGTGATTTCCCAAAGCCTGAATACAGTAAAAGCTATTTTTTGTCAGTGACAGTGCCGTGTTGAGATCTAAACCTTGGCAATAATGTTGAACAACACATAACAGTAACAATCAAGTATGCACAGATGGGACTCCACCAGTTCTAACAATCTGTGCCAAAAAAATTATATGGAAGAAGCTCACAGTATGATGTACATTGTGTCTGTTCCTCATGAAGGAAACAAACTTGAATATATTTATTATATCACACACTGAAGAAATATTGGTTTTCCTCTCAACTTCTTCCAGCTCAATGAACTCTGTATCCCTCGCACATGTTGTATATGGATTATAACAGGTGTAAATAGCAGTGTAAGAAGCACACCATGGGATCACTATAAATTCTTATTCCAAAAACCTGTTAAATATTTATGGAAGGCACAGCCAGCTGTGTCAAGATGCTGTGCAGATAACATCTTCTGTTATCACTAAATATGATATACAGCAGAGTACTGAGCTTTCTTAGCACGTTAAGTGTTACTAAGGAAAATGGAAAAAGAGCTACCACTTTAATTTGCAGATATCAGAATGAGAGATGAGACATATCTTTTGGATACACATGGGATGTAAGAAAAATAAAGCCTAAGTCTGAACTGAGCTCCTCCAAGGAATTTAGTTTGCTCATAAATATTTATTCTGGGGGAAACAGTCCGTGGAACACTTTTTTGATAAAAATCCAAACCAAATGAAGTTGACTGCAGCATAAAGAGAAAAATTCTGTTCTCCAGTCCATGTCAGTTCTTAACTAAAATATTCTGCAATCCCTATGTGCGTGGAGCATGGTGGGAATTTAGTGCCTTCTGAAAGAGCCTATCAAGAGAACAGAACACTGACGTCAAGAGATGCTTATCAGAACTTTCAATAAATCTTGGGAAATTCCAGAGGGCTAAAAGAAATTAAATATTGTTCCACTATTTTAAAAGGGTAAACAAGATGATTCCAGATAATTACAGGCTGGTTAGCCCAGGCAAAATAATGGAACGGGCAATACAGGACTTTGTCAGTAAAGAATTAGAGGACAGAAGTATAATGAAGGCCAATGAACACGGCTTCTAGGCAAAAAGGTTTCTTGAGCATCTTTGATATCACTCTTTGACAAACTTGCAAATGTGTTTGATAAAGGTAACTGTGTTGACATAATATAGTTGGGTCCTTAGATGTGTAAAGGAGAATATGAAGTCAGATTCAGGAGTTGGTAGTACTACATATGGCATTGATGAGACCATCCCAGGAATACTGTGTCAAGTTCTGACCTCCACACATTAAGAAGGATGTTGAAAATTACATGAGGCTTGGGAAGAGCTACAAAGTTGAGACACTGAAGAAGCAGCAACTATTTATCTTATCAAAAAGAAGATTAAGATACAACTTGTTCACAATCTATAAGAACCTACAGAGTTGGTCAAATTATAATTGTAATGCATAGGGATACTCATTGAGGGCTACTCTGTGACTAGGCCAAACTCAGAGCAAGGGGTGATTGTGACACTTTGAGGTTCTACCTAGACCAGTGAGGGGTTGTATCACTGTCTGCTCTGCTATTCTGGTTGCCTTAAATGCTGTCCTGTGGCTCACAGCCTGGACACCAACAACCAGCCTACAAGCATGCAGGTCACACCCTGGCTTCCATTGCCCAATTACTTTTTTCAGGGTGACCTGAACACCCCTCCAGTCCTGAATTTCCCCCAAACTGTCACAGTGAGGCACAAATTGCACCACCACAGGAGTAGCCCCACTGGGCACTGAGCCTTAGACAGACTGCTGAATCACAAGTCCTCTCCTGCTTCTTTTTTGTTCTGGGGGGGTAAAAACTTATGGATAGTCTAGACAATGAATTATGATGTCCCCTCACACTGGTTCAGCTGTGCTGGCCAGGGAGTAGTGGGGATGGAGCCAAGGTTCCACCCAGTCCCCATCCACCTGCTCCACAGTGCATTCACCATCTGCCTAGACCAAAGGTCTGGGTAGCTCATGCAGGGCTATAAAGGGGAGTTCTTACTCCCTTGTGTGGTCATGTGTCCTGAGTTGCAGGGCTTGTCTATATGGAGAAGTTAGTGCTCAATAAGCTAGGATGTGAATTTAAAGAGGACTAGCTACTCCACACTAACTCCCCTTATGGGCACTCTTACTGTGCGGTTTAGCTTAGTACATTTCCAAAGCATATTAAGCTAATGCACTGTAAGAGCGTCTGGGGAATTAGTGCAGAGTACCTACTATGCAGCAGCTACTGCAGCTTTCCCCCCCCCCCCACATAGACAAGCCCACAGTAAATTCAGCCCTTTTCATTAATCTTTCTTTAGCTGATCCTGATTTCTACAATTGTGCTTATTTCTTACTAAGCAGGGGGATCTGTCAGTAACCTCTAGTTAAATCGAAAGTACAGAGGTAGTTGGCTTGGCTTGGAACATCCTTCATATCATCAGTTCTCGGCATAGGATACATGTCTGTTACAGTAGCAGCATTACGTTTTCTGTAGTCCACACAAAAGTTTACAATGCTATCCAAAACTTCAGGGGATGCCCAAGAGCTGTCAGATTCCTTAATTACTCTAAGGTCCAACATGTTGTGTATCTCCATATGAATTTGCTCTTGCACCTTGCTAGAGGCCCTGTAAGGCCTGGAAGGGGGAGGTAGTGTCCATTTGGTGAGGATTTTATGGTTTTAGCAAGCGTGTTCTTCCTGGCTTGTTGGAAAACACCCCACTGTATCCTTGCAGCACTGTTAACACCTCCCTCCTTTCAACTAGTGTTAATTCTCCATAAATTTCAATGCTTGCAAGAGTTGAACCACCTTGGCATTCAGTCATGAAATCAATGAATGGGTGTACCTCAGTTTCCTCTTCCACACAACAGATCCTGTTTACTATGGTCTCCCTGCTGTGATAGGCTTTGAGCTGGTTCACATGTACCAGCTAGTGGACAATATCATCACGGGCGTTCTTAACTTGATACATGTCCATGTTTGTCATTTCCACCACCTCGAAGGGCCCATCCCAGGAGTTTTGCATTTTGAATTTTTTTGCGGGGTTGAGTACCATCATCAAATCTCCAATGTCAAAAGTGTGTTTACAAATATTTTTGTCGTACAACGCCTTTTGTTTGTCCTGATTGTCTTGGAGATTGGTTTGGACAACTTTCATCGTGTCCTTTAACTCCTTCCTGAATCTTTGAAAATACTCAGTTACTGGTTCTTCCCTCACCTCATTGCATCCTTCCCATGAGTCTTTAATGGGATTGAGGGATCCCCTTACTTTTTTCCCATATAAAAGGTCAAATGGAGAAAACCCTGTGGTCTCTTGGGTTACCTTCCTGTAAGCATACAACAGAAAAGGCAACAACTCATCCCAATTTTGGCCCCTTTTCTTGGCATACGTTCCCAGCCTGGATTTTAGGGTTCCATTGAACCTTTCCACCAAACCACTGGCCTGGGAGTAATAGCGGGCAGTCTTATGTTGTTTCACGCCACACACCTTCCATAGCTCATTGAATATCTGTGACATGAAGTTTGCCCCCCAATCAGACAAAATTTTGCTAGGGAAACCTACTCAGCTGAATATAGTGAGAAGGGCTTGTGCCACATTCTCAGCTTCTATATTAGACAGAGCAGCTGCCTCAGGATACCTACTGGCAAAAGATATACTTGTTCCCTCTCTGAGTGGGACACCACATGGGGCCTATAGTGTTCATTGCTACCCTCAAGAATGCCTCCTGTATCACAGGTAAGGAATGCAGGGGAGCTTTCTGGGGTCCAATGGATTGTTTCCTCTCCTGACACACTGTGCAAGACCTGCAATAGTCTCTCATGTCATTCTGTAAAACTGGCCAGTAAAAATTCCTCTTCAGCCTGTCATATGTCTTCTGTACCCCCAAGTGACTAGCAAAAGGACCATCATGAGGCAATAGCATCAATTCCCCACAGTGTTGGCTGGATACAACCAACTGTGTATAGGGCTGCCCAGGGCCTCTTTTATTTCCCAACAGGGGCCTCTCTATACAGCTTCCCATCCTCTTCAAAAAAATTTCCAACCCCTCTCCCTTCCTGGAGTTCTTTCTAGTACACATTCCCTTATGTGCTCTAGAGAGGGGTCTGCCTTTTGCTTGGCTGCAAATCCCTGACAGCTAACATTGGGGATGATGTCCACAGTTACTGACATCTCTCCTGCCCCCAGCCCTAGGGACGTATTGCGCTCGGTTGGTTAGAGGCCTGACTCCGCCTCTTCCCCACTTGGGAGTATGCGGTCCCCCTGTACTGCCATGTCAATGATACCTTCACCCACCTCTTCAGTGGTTTTTAAGATTTCATCACCTTATCCAGGCTCCCCTCTGAGCTCTCTAGAGCTGGATCTGTCCCTGGTTTAGTTGCGACAGGTTTACAGCTATCAGCTAGAACAGCCTTCTCACTGAAAGACAATACACTCTCCTCCCCCTCTGAGGACCCTACACAATACTCCTTCTTGCTGTGGGTTACCACACCAACAGACTTGGCCTTGTGGAAAAAATCATTTCCTACCTACATGTCCGCCGGGATGTCCTCTAGCATTCCCACAATTAAATCATCTTCTAACCTTCCCACTCCACATGAACTTTTGCTTGTGGCATGGGGAACCCACTTTATCTGGCCCCACCCAATTTATCTTGGCTGTTTGGCCAGGCAAAATACTAGCCTCTGGGACCCCACTTAGTTGAACCAGAGAGATCTGGGCCCTAGTATCCCTCCACCCTAAGCACTCTATGCCCTTAATTTTGACAACCTTAATGTGTTTCCTGTCTGGTTCACTGGGCTCTGTTTCCCCGAAGCTTGTGAGGTAAGTTAAGGGTGTTGCCACCTGGGTACCCTCTGGAGCTTTGGGGCGGAGGACAACCATGCTAACATGGGTCAGAGGAGGCTTATTTTCCTTCAGTTGGGGGCATTTATTCCTCAGGTGCTCTGTGGAATTACAATGGTAGCACCTTCTAGGTTCTTCTGTTTTTATGAGTGGCTTGGGGTGAGTATTGGAAGTAGGTTTCTTGGGGGTAAGTGCTCAGCCTCCCGGCCACCCTCCTTCTTCCAAGGGGTAAAATGGGAACCCTGCTTTCCACTATGTCTGTGGTTTGTTTGCAATAGATGCTTGAGTTTTCTGAAATTCTTCAGCTATGGTAGCCAGTTCTTCCACAGTTTTCATCTCCTTGTCCCATAAACACTGTTTTACATTATCTTTACATATATTCAGGAAATGTTCCTGAGCACCAAGGTCCCACATTCCTTCAAAGCTTGTAACACTTTTTCCTTTCACCCACTTTTCCATCATCTCATCTGGTTTACATATGCCATATTACTCATCCCAGAACCCCTCTTAAGGCTTCTAATTTTTACTCTATATTTTTCAGGTGTAATCTGAAATGGTTTAAAAAACATTTCCTTGAATTTACCATAATCTGAAGCATTATCAATTGAAATGTTATTGTTTATATCCAGAGCTGTACCAGTCTGAATTGCAACCAAAGGGGGCAACTTCTGGTCCTCAGGAATTTTATGAAGTACACACAGCTTCTCAAAAGTGATAAATTATTCAGCAATATCCCCTGTCTCACTGTATGCAGGACACAACTGTTCTGATTTGTGGATTTTTGGAGAAGTGGGACTTACTGGAGCATGGGGGTTCTGGATCTGCTTCTCTATCAAGTCCAGCTGATGATGTTTCCTCTCTCTTTTTCCTCCATGGCTAATTTCCAGATCTCCATTTCTTTATCAGCCTCTATCTGTTTCAGTTCCAAAACTCTTTGGTGTGCAGCTTTTTTGTTTAGCCTCCTCTTCTTCCATGGCTTCGGTGTACAGCTTCTTGCCTGGCGTTCTCTGCTTCCATTTCTTTTATCTGTAATTGTTTTAAATCCACAAGTCTTTTGTGTTTTTTCTCTCTCTTCTGCCTGCAATCTGTACAGCTCCAGCTTCTTACTAGTTTCACTTTCACTCATTTTGCTGCTTTTTTGTCCCTATTTCCCTTTCCTGAAATAAGCACACAGAAAATAACAAACTGGTAACCTCTTTGACTGATCTCAAGCTACCACACTTAAAACCTCACTTAAAAATCACCACCAGTGTATGAAATGCAGATCTCGCTCAGAACAACAAGCTATACATGTAATCCTGTATGACTATGCCACTGTGACGGGTTCCCCCCAGGGTGCCACCTGGAACTGGGATACCACTGAGACCTCTGACCCACCAGTTTGGGCTCCCTCTCATACTGTGCTGCTGTGACAAGCTGCAAAGCCCTCCAGCCTGCACTTTCACCAGCATTCACACAGGTAGGGACACATCCAACTACAGTTACATGCAGGCTCTCTAACCACCAGCTTCTCAGTGTAGGATCTCAGAACAGTACTGTCCTGTCCTGGTCAAATCTGGACAGTAAATGGGTTTAATACCTACTCCACCTCTCCACAATGCACACTTGTGGTAATCAAGCAGAGATTTTCCACAAGCACTCCAGTCAAAGCTGAGTCAAAATAAGTTTATTGACTACAAAAGATAGATTTTAAGTGATTATAAGAGATAGCAAACAAATCAAAGCAGATTACCTAGTTAATAAACAAAACACTAACTAAGTCAAAGATAGGATATAAACTAGCAAATTTTCAGCCTAGCTAATGAGACTGGTGGGCTGCAGATTCTTATGGGACAAGCTCATTTGCTTTCCAGATTGGAATCCCCAGGTCTTTTATACACAGGTTAGAAAGTCCTTTAGCCTGGGTACAGCACTTCTTTCAGTTCAGTCTTTGTTCCTCAGATGTTTCCAGGTGTCTTCTTGTATGGAGTGACATCATCAACCACAGATGATGTCACTCCCTGCCTTATATAGTTTTAGCATATGGCGGGAACCCTTTGTTTCAAAGTTTGGTTCCCAGACCAATGTGTGGAAAAATACTGACATCCCAAGATGGAGTCCAGAATCACATGGACTGGTCACATGTCCTTGTAGAGTCATAACAGCCATTACTTATGGACTGTCTGGAATGGTCTCAGGAAGGCTCACCCAGTGGGGGATGAGCTTCTCCTAAGGCCTATTGTTTTTTCTAATAGCCCATTACCCTGAATAGGCCCTTTACACCAGCTATTTAGATTAGTGGGTGTTACTCAGGTTTGACTACATGTGAAATGTAGATACATAGTCAATATTCATAACTTCAGATACAAAAATGATACATGCATACAAATAGGATAATTATGTTCAGCAAATCATAGCTTTTCCAATGATACCTCACATGACCTGTCTTGTATAACATGCCTCATAATTATGCCATGATCATATCATAATAATATCACTGTGAAGAATATGGGGAGCAGTGTCACGGTATGCTAATCAGAAATCTTCCAGGACATAAAGATATGCCCATTATGTTAAAACATGAACTATTCATTTCATAACGAATAATCCAGTTTGGAAATAGAACAATATACACATTGTCTCAGTTATCCATATTTATCATTTTAAAAAGTCCTACAATGGCTCAGTGCAATAACCCACTAAAGTCAATAGAAAGACTACAACTGGCTTCAGCATAAGGTGGATCAAACCATCAAACACGAACATAAATCCTTGGACCAAATTAAGGTTGTTTGAAATGGTAAGTGAATAGTTTTCTGCTGAATAATTATTCTGTAGGAACTGAGGATCAGGGATGTCAGAATTGCTTATGTGCAATAACAATACCTTAACCCATGATCAATTGTATGAAAAAAATATATATATTTACTCAAATTACAGCACCAAACAATCAAGGAACATATTTGTACAATAGCACAGCAGTATTAAAACCCCTTGCCAAACTGGAGTTGCTTTTTTCAAAACAGCAATGCTGTCAGTGAAAATGAACAGCTTATTACCTTCTAAGCAAAAATGGTTTAACTGCATTCACACAGAAGCCTGATAAAGTGACATTAACATTTGTAAACCTAATAAGTTTTGACCACTAATGCATGAAAAAATGTCTCTCTGTGTTTATCATATCCTATATTGTCCCTGCCTTATCCACAAGTAGATTATATATTATGGTTTTGTACTTAAGTGATTCCTGTGGTGAGCAATCTGGCTCCATGATCCATATATCAAGGAACTGCCCCCAAATCAAAAGTTTCTGGTTTCTGGTAGAAAAAAGTGGTCGTAATTTAATCTGAAAGTGTTGTATTATCTCCTTTGTTAGCAGTACTAGTTGTGAACTGCTTCTCCAGATCTGGTCATGATACCTTACTTCATTGTTTGCTGCTAGATTTTTCTAACATTGACTTTATTGTTTACTTGTGAGCATAATATAAATATATTTAGCAAATATAATACTAAGTGTTTTTGCAGCTTTAGCATACTTCTGCATGGTTGGGATTTTAAAGGATCTGTTTGATGTACATCACATTTAGCTGAGCCGATCCTCACGTGGTGTACACTGGCATAGCTCTATTGAAGGCAATGGTGCCATGCCAATTTACACCAGGCAAAGTTATAGTGGTAATTTAACTGTATCTGCTGTTTAGTATACATAGATGTGTTTGTTTGACCCCAGTGACACTCTGTGTACAGGACACCATCTCTTTGTAGTCACATTTGTATCATTGTCCTTGAGGGAGAACATTTTTCTTTCACCCATTATCAGCTTTCCTTTCATCTTGTAGCTTCTCTTTTACCTTTGAATATTCTGTATTACAGTGACATGGTGCCAGACACCTTTCAGTCCCTTCCACTTAGTTATCTTGTTATATTCATCTGCTCCAATGCGCTTCCCCCCTGCCCCATTCATTCTTTGGTTTAAATACAGCAGTAAATCTATACAATTTCCTGTTCTTTTTTTTAACTTCTCAGAATATTTGCTTCAGTTCAAGACTTAATTGTTTTTTCCAAATTGATTTTTGCCATTTCTGTGCACATCAGTCTTATTAACTTCATTTCTATACTTAGTTGCATCTTACTGCTCAGCGGCCTGCAGCCATTCAATGCTATATACGTTAATCTATGCAATGATTTAAATAGAGCTGGTCAATGATTTAAAATTGGAATTTTGGCATTGGTAGTTCTGTCAACATTTTGATGAAAATGGATGCTAATTATTCATTAACAGTGTTGCAAAAATCACATTCTGCTTTTCCCCAGCTCTAGTATTAAACAAGCTATATAACCTGAAAGTCACACTGCAAGAATCTCATTCTTTGCAAATACAGTTTGAGTTACAGCTTCCTAATTCTATTATCCTCTTTCTTTTTCACCTGGAATACTACTGTGGCTTTTGCTTTTTACACAACAAATGTAATATGAAGGAGCCATGTGGGGTCCAAATACCATGTTTACAAATTACATACAACATACAAAGCCTAGCTACAAATGTCCACTGCTGTTCTGGCAGGGTTCTGGTGGCTTCTGGAATACAGAACACAATGATGGCTACCAGAGGGCTCACAAACTATTTAAAAAGATGCTACCTAATTCCTACAAATTGTAACCATGAATAGAAGTTTTTCTTTCTAGGGTTCGAGCAGGAGAGCAATATTCCTTTCTATGGTCTGTCGCCTACCAGACTGTCCCACCTTCCTCTTTTTATATCTGTCATATCAATTAGGCTAGTGATCTCAGGTGCCTGTGGTTTTTAAACATCTTTCTGCTTCCACAGCCCTGCAGGAAAATAGCAATTTAGGGCCATTCAAATGTATCCCAGCCCTAACCACTTGAGGTTCTCAGGGGACCTAGAGGGGTTGTACACACCATAATACTCACTCTCCCTACATGAACATACACACTCACAGCCTTAATGTTATTCAAACATCCTACTCCTACCTACTGGGAAGGCAACAAGGGAGACTATTACCTTATTTTCTAGTCAGCATATGTATCAGCACCTACATTTAAGGTTGCCCAATACTGTCCCTGATAAGACTGTTTTCAGTTGCTTATAACTTTGCCAGATTTTATTCATTTGAGCTAAAATTTTCCATGCCAGAGTTCTGCCTCTGGATGAATTATTATTTATTTATTATTACTATTATTCATTATTATTTCAACAAAACCAGTTCAGCCATTTCTCAGAGCTATGTAAGGGAAAATATGTTCTTTGGCCCATTAATTAAAAAATGCATACAACTGTTCAGTTGAGAAGCTCAAGCACCTCTGTGCTTTCAAGCAAGGACTTGAAAATTGGCATGAAGCCTGATATCAGGGTGGTGCATTTTTCTGTCCCTGTGAAAAATCCACCTACATTTGGTCAAGTTATGAGCCAGACTTGTGAGAGTTTCCCAGATAAACTCTCCAAAGATTCCACCTGCACTGAGCATGCTTCAGCTGCGAGGTCTGAGCTGGATTTTCCCTGGAATTGCTGCTCCCAGCTGCTGAAGGCTGAGGAACAGGAACTGAGAGCAAGGAGACTGTCTCTCTTGTGCTCTCAGTTCTCTCCTTTCTGTGGCTCAGGCCAAAGGGAAGGAGAAGGAGGAAGCTGTCCCATTGGAGGGGTGAGGACCCAGGCCTGCTGAGAGAGAAGACCCTGGGATCTGATTTACGGAAGTGTTGACCACTCTCAGCTGCAACTTAAATCAATGGGAGCTGTGCTTTGAACATATAATGTGGTATATAATGCTAAGTACTCTGAAAAATCAGGTTCTAGTCATCTCAAACTGGGCATTCAAAATTAGTGGACTCTTTTGACCTTTATCTCCCTGCATCAATTCTCTATCTGTAGAATAGGGATAATAATCCCCCCACATCTCCCAGGAGTGTTGTGAAAATAAATTAATTAATGTTTATGAAGTCCTCAGATACTATAATGATATGAGTAAGCCCACAAAGCCCATAATTCTGTGTCTGAGCAGAGTTTGAAAAGTGTGTCATAAATAAGACCTGAGGCCACACATTCAGTGACACAGGCAACCTTAATTCTGGCATTTCCTACTTTTGAGTGCTTGAATTTGTAATCTTAATAATGTTCTTTTAATGTAGTTTTATTGTATGTAATATCTATTTTGGCGTCCCTCAGTGATGGGTACCACTATAAAATAGATTACGTAACTGGACCAAATTCCTTTCTGGTGTAATTCCATTGATGTCCATGAAGGTTCACCAAGTATGATAGTGGTTCTCTGTATTTTACAGGCATCTGAGACTTACTGACTTACAGGTATCTGATTCAAAATTATCTGTGACTGGAAAGTAAGCCCTGAGATACTAACAGGGATGTCTAAGTATTGATGTGAGAGAAATTTAGCCTCAATGTCATCTTTAAAGGCACAAGTGATAACACAATAGTAGAAAAGTTTTTTTCCCTTTATTTGCTTCAAACAAAATGAGTGACAGACCTACCGAGAGTTTCTCAGTGAAGATAAAAAGGGAAAAGAACAGTAGTGATGTTATGGTGGGGATCTATTATAGATCACCAAATCAGGAAGAGGAAGTGGATAAGTCATTCTACAAGAAGGTAACAAGATTAGCTAACACACATGACCTAATACGAACGGGGGATTTTAACTTCCCTGATATCTGTTGGAAGACTATTACAGCAAAACATAATATATCCTATAAGTTTTTTAGCATGTGTAGGGGACAACTTTCTGAATCAGGAAACAACTAGATTTTGGGTCTAGTTTTGACCAACAGAGATGAATTAGTTGCAAACATGAAGGTGGTTGAGAACTTGGGAGGAAGTGATCATGATCTGATAGAATTCAAGATCCTATGGAAAGAAGGACATGAAAACAGCAAAACAAGGACACTGGATTTCAAAAAGGCAGATTTCAACCAACTCAGAGAAATAGTAGGCTATTCCAGCACAAAGGAAAGATAATAAGAGCCACAGGAGGCCAATGTGGCTGCACAAGGAGTTTTTTTAGCTATCTAAAAACCAAAAGAAAATGGAGGAAGGGGCATGTCACCAAGGAATTATACATGGGAACAGCACAAGTGTGTAGGGACAAATTCAGGAAAGCCAAGGCAAAGAATGAGTTACAGCTGGCGAGGAATGTTAGAGACAACAAGAAGGGGTTCTTCAAATAGGTCTGACAAAAAAGAAAGATCAAGGATGGTGTGGGTCCACTGCTCAATGGAGAAAGTGAGCTGGTAACGAAAGATGATAGGAAGGCAGAACTGATCAATGCCTACTTTGCATCAGTCTTCTCACAAAAAACAACATGTGACTGGATGTGTAACGAAGTTAGCATAGACAATAAAGGGAAGGGATGCAGATAGGGATAAATAAAGAACACATTAGAGATCATCTGACCAGTTTCGAGTAATTCAAATCAGTGGGGCCTGATACTATTCACCTGAGAATAATAAAGGAATTAGCTGAAGAAATCTCAGAGCCACTGGCAGGAATATTTGCAAACTCATGGATGATAGGAGAGGGTACAGAGGAAAGCAACAAAGATGATCAAAAAGATGGAACGCAAGCCATACAAGCAAAGACTTCAGTAACTCGGTATGTTTAGTCTGGAAAAGAGGAGATTGAGGGCTTACATGACAGTGGTTTTCAAATCCTTGAAAGGCTGCCATAAAAAAGATGGAGAAAAGTTGTTATTTCTTTCCACAGAGGGCAGGAGAAGAAGCAATGGGTTCAAACTACAGCATAGAAGATTTAGATTAAATCTCAGGAAAAATTTGCTAATTGTAAGAACAGTAGGACAATGGAACAGACTGCCTAGGCAGATCATGGACGTTCCTTCGCTGGAGTTTTTGAAAGGAGGCTGGATAGTCATCTGTCTTGGATGGTTTAGATACAACAAATCCTGCATCTTGGCAGGGGACTAGACTTGATGACGCTTGCGGTCCCTTCTAACTCTATGAAAAGTAGTGTGTTTTTAATTTTACCTTTCTGGAGGTCAGCGATCTGTTGCACACACTGGTAGTGTCTCCACATCTCATACACACAGATGTGAATCAGGTAATTAAGTATATTACATTTTTAATATTTTTAATATTTCATACTGTGATAGACACATTTAAATATTTATTTCTAGCAAATGGCAATTTTAAATAATTTTCAAAATAAAAATCTGAAAGATGGAAGTTATTGCTTTGGTAACCATCTTCATCAGATTTCTGGATTTTAAATTCATGGATTTATTGTAATAAGACAGAATGTTTTGAAGGGTGCTACACAGACACCTTTTTGGTAAGTGGGTGCTTTCTTTCTGTGAACATGATTGTGTAGAACAGAGAAATTCAATTGTTATCTAAAGATGATCAATGGCAGAATAGTGGGGGAAACTTTCAAGGGTAAATAATATAGTTTTTCTTTTGTAAGTAGATTATATGAAGATTGACACAAACTGATCCAAATAAAGAAATAGAGTCAAGGGTCATTTTTGCTGTTTTAATCACAGAGCCTCTGAATTTGCTTGTAATACTAAGAACTCACTGTCTGACAGATTTAATGAAACTGGTGTTCCAGCTTCTGTCTTTGGTTCACATGAGCCTAGGAAAAGTCAGGGAGGAAATGTTGCATTTTGGTGATTTGCAGACTTTCTTGCTATCTTCTCCATACTTACATTTTTAATTCACTATCTCACACTAGAGCGATCTGTGAGTCAAATCCTGTTTCCCTTACACCCACAAGTAGTTTCAATAAAGACAGGTTGAAAATATTTCCTTAGATTTACATCCAATGCACCTTATCATATGGCTTAAAAGACTACTGATTAAAACACTTATTCAGAGTGGTTTTAATTTTATTTTTTAAGTTCTATAATTTTGAAAATGAATGTTAAATTTTGGATATTTTTAAATTAAAAAAAGAGTCCAAAAAGTATCCAATTGCTGTATTCGATTGTTGCTTTGGTAATATGTTGAATATAATAGGGATTATTTTCAGTACAGTAAGTGCCTTTACTAATCAAAGAATGAAATAAAGGAATTTGGAGGTTACTTATTTCCAGGACATTTTTTGATAGTGAAGCATTTATTTTATAACAAGCATCATATGCATCTTATTAAGAAATTAACTTTAATTTCTATATAATAACCAGCTTGTTTGTTTTTCCCCATTCACTCCTCTTGAGTACAATATCCAATGTTAAAACCAAATTAAGGCAAAATTATGCTGCAGGTTAACTCGGTGAATCTGAAAATGGGGAATTTATGCAAAGCAATTGCTACATAGTTTCCTGCAGCCATTTAATGTAGACTTTAGCTTTAGATGTTTCCTTTTCTAACAAAGTGTATTGATCTCTGCATCAAAGAAAAAAGGCTTATATGGGATTATAACATCACAATTATTCTAAACTGCATCTGGAGGCATGTTTTTAATGAAATCCTTTAAATTTCATCTATTTTTTAAACTGTTTAAAAATGTTAAAACAGGATTTACGTAGTTAACAGTTAGCAAATTGATGAAAGAAATGATGTAGATAAATTACTGGCCATGTGTAAGTACAAAAAGAAGACTGCCCAAAGCTATGTTTAACTGTCAGCTTATATTTAGCTCATTGCAACATAGCGTCTTAAAATGTAGCAGTTCAAAATGAATTAAGCCCCAGGACAGCAAAATTTGCTTAAATAAATGTAGAGATTTTATGCATGTGGTACTGATTTCTTTCTTTTCTCATGTGACATTAGATTGTGAGCTATCACTCACCCTCTATAAGGGAAAGTGTGCAAAAGCAGAGCAGGGACCAAAGTATGACTGAGAGAGTCCTTGCTTCCCCCTGTCTCTGGGAGCAAATATTCTGTGCCAGAACTTTACTGGGCACATATGATTTTCCCCTCTGTGCCATCTCAGCTGCTCTCACCAGCATGGTGTGGGGGGAAGAGTCAAGACCTCACTCCACTGTTAGAAAATGTGCACTCTATTTCTAGTCTGAATTTGTCTAGCTTCAACTTCCAGCCACTAGATCCTGTTAGATCTTTGTCTGCTAGACTGAAGGTCCGTTATCAAATTTCTGCTCCTCACACAGGTACTTATAGACTGTGATCAAATAACTTCTTAGCATTCTCTTTGATAAAATTTATAGAGTGAGCTTCTTAAGTCTTTCATTATAAGGCATATTTTCAAATCCTTTAATCATTCTTGGTGCTCTTCTCCGATACCTCTCCAATTTTTCAACATCCTTCTTGAGGTGTAGACACCAGAACTGGACACAGTATTCCAGTACTGGTTGCACTAGTGCCAAATACAGAAGTAATACAACCTCCCTTATCGTACTCAATACTCCCTGTTTATATATCCAAGAATTGAATTAGCCCTTTTGACCACAGCATTAGACTCGGAGTTCATGTTCAGCTGATTATCCACCTTGACCACCAAGTCTTTTTCAGAATCATTACTTGCTTGGACAGAGTCTCAGGATAGAGAACTGGACTAGCTGGACCTGGGGTCTGATCCATTATTGGAATTCCATTGTTCCTATGTTCTGCCTGTGTTAGAGGCAGAACGACTCTATATCGGGGCACTGCATGAATTGTGTTACTCCCTATAATCTGCACTTGCTGTGCAATGCCTTGCCTATGGCATTGTCTAATTAAATATCTTAATGACAAATGAGTTTAGCAGTTTCACATAAACAGGAGAAAATGGCAAACTAAAGTGTAGGCTCGACAGAACTATCAGTGCATTTTAATATACCTGAATATGGAAGTTGCTGCCAGGGTATGGGGAAGTCAATGGAGTTATATACTACCTTAAAACTTGTTTTTCAGAGGGGAGAATCAGGATCATTATATATGCTCAGACTTTAAGAAAACAAATTGTATATATTTATATGCCTACATAAACATATAAATCCATCCCCATTTTGGGAGGACAAAATAGTTGTTTTCAGTATTCATTTATAAATGTATAAAATCATCAAGGTCCACTTCTGACCTGGGTTTAATGAATGCAACTCCCATCAACTTGGTTCTCCAGTATATGCCATGGAATAAATCAAAATGAAATGCTTTAACAGTCTAATTTAATATTGTTCAAGCATTTATAATCCCCTTTCTATGTTCCATATCATTCAGTCCATAGCCTGGAATGAACTTTACACAGACTAGAACATCTTATTTACGTTACTTCTAAATTCTTAACAATTAGTTACTGAAGTGTTGCTGTTAGTCAATCATAGCAAAAGATTGGGCCAAGTCTGCACTCCTGGTGTAAATATTAACAAAATCACATGAGTGAACAATATGGCCCAATCCGACTCATTAACGAGGCCAAGATGGGAAGATCACACACACTCTGAGAGACAGAGTTGTACATTGTAAAATATGCAAATAATAATAATAAAAAAAACAAGGAAACCTGGCTATTTTAAATCAGAAATTTTTATGAGTCATCATTTGATAACAAAGCACTGTATGAAAAGGATCAAAAAGACTGTCTTGCTAAATAAAAGTGAAGTGGAGTGCCTTTGTGGGGAGAAAAATCAACTCTTTTTACTTTTATAATGCAAGTCACAATATTAAAGGTTCTCATTTAATATCAACATTCGAGAATCTCTTCAAATCCTGAGGCCATATGAACTAAGGTCAGAGTAATCTTTCTGGATTCTCCCAACTCTATCAGCTGTTGAATTCTGACATGTATTTACTGACATGCATTTATACATATATATCAATTGTAAGACTGCAATTGGGGTTCCATTTAAGGCTTTGAGGATGAATGACCTGTATTTTTATTATATAGGATTATTTTCCCTTTCAGAACTGATGAAGAAAAAATTCAGTCAGTATTTAACTTTTCCCTTTTGACAGTCTCTCTTTTCACATCACATTCCATCCTTCTCTATTTTAGAGACAGTATCATTCTGGTCCTTTGCTGTATCAACTGAAAGGAGGGTACTGCAAAGGAGGAAGTTGTTGGAGGCATGACTTTTGAGTGTTTGGGAAAGTTTAAATTCCACCAGTGGGATGGGAGGGAGAGAAAATGAAAGCTGACAGAGTATATTGTACCCTTGTCTACTTTGTTGTGTAACCTTAGGCAAATAGTTTCATTTCTTTGTGCCTCAATTTCCCCATCTCTAAAATGGGGATAATGATACTGACTTCCTCTGTAAAAGGCTTTGAGATCTGCTGATGAAAAGTACTGAATAAGAGCTCGGTGCTATTATTGTTATATTATTGATAGGTTCTTGTAATACTCCACAAAATAGTGTTAAACGGGCATATTACCAAAAGTATAGTGCAGCTCATAGAATCATAGAATATCAGGGTTGGAAGGGACCTCAGGATCTAGTCCAACCTCCTGCTCAAAGCAGGACCAATCCCCAACTAAATCATCCCAGCCAGGGTTTTGTCAAGCCTGACCTTAAAAACTTCTAAGGAAGGAGATTCCACCACCTCCCTAGGTAACGCATTCCAGTGTTTCACCACCCTCCTAGTGAAAAAGTTTTTCCTAATATTCAACCTAAACCTCCTCCACTGCAACTTGAGACCATTACTCCTCCTTCTGTCATCTGCTACCACTGAGAACAGTCTAGATCCATCCTCTTTGGAACCTCCTTTCAGGTAGTTGAAAGCAGCTATCAAATCTCCCCTCATTCTTCTCTTCCGCAGACTAAACAATCCCAGTTCCCTCAGCTTCTCCTCATAAGTCATGTGTTCCAGTCCCCTAATCATTTGTGTTGCCCTCCACTGGACTCTTTCCAATTTTTCCACATCCTTCTTGTAGTGTGGGGCCCAAAACTGGACACAGTACGCCAGATGAGGCCTCACCAATGTTGAATAGAGGGGAACGATCACGTCCCTCAATCTGCTGGCAATGCCCCTATTTATATAGCCCAAAATGCCATTGGCCTTCTTGGCAACAACGGCACACTGTTGACTCATATGCAGCTTCTCGTCCACTGTAACCCCTAGGTCCTTTTCTGCAGAACTGCTGCCTAGCCATTCGGTCCCTAGTCTGTAGCGGTGCATGGGATTCTTCTGTCCTAAGTGCAGGACTCTGCACTTGTCCTTGTTGAATCTCATCAGATTTCTTTTGGACCAATCCTCTAATTTGTCTAGGTCCCTCTGTATCCTATCCCTACCCTCCAGTGTATCTACCTCTCCTCCCAGTTTAGTGGCATCTGCAAACTTTCTGAGAGTCCAATCCACACCATTCTCCAGATCATTTATGAAGATATTGAACAAAACCGGCCCGAGGACCGACCCTTGGAGCACTCCACTTGATACCGGCTGCCAACTAGACATGGAGCCATTGCTCACTACCCACTGAGCCCGACAATCTAGCCGACTTTCTATCTACCTTATAGTCCATTCATCCAGCCCATACTTCTTTAACTTGCTGGCAAGAATACTGTGGTAGACCGAGTCAAAAGCTTTGCTAAAGTCAAGGAACAACAGATCCACTGCTTTCCCCTCATCCACAGAGCCAGTCATCTCGTCGTAGAAGGCAATTAGATTAGTCAGGCATGACTTGCCCTTGGTGAATCCATGCTGACTGTTCCCGATCACTTTCTTCTCCTCTAAGTGCTTCAGAATTGATTCCTTGAGGACCTGCTTCATAATTTTTCCAGGGACTGAGGTGAGGCTGATTGGCCTGTAGTTCCCTGGATCCTCCTTCTTCCCTTTTTTAAAGATGGGAACTACATTCGACTTTTTCCAGACCTCCCCCGATTGCCATGGGTTTTTAAAAATAATGGCCAATGGCTCTGCAATCACATCCGCCAACTCCTTTAGCATTCTCGGATACAGCACATCTGACCCCATGGACTTGTGCTCATTCAGCTTTTCTAAATAGTCCCAAACCACTTCTTTCTCCACAGAGGGCTGGTCACCTCCTCCCGATGCTGTGCTGCCCAGTGCAATAGTCTGGGAGCTGATCTTGTTTGTGAAGACAGAGGCAAAAAAAGCATTGAGTACATTAGCTTTTTCCACATCCTCTGTCACTATGTTGCCTCCCTCATTCAGTAAGAGGCCCACACTTTCCTTGACTTTCTTCTTGTTGCTAACATACCTGAAGAAACCCTTCTTGTTACTCTTAACATCTCTTGCTAGCTGCAACTCCAGGTGTGATTTGTCCTTCCTGATTTCACTCCTGCATGCCTGAGCAATATCTTTATACTCTTCCCTAGTCATTTGTCCAACCTTCCACTTCTTGTAAGCTTCTTTTTTGTGTTTAAGATCAGCAAGGATTTCACTGTTAAGCCAAGCTGGTCGCCTGCCATATTTGCTATTCTTTCTACACATTGGGATGGTTTGTTCCTGTAACCTCAATAAGGATTCTTTAAAATACAGCCAACTCTCGTGGACTCCTTTCCCCCTCATGTTATTCTCCCAGGGGATCCTGCCCATCAGTTCCCTGAGGGAGTCAAAGTCTGCTTTTCTGAAGTCCAGGGTCTGTATTCTGCTGCTTTCCTTTCTTCCCTGTGTCAGGATCCTGAACTCGACCATCTCCTGGTCACTGCCTCCCAGATTCCCATCCACTTTTGCTTCCCCTACTAATTCTTCCTGGTTTGTGAGCAGCAGGTCAAGAAGAGCTCTGCCCCTAGTTGGTTCCTCCAGCACTTGCACCCGGAAATTGTCCCCTACACTTTCCAAAAACTTCTTGGATTGTGTGTGCACCACTCTATTGCTCTCTCAGCAGATATCAGGGTGATTGAAGTCTCCCATGAGAACCAGGGCCTGTGATCTAGTAACTTCTATGAGCTGCTGGAAGAAAGCCTCATCCACAACTCCAAAATCTCCAGCAAGAGAATGTTTCTTTCCATTACTGCTCCATAATACCATAGGTCATATTAAAAAAAAAAGTGGTGCAGGTCTTCATAAAAAATATGCATGTCCATGTAGTATAACTGCATATTGAAATGGTCACTTTACAACTATGCTTATGAAATTATGGTAAGTGCCTATGCAAGTGTATGCATTTTTTGTGCATACCCACCTTTTGTAAATTTGGCCTAGTTTGTATTTTTACCTTATTTCCAACACTTTAACTCTTTTTGTATCATCACCATGTTCTAAAGCTCTCAGTGACAATCATTTTCACTAGGATGGCACAGGTGTCAATAAAACCATCCCAAAAGCTACTGCTTGAGTGTCTCCTTTGGCCTAATGAGAGAAAAATGAACGTTTCATAAGGAACATATTCCCATTTTAACTTATAGACTCATAGACTCATAGGCTTTAAGGCCAGAAGGGACCATCACAATCATCTAGTCCAGTGGTTCTCAAACTTTAGCAACCTGAGGACCCCCATTTCAATTTCAAAATGTTCAGGGATCCGTAAGCCCCGCCCCCTTCATCCCTGGCCCCGCCATCTTCCCCGAGGCTATGCCCTGCCCCACCCCTTCTCCGAGGCCAGGCCCCCTGCTCAATCCATCCCTCCTCCCTCTGCTGCTCGCTCTCCCCCCCCCCCACTCACTTTCACCAGGCTGGGGTAGGGGTTTGGGGTGTGTGGGTGGGGAGGGGTGCACGCTCTGGGAGGGGGGTTGAGTGTGGGGTGCTGGCTCTGGCCGGCGCTTACCACGGGTGGCTCTCGAAAGCACCGGCACATCCCTCTGGCACTGGCTCCTAGGTGGGGGGGGGGGTCAGGGCTCTCCGCACACTGCCCCTGCCCACAGACACCATCCCCACAGCTTCCATTGGCCGCAGTTCCTGGCCAATGGGAGCTCCAGAGTCAGCGCTTGGGGTGGGGGCAGCATACAGAGATACCCCCCCGCCCCACCAGGGGCCACAGGGACATGCTGCCCACTCCTGGGCAGGTAGGAAGCTTCTTGTGCTGCCAGACTTTTGGCTTCAGCAGGAGGCGCTGGGAGGGATGGGGGAGTTGTTGAGTGAGGGAAAGGGAGGAGTTGATCAGCGGGGCCTGTGGACACTCTGGAGTGCCCTCGGGGATCCCCAGGGGTCCACAGACCCCAGTTTCAGAAACTCTGATCTAGTCTGACCCCCTGCACATTGCTGCTGTAATAGACCCCAAACCTCTGGCTGAGTTACTGGAGTCCTCCAATCGTGGTTTAAAGACAAAGTTACAGAAAATTCACCATTTGCACTAGTTTAAAGCTGCCAGTGACCCTGTACCTCATGTGGCAGAGGAAAGTGAAAACCCCCCAGGGTCTCTGCCAATCTGGGGGGGAAATCCCTGGGGAAATCCCTTCGTATGGCTAGAGTACAGGCATCGATGGGGGTGTGCTGTTCAGGAAAGAGAAAACTAAAGGGAAAGGTGGTGGAGTAGGTACTATATTTTATTTTATATTTTAAAAAACATCTCTTCCTCAGAGACCATAAAGACCAATATCCAAAATACCAGTTCATCCCAAACTACTGCATACTAGGACTAGCAAGTGAAACAATGCCTGAACTATAGTACTATTTGCCTCAGTTAAGTGTCTGTTAATGATACAGATCTGTGAGAATCTTCATTTTTCTCATGGAGATTTCTGATCCTCTCAAGTATAACTTAAAGGCCCTGATCCTTAAGTGCAGCCAAGCTTCACTTCATGCAAGACCGAAGATGGGGAGGGGACCCAAGATGGGGCTCCTTTTCACCCCTTGGGATAGCTGAGGACCAGTTCAGTCCTTGGCATAAATCAGAGAAGCCTTGGTCCATACTGAGTTGTACCAATTTGTAATAGAAGACCCCTATGGGCCATTACGCCAGCTGGAGATCAATGCCCTGGTACCCTGGCAGTCCCCTGGCATGCTCTCTATGCTGGAGTTTCCAAGTGAGGGTGATGTGTTCTCCAAGCACATTGACTAAGGGTATAAAACAGAACACAGGGGCCCCATACTTGGCCTTTATCCTGCCCCCACCTATGCTGCAAGCAACAAGGACGCTCAGAAGACTGAAGACTCCAACAGAGGAGACTGGTCCATGTTTAAGGGACAAACCTGTATATTAAGGACTCCAATATACAGTGGGGTGAGAAAAACTGCTTAATCTAGATGTTGCCCAGTCTAATAGGGTTAAGAGTTTAGACTGCATGCTTATATTTTCTTTTCTTTTGGTAACTAACTCTGTGTTTTTGCTTATCACTTATAATCAATAACTTTGTTTTAGTGTTTATCTTTACCAGTGAGATTGCCTGAATGTGTGGTAAATCTGCTCAGGTTTGCAAACGCTGGTGTATATCCACTTTTCATTGATGAAGTGGCAAACCAATTAATAAATTTGCCCTGCTCATCTTGAGCAGTGCAAAATGGTATATTCCTGAGGTACAGTGCTGGGAGCTGCGGGGATTTGGCTGGCGCCTTTCTCCATGTGATTCATGAGTGGCTCTGGGAGCATTCATGCAATATAGCTGGGTGTGGGGCTACACATGCTATTGTGCTGAGTGATAACAGCACTTGGAGGGGTTTGCTGCTTGTCACTAGCAAAGCATTGTGAGTGACAGCCCAGACTGGAGAGCTAAGGGGGTGCAGTGGTCCCACAGTCACAGGCTGTACCCCAGGGATCTCATCACAGTCATATATTGTATTTAGATTTTAAACTAAGGCATTTTGGGCCAAGTATGTAAGAGATGTCTGGAAACTATTCCATACTGATGAAAGGATATTAATATAGTGAGCTGGAAAATTTCCAAATAAGTAATCTTTACGCTCCATGAAAATCAGTACGTCAATCCCAAGTAGCAATGTACTAAACTGGTGATACAAGGTGGTATTGCTGCAAAGGAATGCTATAAATAATGAGTCAAATTCAGAAGGTTTAATCTAGATAAAGATTTGTTTTGATTATCTCCAAAGAACAGTGTATGGTGACATTTCATAGTTTCCCATGTTCTATCAAGGTGGTAAATATTGCAAGAATTCAGAAAGTGGAGAGAGCTGTTAAAGGAGAAAAATCATTAATCAGACTTTTTTTTGAACTGCTAAAAAAGTACATTTTGAATTTTGAGTGAAAACAGGTTTTTTTTAACTCTATATGAATTTGCTTATTCATCCTTCTTATCTAGCAACCTCTTTTCCATCTCCATCAAGAAGAACCAAAGTTATTACAACAATCAGTGAAAATATATGAAGCTTAGTATATTTATAATCATTCTCTTGGCAGGAATCAGTAGTGTGACAAAGCTCTGTGCCTCCGTGAGTCCCGCGTTTCCTGGTGGATTTCGCTAGCCTCAGAGGCTCACTATGACCCTCCACATAACCCTTCTTTCTCTAGAGACAAGGGTCACAGTCTACTGAGCATTTTCATCATAAGCCAGCAAGGGAGGTGAGGAGAAGTTATCCTTCCTTGCACAGTCTCTGTTGTCTCCCAGTCTCAGTGATTAAACAGGGGGCAAAGGTGCAGGGGGAGCCCGGGCCCACCCTCTACTCCAGGCTCCAGCCCAGGGACCCTAATAGTATCAGCTATGGTAGCTGACCTTTTAGAAACATGACATGTTCAATTCCCTAGGCTACTTCCCCAACAGCAACCCTCACTTCCTCAAGCTCCACTTCACCCTTACCTCAGGGCCTCCTTCCTTGTGCCTGATACGGTGTGTACTACTCAGCCTCTCCAACCGCACAACTTCTTCCCACAGCTCCTGACATGAATCATAGAATCATAGAATCATAGAATATCAGGGTTGGAAGGGACCCCAGAAGGTCATCTAGTCCAACCCCCTGCTCAAAGCAGGACCAAGTCCCAGTTAAATCATCCTAGCCAGGGCTTTGTCAAGCCTGACCTTAAAAACCTCTAAGGAAGGAGATTCTACCACCTCCCTAGGTAACGCATTCCAGTGTTTCACCACCCTCTTAGTGAAAAAGTTTTTCCTAATATCCAATCTAAACCTCCCCCATTGCAACTTGAGACCATTACTCCTCGTTCTGTCATCTGCTACCATTGAGAACAGTCTAGAGCCATCCTCTTTGAAACCCCCTTTCAGGTAGTTGAAAGCAGCTATCAAATCCCCCCTCATTCTTCTCTTCTGCAGACTAAACAATCCCAGCTCCCTCAGCCTCTCCTCGTAAGTCATGTGCTCTAGACCCCTAATCATTTTTGTTGCCCTTCGCTGTACTCTTTCCAATTTATCCACATCCTTCTTGTAGTGTGGGGCCCAAAACTGGACACAGTACTCCAGATGAGGCCTCACCAGTGTCGAATAGAGGGGAACGATCACGTCCCTCGATCTGCTCGCTATGCCCCTACTTATACATCCCAAAATGCCATTGGCCTTCTTGGCAACAAGGGCACACTGCTGACTCATATCCAGCTTCTCGTCCACTGTCACCCCTAGGTCCTTTTCCGCAGAACTGCTGCCGAGCCATTCGGTCCCTAGTCTGTAGCGGTGCATTGGATTCTTCCATCCTAAGTGCAGGACCCTGCACTTATCCTTATTGAACCTCATTAGATTTCTTTTGGCCCAATCTTCCAATTTGTCTAGGTCCTTCTGTATCCTATCCCTCCCCTCCAGCGTATCTACCACTCCTCCCAGTTTAGTATCATCCGCAAATTTGCTGAGAGTGCAATCCACACCATCCTCCAGATCATTTATGAAGATATTGAACAAAACGGGCCCCAGGACCGACCCCTGGGGCACTCCACTTGACACCGGCTGCCAACTAGACATGGAGCCATTGATCACTACCCGTTGAGCCCGACAATCTAGCCAGCTTTCTACCCACCTTATAGTGCATTCATCCAGCCCATACTTCCTTAACTTGCTGACAAGAATGCTGTGGGAGACCGTGTCAAAAGCTTTGCTAAAGTCAAGAAACAATACATCCACTGCTTTCCCTTCATCCACAGAACCAGTAATCTCATCATAAAAGGCGATTAGATTAGTCAGGCATGACCTTCCCTTGGTGAATCCATGCTGACTGTTCCTGATCACTTTCCTCTCCTCTAAGTGCTTCAGGATTGATTCTTTGAGGACCTGCTCCATGATTTTTCCAGGGACTGAGGTGAGGCTGACCGGCCTGTAGTTCCCAGGATCCTCCTTCTTCCCTTTTTTAAAGATGGGCACTACATTAGCCTTTTTCCAGTCATCCGGGACTTCCCCCGTTCGCCACGAGTTTTCAAAGATAATGGCCAAGGGCTCTGCAATCACAGCCGCCAATTCCCTCAGCACTCTCGGATGCAATTCGTCCGGCCCCATGGACTTGTGCACGTCCAGCTTTTCTAAATAGTCCCTAACCACCTCTATCTCTACAGAGGGCTGGCCATCTCTTCCCCATTTTGTGTTGCCCAGCACAGCAGTCTGGGAGCTGACCTTGTTAGTGAAAACAGAGGCAAAAAAAGCATTGAGTACATTAGCTTTTTCCACATCCTCTGTCACTAGCTTGCCTCCCTCATTCAGTAAGGGGCCCACACTTTCCTTGGCTTTCTTCTTGTTGCCAACATACCTGAAGAAACCCTTCTTGTTACTCTTGACATCTCTTGCTAGCTGCAGCTCCAGGTGCGATTTGGCCCTCCTGATATCTTTCCTACATGCCCGAGCAATATTTTTATACTCTTCCCTGGTCATATGTCCAACCTTCCACTTCTTGTAAGCTTCTTTTTTATGTTTAAGATCCGCTAGGATTTCACCATTAAGCCAAGCTGGTCGCCTGCCATATTTACTATTCTTTCGACTCATCGGGATGGTTTGTCCCTGTAACCTCAACAGGGATTCCTTGAAATACAGCCAGCTCTCCTGGACTCCCTTCCCTTTCATGTTAGTCCCCCAGGGGATCCTGGCCATCTGTTCCCTGAGGGAGTCAAAGTCTGCTTTCCTGAAGTCCAGGGTCCGTATCCTGCTGCTTACCTTTCTTCCCTGCGTCAGGATCCTGAACTCAACCAACTCATGGTCACTGCCTCCCAGATTCCCATCCACTTTTGCTTCCCCCACTAATTCTACCCGGTTTGTGAGCAGCAGGTCAAGAAAAGCGCTCCCCCTAGTTGGCTCCCCTAGCACTTGCACCAGGAAATTGTCCCCTACGCTTTCCAAAAACTTCCTGGATTGTCTATGCACCGCTGTATTGCTCTCCCAGCAGATATCAGGAAAATTAATGTCACCCATGAGAATCAGGGCATGCGATCTAGTAGCTTCCGTGAGTTGCCGGAAGAAAGCCTCATCCACCTCATCCCCCTGGTCCGGTGGTCTATAGCAGACTCCCACCATGACATCACTCTTGTTGCACACACTTCTAAACTTAATCCAGAGACACTCAGGTTTTTCCACAGTTTCGTACCGGAGCTCTGAGCAGTCATACTGCTCCCTTACATACAGTGCTACTCCCCCACCTTTTCTGCCCTGCCTGTCCTTCCTGAACAGTTTATAACCATCCATGACTGTACTCCAGTCATGTGAGTTATCCCACCAAGTCTCTGTTATTCCAATCACGTCATAATTCCTTGACATCACCAGGACCTCCAGTTCTCCCTGCTTGTTTCCAAGGCTTTGTGCATTTGTATATAAGCACTTGAGATAACCTGTTGATCGCCCCTCATTCCCAGTATGAGGCAGGAGCCCTCCCCTCACAGACATTCCTGCCTGTGCTTCCTCCCGGTATCCCGCTTTCCCACTTACCTCAGGGCTTTGGTCTCCTTCCCCCGGTGAACCTAGTTTAAAGCCCTCCTCACTAGGTTAGCCAGCCTGCTGGCAAAGATGTTCTTCCCTCTCTTCGTAAGATGGAGCCCGTCTCTGCCCAGCACTCCTCCTTCATGGAACACCATCCCATGGTCAAAGAATCCAAAGCCTTCTCTCCGACACCACCTGCGTAGCCATTCGTTGACCTCCACGATTCGACAGTCCCTACCCAGGCCTTTTCCTTCCACGGGGAGGATGGACGAGAACACCACTTGCGCCTCCAACTCCTTTATCCTTCTTCCCAGAGCCACGTAGTCATGCACCCCACCTGACTGACTGGGAGGCTTTTAACTAGTTTCAGCCAGCCCCTGATTGGCTTCAGGTGTCCCAATCAACATAACATTCTTCCTGCCTTCTGGAAAGTTCTTAATTGGCCCCAGGTGTCTTAATTGACCTGGAGCAGCTTCCATTTCACTTAACCTGGTACCAGGAATTTGTTTAGCCTGGAGCTGATATATCTATCTCCCACTATTTTTCTATAGCCATCTGGCCTTGCCCCGTCACAGTAGATACTGATGAGGTAAAAAAGAAAGTTATAACAATTTTTTTTAAATATCCCCTCCAGTGGCATCAGCGACATAAAGCCAAATCAAATTAGTTATTGGCAAGGAGAAATAATTTACAAGCACCAAAATTGTTGTCTATGTTGTTGATACTGCCCAATTTTCTGCAGAATGATGTGAATGGTTCACATCAGCAAAACGCTGGCTACACAGAGTGCAAATCTTTATGAGCTGCCATCCAATCTAGCAGCAACAATCAGAACGAACGGTTTGTTCTGAGGTGAGGCAACATGAATAATGCATTTAACCACCTTAAATATACCTTACCTTCCTTAGTCAAGGTTTGAGACTTAGACTGCTTAAACAGTTAACAGGAAAATGGAAATTACATTTGCTACTTAGCTGGGTTGCTCTTTAGGTCAAAAAGGGGAAAAAAACATTGGGCCAGATTCTCAGCTGAGCTATGCCAATTTACACCAGCTGAGGAGCTTTCCCCTCTTTGGGAAGTTGCACTATTGTACTCTTAAGAAGAGCTAGGCAGGAAATGGCTTTCCCATCCTCTGAAAACTTAGGGACAGAGCTTATCTGGCTCAGTTTCTCACTGCCCTTTTTCCACATTATGTTAACACCAGCCTCACATTGCAGCAGCTTGCTCCTTGCCACTTGTAAGGCTCAGTCCTCTTGCATTTCTCCAGCAGTTAGGGTGACCAGTACAATAATGCACCCTACCCAAACAGAAAACATAGCTCAAATCAGAACAAAACAATAGCCCGCTTACCATGTTTAGAATGCAAATTAATAATGCTGCCATCAATAAACAGTAGCCAGTGCAGTGACTTATGCATGCAAATCACCAAACACCTCAATCAGTTCCTTTGTTTTTCTTTTGTGGCAGTATGGGTTCTTGTACCCCTACAACTGTGTAATAGTGAGTCCTGGTAGTGAACACTATAGTCAAGGTTGAAAAGGTGTTTTTGAAACCAGAAGAGTTTGTCCCATTGTCTAGGAAGGGTGGAGATTTGCTTATTGAAGCTTTTTGTTGTAAAAAAGAAAGAAATGTTAAATTACAAACCACTCAGGGTTTGTACACCTTGTGCTGTAAAGTCCCATTAATGTCAGTGGTGCTGTAGACATGATTCGCAGGCATAATATGGACTTTTGTGAGCAAACACATAAATAAATCCCTTATTTACTAGACAAGAACAGAGTGTACTAAGTGTACTAAGGCTTAACAGAATAAAGACCTGATTCTCAATCAGAGGTCACTCCATTGCAGACAATGAAAATACACCGGTATATCTTCAGTTCTCTAAAGCCAGTTTACTAGAAATGGTAGAACCTTTGTAAATTAAAACAAGTCACTGAAGGCAAACTCTTGTGTAGGGAACACGTAAGTGATTGGATTGTTACTATGACTTCAAACTTCATCAACAAAGCTAATGAATGCAGTTGCAGCTCTTTCTGCATTCTGTCTCGTTAGTGATGTAATTTCTCTCTGTATTATTTTAATAAATTTCTCATTATTACAAGTATGTGTTTGACTAGCAACTGAGTCAGCATTTAGCTATCATTTCCTTGAAAAACACCATGAACATCATCCAGAAATGCTGGTTGACTGCAGTATCACTCATACATCTAATAATGCGTCCTTGTCTTTATTATTATTATTATTATTATTATTTTATTTACATTGCAATACAACTTAGGAGCCTATCATGGATCAGGACCCAACTGAGCTAGGTTCTTTGCTCAGATTTCCTTAATTTTCTTTAGGCCCCTTCATTTTCACTTCAGAATGGCTTCCCTGGATTTAATTATGGTGCTGGTTTTCTGAGGAATTCTGATTTCAAATGCTTTGTGCTTAATTTTCCATTTAAGACTTTTCATCTGCTTTGATCTCCTCAATCACTATACTATTTATCACTTCCATCTTAATCAATAATGGATTGAATTTTACCTATCTAATCACATTTATAGTGTCTGCATTACATCAAAGGCTCTGGAGATATGGAAGCAGGTGCTGATTGGGTGTAGATGCCTTTTAATTAAATTTTATTTTTTTTGCTTCATATATGTGATATTAAACCACCTTGAATATTTCTCATTATTGTCATGCCTTTTTGTTTCCTTCACTAATCAATATCTTTTGATAGATCTCTCGGAGGGGAAACCACAGTTTCAGCGGGTTTTGAACTAAGCCATTGGGTGAGGGCCTATGGCTGTGTTACGTAGGAGGTCAGACCAGATGATCATTGTGGTACTTTCTGGCCTTAATATCTAAAAATGTAAGAATACTGGGAGAACTGATTATTATTATTAATAATAATGATATCATCATCATCAACATTTTTCTCTTTGATAGTACTCTCCAATTTAGGATCTCAAACTGCTTTACAAACAGCAGTGCATCAAAGGCTATAAACTGCACACACTGAAGACAATAGCAATTGATTAAGCCCCAAGTCTAACAACATCTGTGACCCCCCCATTTTATCAATAGGGATACTGAAGTGACTAAAGGTTAAATGACTTGACTAAGGTGCCAGAGGAAGCATGTGACAAACCCATATTGCCTGACTCCCAGTTCTGTGCTAAAACAGTAAGACCATCCTTCCATGCTTCTAGGAAGAATTTGGTTCCTCCAAGTGAAAAATGTGGCACATTGGTGACATCAGTAAACCTGCATGACTGCTGTCTGTATTGCATCTATCCTGTAGATAACAGAGGACATTTATCAATACTTTAAGCCCTCTTCTAGGAGAAAAACACATTCACCTCAATATTAAATACAAACATTTTCAAACAAATGGAGAAGGCCAATTTAGATGGAAATGAACATCTGGAATTTTGGCCAAGTGGCCATAACATTATTTACCAAGCAAACACAAAGTACATAGGATATTCCCCATTTTCCACTCACTCACAGTGGTTTTACACCAAAGTAAACATTGATTGACTTCAGTGGAGTTATTCTTGATTTACACTGGTGTGAGAGAAGAATCAGGTCCAACTCCTGAAAAGGGACCTGTCCTAGCAACAGCAAAGAGAGCAGAAGGTAACACAAGACCAAGAAAGGAAGTGCCTGCTTCTGCCCAACTGTTTATGAGAGATGCGCACCCCCCCCCACCGCTGAACCAATTCTAATACCTGTAACAAGCACCAAGAATTGTCCAATAAGGTCCTTCTTAACTAGAAAGCTTGCCCCCACCCCTAGCCAATGGATGCTGCAGTGCTGGCCATGAGGTATAGCCTCCATCTCCCATCTTGCACTCTCCCACAAATGCATGCTGGCTGTAAGGGCCAGCACACAGTACAAGGCACAAAAGCCTCAAGCGTACACGAGTGCCTAGATGGGAAATCTGATACTTCCCTCACAGAATCTCAGTAATCTCATAATGAATCCTCTTTTCTCATGGCATAGTACATGTTACTGCAGTGGAACTCTCTCCAAGACACTTTCCTTTGCTTCTGAAATGGTAGATGGAATTTACCAGATATCCAGTTTTGTCCTCATTTTATGCCTACAATAATTTAACAACATGATGAATGACAGTTGTGACGGTGCCCCCATAAGGCTTTATGGAAACATGTTTATGGATATATATGACATAACTGGAATATGTTCAATGTTACATATGCCATGTAACATATCTATGTAAAGGTTATGATCTACTGAATCTATTAATCCTATCTATATGCATATATCATTTTTGAATTCAAAGTTATGAATCTTGGCCGTGTACTGCTTGATTTCTAAATAACCTTAGTAGAGCATTTGGTCAGTTCCTGGAGAAAGGAATTCATAAAGTTAAGTGCCCGATCAAGAAGCACTTAAGGAACAATGCATCTTGGAATGCTCCAATCCACATAAGAAGTCTTCCTGGAGACATTCAAGATACCATGTGGGCAATGGCTTCTGCCTGTAAAAACCGTGAGTCATGCATGGACATGTGACTTGCCCAGGTGACTCCTGAACTCCATCTTGGAGCTAGGCTTTGCATAGGAGAGAGGAGGGGGGTCTCCACCTACAAGAGAAAGTCTATTTAAGCCTGTGTGAGACCCCTCCATTTTGTCTTTAGCTGGCTAAGGAGATAGCCTCTCCACCCCCAAGGATACCTGAAAGAAACTGGAACAAAGGACAGTAACTTCAGGGGGTGTGAGTGCTTGCTGGACCCAGACTAGAAGGAGGCTAGTCTGTAAAAGAGAGCTTACTGGAACTGATGAGGTTTTTATCTGTATTTAGTTTGATTAGATATAGACTTACGTGTTTTATTTTATCTTGATTGGTAATTCACTTTGTTCTGTCTGTTACTACTTAGAACCACTTAAATCCTACTTTCTGTATTTAATAAAATATCTTTTTACTTATTAATTAACCCAGAGTATGTATTAATACTTGGGCGGGCAAACAGCTGTGCATATCTCTCTATCAGTGCTATAGAGGGTGAACAACTTATGAGTAAAACGGATTTATTTGGGGTTTGAACCCCATTGGGAGTTGGGCATCTGAGTGTTAAAGGCAGGCACACTTCTGCAAGCTGCTTTCAGTTAAGCCTACAGCTATTAGGGGACATGGTTCAGACCTGGGTCTGGGTTTGCAGCAGGCTAGCGGGTCTGGCTCAAACCAGGCAGGGCACTGACGTTCTAATCTGACTGGGCAGGAAAGCAGGGGCAGAAGTAGTCTTGGCACATCATGTGACAGCTCCCAGGGGGTTTCTGTGATCCAACCCATCACAACAGTATTCTTACTTTTAATCAAGCAAAGATTAAGAGAACAGATAACCAGCAAACTCCCCGAAGCTCAGTGACTGGTGGTGCAAAAGAAGGGATGCGTCTGCACCCAAGTTTGAAGATTTTGGGGACAACTGATGTATTTTATGTGGAGCTGGTTGAAAGTTTCTCCACGAGACTTTTTTCATATAAAAAATGGCCATCTGAAGTTCATTTAGTGTCAGAAATTAATCCCAGAAGGGGTGGCTGTACATCACTGATTTTCCATATCTCTGTCTTTTTTCAGTGTTTATGTAAAAGTTACATTTTCAGCTCTCTTAATCCTGCCTCCTAAACTCCAGCCTCTCCCCATCTGCAAACATATTTATTTCTCTCCTCAGAACATCGTCCAGTTTGTTAATATCTTTCTGCTAATTAGCTGTCCAGAAATTAATGCAATATTTCAGGTGCAGGTTCACTGAAGGCAGGTAGATAGATATTATCATCACTCCTTCATCTATGGCATGAAGCCACTGTGTAATCAATCTAACATTCCACTTGCCTTTTTTGCTGCCATATGGCATTTACTTATTTTGCTTTATACACACTTTCAGAAAAATAAAAGAACACTTGTCCTTTGCTTTATACAGACAGACTGCTCCCCAGGAGCCCCCAACCCACTTTGACCAATAATTAATGCTAAAAACTTGTACCCACATTTGATGCCCCCTACCACCTCTATGGTAGGGCCCTTTCAGGTTGTCGGCTTTTTCTCTCCCACTGAATACCTCTGTCTGAAATTATCTTTCCTCAGATGCAGTATCTTGCACCTTTCCAAATTCAATCTCATTTTATTTCCTGTCTAACTTTATGTATCTTTGCGTTATTTTTCTGTCCTCACTGGTATTCCCACTCCCCCATTTGACTTCTGCCAATTTCATCAATGTGCTGTTTACTCCCTCTGCCAGGTAAGTGAGGGAGATGTTAAATAAGGCCAAAGCTAGTATCAATTCCTGTACCATCCCCCTATAGACTCCTCAGATCAGTATTTTGCCATTTATCGTTCCTTGTTAACAAGCTTTCAGGCAGTTGTCTATTCATATAACATTGTTCTCATAAGACAATGTGAAAAATCTATTATTTATATTATAGTAGCACAACATGGCATCAGATGATTTATTAAAATTTAATTATATGCAGTACAGGTAGCAAAGCCTTTAGTTAAGGTTACCTAAAACTTCCTGTGATAATACCCTGATTCCAGTTGTTTATAACTTTGCCAAACTTTAACAGTTTGAACTGAAATTTTCCATGCTGGGTATTTACCTCAGGCTGAAGTTTTGGGCGGCAGTGTCAGCTAAAATGGTTCAGCCATTATGAGATTAGGGAAAATACATTTTTTGCCAATGTAAAAATATTTCTGGTGACCCCTTTTCTCTGGGAAGCTCTAGCACCTTCCAGCTTTGGAGAAATGACTTAAAATTTGGCTGGGAGGAGTTGAATGGGGTATGTGCTGGTGTCATGGACATACCTTTTGCTGTCGCTATGAAAATCCACCCAAATCTGGCCAAATTGGTAAGCCTTTAAAAAAAATCACCACCCACATGTGATCAGCAGAGACTTGTTACAGTTTGGCCGTTAAATTCCCCAAAGATTCCACCTGCACTGAACATGCTCCAGCCCTTACAGCACCTACATGTGACTGGATGCACTTGTGCACGTGCCAGCCCAGGGCTTACAGGGGCTGCAAAAGACTGCTGCTGTGGTCAGGCATCAGATTTGAGAGCAGGAAGGCTGTCTCTCCTGTGCTTTAAAGGACCCCTCTGCTGGGGCCCAGGCAGCCTGAAGAAGAAAGCATGTGACTCAAATGTAGACGGGGCATGTGCCAGGGGTCGGGGAGAAGACTTAGACTGGCTGGACAAGTAGACTGGGGGTAGCTATGCAAGGAGACTGTGACTGAAAACCAGGGGTGGGAGGACTGGCACTAGCTAAGCAAGGAGGTTGGGAAAAAGTCAGGGGAAAAGGAGTAGAGAAGGGACAGACATCTGACAAGGAAGCAGGGTGTGGGGAGGACTGGGACTGGCTGGACAAAGAGACTGTGAGGGGAGCCACAGAGTAGGGAGACTGACACAAGGAGACAAGGGTGGGGAATAGTATGTGATCATGTTTTTAGACTATTATGATGCATACACACAAGCAAGGCAAATTAAGGTTGCACAGACAACCTTAATTCTGGCATTTCCTAACATTTGACTACTTGTCTTTGCAACCTTAATTTTTTTTAATGTATTTTGTTTTGTATGTAATATACAAACTATACTTATCTCCTCTACTAAAATTCTGCTGTGATGTTTTCCATCTGAACTATATATTTAGGCATATTATGAAGAAAAATTCCAGCATCCTTTGTACAACTGAGGAGCAGTGATGAGGACAGTGGATTTAATGGCCATTAACAGCGATTAAAAGATTTTTTTAAAGCAATTGATGACAACCTGGTTCAAACTGATATAATTGATTCTAATTTCAGGGGTTTCTCTGAGATACTTTGAGGATACTACATCTTTCAACAAAACATATGTGAAAAATTGACTGAAATCAGTTAAAAGAGCTTAGTTTGAATGCTATTTCAGTAACTGATAGTATGCTCTTTAGAGTCTTATTTTGAGAAATCTTTTCGCTCTCCAGTGAGAAACTTACAAGTAGTGTTCACGTCACAGTACTGACACCTGCCAAACATAAAATGGCAGTCATTAATAATGTACTTTTTAAACCCAATCATAGTGCCTTATTAATGTGCAGTTCTACGATGAGACGTGACAATGTAAAAATGGTACCTACTTTCTGAACAGAACTTTGCCTAGTATACTTGCAAGATTATATCTGCTGATTTTAGGCTATGATTTTCAAAGGAAACCAAGGGATTTAGGCACACAAATCCCTTTGAAATGCAATGGGAGTTGGGTGCCTAACTAATTTTAGGTCCTTTGAAAATTCTCAACCTAAAATACGTACTCCTATTTGGTCCTGTGATGCTACAAAGTCAAAACAACTATAGGAATGTGAGCTAGATACTGTTTTGGTTTACAGATTGTAATGAGCTACATTTTATCTGCAGAATCTTAAATACTTGTGATGGTACACCAAATTGGAAAACACATCTTTGCTTTGCCAGTTTAACATCAGTAGCAACGAGATTACACAGATATAATCAAAGACATAATTGAAGACAATGGGGATCTAACCAGTCATATAATTGTACCTGCAGAACCTCTAGTACTGGTGACAATGCCAAAAATAATTGTTAACCACTAAATTAAGCATATGAAATTAAGCTTGATTATTCCTGTCTCACTATTTTGTTCTTGGCTAATGTCAAACCAATAATAATAAAATTTTAATCTATCTATCTAAGATAACATTTTTGAGTTCACATCTCAGGCCTGGCCTACACTAGCACTTTAAGTCAATCCAAGGTACACTAGTTAAGTTACGTAATTTAAGTCGGCGTAATTTACCTCGACTTAAAGTTGTGTCTACCCTGCGCTATGTCGACGGGAGATGCTCTCCCATTGACATAGCTTCCACCTCTCATTGAGGTGGATTACAGATGTCGATGGGAGAATGCTCTCCCATCAATTTAGGCTGTCTTCACCAGACCTGCTAAATTAACGCTGCTGCATTGATGGTAGTGGCACCGATTTAGTGCTGTAGTGAAGACATGCCCCGTAATAGGGCCACATTCCACACTAGTCACTGAAAGAGATGTAGCTATCACAGAGGTGCTAGAAATTTAACAGCTTCCATGTATGTCTGTGATGTTTGACAAATTCAATTTGGTTGTAGGAGCTCAGTACCTGTGAAAAATCAGGCCCAAGTTGTCTTAAGTTGAGTGCCCAGAAGCTGAGGCACCCAAGATCAGTGTCAATTTTGAACATTTTGCCTGGAGAGCAAACCTTTCATGCAGAATAATATTCCACTATTTTATTTCCACAGGTTCAGACTAAAGTTAGTGTTGAGGAGTTTCTGGGACTGAAAGGAAAGTTTCATACTGTTTTTGTTCTTCATAGGTGTACATATGCATGCAGTAATGAGAAACATACTTGACCCAAGAAAACACACTGTTTTCCTTTCATGCAATCATGAATGGAAATTTTCCTGTGTCTGATGTAGCTAGAAAAAACACAACCGATAAGGATATATTTTAGTTTCAGAGTCTTTAATCTACTGGTACCAGACATCATAAAATTTCAATGCTGAATTATCTATTCAAAAGAATATCTTATTTTATATACAGTTCTTTAAAGGCATTTTGATATGATATTTTGTTACGATTGAATTCTTTACTTTATTATTTTAAAAAACTCCTTGTAGAGTTTTATTATCTTTAAAAAGGGAAGAATGTCTATAAATACTTAGCAAGGATAATCTGTCAGGAATTCTTTGATCCTGGAGATGCTATTGCATCAGTTGACTCACAACAACCAGATGAAAATCAGATGTGTCATAATACAACAAAAAATAATTTCTAGGCACAATACGTTAACACACAGACAAAATGTAACACAGCCAAATTTTAAAGAAACAACTCCATAATTAAAATGGCAAAGTCACATATTTTTACATTTTTTCCCTCTGACATATTGCACAATGAAAAAGTTGATGGAGTGAGTTTATGGAATGAACAATTTTAAAGGATGGTTAATACGGCAATGTAGGATGCCCATCCAATTCATGTCATGTGACTAACACTATTTATCAGCTGGTGCTTCTTTGGTGGCCAAACAAAATGCATGGTGGTGTCTATCCAATTCTTTGTGGACTTGTATCCACATCACAAAAACAACAATAAAACACCACAACCAGAATTGGCACCTGTTTTTGGCAGCCTCAGTAATAAATAACTAATACCTAGCTCTTTAAAGCACTTTTCATCACTAGATATCAGAGCACTCTGATACAAAGGGCATTAAGAGATCTCAAAGGTCAAGGATTCATTTGGCATAGAAATACACATTTCAGCTTGAAGATGAGGCATGCTGGCAAGGCAGTGTTTGGACGCATAAACTGCCATTGCATCTGCTATGCAGTTCTGTTCAATTTCCCAGGATGACATTCTTGCATGTTTTGTGACCATTAAGTTGAAGAAACCAGATGTGAAACAGCAAAGAGGGTTTATGTGGAATGTCTTCCCCACCTAGGTCACCATTTGTGAAATAAATACAAGCCAAGCATATCAAATATACAATACTAATTAGAATTGCTCTAAAACGGTAGAATATGCTTTCACTATGTTAGGGTAGATTTTTCATTTGTGTCTTCACCAATCTGCAAAATGGCATAGGCATATTCTACTAAACAGTCTCACTAAAAATTTTGCCAGTGTTGCCTTTGATAGATAGGGTTATCTCAGTATTTTCCTATGCTTAGAAGAGGGAATGCCTCTGAGGTGAAGTCATGTAATTCCCTAAGCATTATCTAAGATGCTCTGTGCAGTTCAAAACAAGTAAGTTTTTAACGGTTACTGTTGAATGTGCGCCCTTCTCTTTGCAGGTTTAAACATCTTCCTAAGCACTGGAAAGATATTAACATCTGCATGCAATATACACAATCTAACACCTGCATTTATGCAAGGGTTCTAGGCAAGCACAAATAGAAGCAAACAGAAATGAGATGGCAACTCAGTTGTTGACTACTTCCCAAGGCAAAATTACTCAGCAAGGAAGTAAAAGTAGCTGGTAAACACTTCAGATATAAGTCCCTAAGAGAAACAATCCTTTACATTTTCCATATCTATCAGCAAAGAGAACTACCCTCCCTTGTAATTTTTGCATTGCTCCAGATGGATATGATGCTGGGTAAAACCAGAACCATTTTTGTAATTTTACCCAAATATGGAGTGACCATCTTCTTTATTGGCACAGTTAGGAAGGACTGGGTTGCAAAAGAGGCTATTTTATTGAACTTCTCAAAGGCAATAATTCAGTAGATCCAAAGAAGAGCCCATTATGAAAGTCCAGTGGCTAGATAGTTGTCTGGTCCTTATGCAGGTGTGCAGAGCAACAGAGGGTGGAAGGAACCATCTTCCTAGTTACAAGGCTCTTAAAAGAGTCAGGCACAAGAGCTGAAGGAAGCACAAGAACTACTCCCTCCATATTACCCTAAGGATATATAGTGCTCCAAATGATACAAGAAGAGGTGGTAAAAAGTGGTGCCATGGTTCTACCTCTACACTGTACTGTTCTAGGGCGTATGCTGCATCCCTGCAGCAGTGGGTGCACTGGAAAGCAGTGGGAACAATGCTGCTTTAGTACTGGGTGAGAAAGATTTTTCCTGTCCTGGGGAAATTTTCAAGAGATTTCAAACATTTTTCCCATCTAGAACTGGAACAAAAATCTTGAGAATTTTTGAAAACTGACAATGAAAAATAATGGTTTGGGTCAATTGAAATATTTTGTTTCTATTCGGATTTTTAATTTTTTTCCTCCATAATTAGCTTACATTTTGAAACAAAAACTCTTTGTGAATAATAAAACTGGAGTTTTCTGCTTCCAAAATTTTGAATCAAGACATTTGCCAAAACTAACTCTTTCTCACCAACAGTTTCAGTTGTGACAAATTGGGGTTTTCTGACAAAAAACGTTTCATCTAAAAATTCCTGACCAGCTCTAATCTTCCTATAAGAAGTGATAAATAACTATAATAATACTACTTTATGTGCTGCTAACCCATCTGGTTTTATTGTCAGTCTTTTCCCTTCGTGCTGAAAGGTTGTTCTGGTTTGGTATCCTGACTACATCACAAAAATTCACAGGTCATGCTTTGAGCTTCTCATCCCCTTACACTAAAATGTGACGGGTGTTCTTTCAAGAAGAGATTCTATCTGGATGATACTTGAATCCAGCAGCAGCTGATAAGGGCAGAGTCTCTCTTCATAATTGTTTCTCTGGATTTTAAGTCAATGCATCATTCTACCTGTCTGTCTGCCTGTCTATTTATACAGCCCCCATCATTAAGGGATCTGAGTATGAAAGCTTCAGAGGGATCATCTCAAAAGAACTGCTGCTTGTCCATAAATAAAGTTGATTATAATATCCATGGCTAAAATGGAAATGTGACCCCATTAGATTAATTGTTTCATCTGTCTTAAATCACAACAAGCCTCTATTACAAATCCTGTAGCTATACCACCTTTTGTTGTGATGCCCTATAAGCCAATGAGGGTAGAGCTGGGACTGAACTGGATGGAAGATCTGTACCAGGGGATATAATCTAGTACTGAAGTAAATGGAGTGAACAAGTTATTAAGATATGGAATAGGCTCTTAAGGGAAGTCGTTAATGCCAAAAATTAGACTTAAAAAAAAACCATTAGAAAATGTTCCATAGGGAAGAGTCCGGTATTGACTAAACCCTGTAGGACTAAATGGCCTAACAGGTCTTTTTCCATAGGTGTGTGTCTATCCATATGTTAATACCACCCTTGCCCCCATCTCTAGCTACCGCAATTCTATTGTGTTTCTGAGTTGGACTGAGTTCCTCCAGTAGGGACATTGGCTAAGATTTTGGAACACTGCTGCCTACAATTAGGCTTCTGGATCCATATTTAGGCACCTATATATAAATGGCCCGTTCTTCAAAGTGCTCAGTACTCATCATCTCTTACAGAAGCCAACTGGAGCTGCTGGATGCTCAGCACTTTTGAAAAGCAGAGATGCCTGATTATGGATTTAGAAGCCTAATTTTAGGCAATTGTTGAAACTCTTGGCCTTTGTCTTTTTAAGTGTTTCTAAAGTACCATGTACATAATGCTCTATAAACAAATAATACATAAGAATGAGCACCTCAATAGTCAGCAATTATTTATTCTATTATAAGCTTTCTTTAATATTGAGTGAAAATTGTATGCAGGCTGTTGTTTTGACTTTTCCTTGGTTTTGCACCTTCTCCTCCTTGGATATTTGTCTCAGTCTATCATTCCCCACTTTAAAAGAACTCTGAATGCCTTTTTTTTAACCCCCGCCACCCTTCAAAAAAAAAGTCTCATCTAGTCTAGTCACTGCTTATTATTTTATTATTTGATATGAATGACCCACATTTTCAAAAGTGACTAGTGATTTTGGATGCCTCTGTTTTTGGGATGCTCAACCTGAGACCCTTAAATGGGCCTGATTTTTAGAGGGTTTGTGCTCAGCACTACAGGAAGACCTCATCCCTCTGAATGGGAATGGAAGGTGAGTGAGAGCATAGCTGAAGCCAATAGGAAAGGCCCTGTAATCCATACTAATGTTATTTCAAAACTCAAGCCCATTATCTTCAAGTTGAATACACTATGGACTAAGAAGAAAAGGAGTACTTGTGGCACCTTAGAGACTAACAAATTTATTAGATCATAAGCTTTCGTGAGCTACAGCTCACTTCATCAGATGCTGTAGCTCACGAAAGCTTATGCTCTAATAAATTTGTTAGTCTCTAAGGTGCCACAAGTACTCCTTTTCTTTTTGCGAATACAGACTAACACGGCTGCTACTCTGAAACCTGTCACTATGGACTAAGGGGATGATCCTACTACTATTCAAATCAAGAGCTAAACTCAGATCAACTTCGCTCAGAGAAGGAACAGGTCCAAAGGGTCTAATCCAAAACCCACAGAAGTCACTTGAAAGAATCTAACTTTAATGGACTTTGGGTCTGGCCCACTGTGTATTCAACTTGAAGGTGGTGGACTTGAGTTTTGAAATTTTGAGTTTTGAAAGACTCCCGTTGACTTCAGCAGACTGTGGGTCTGGTCAGGAATTTATTGACAAAATATTTCTTTGTTGGAAAATTCCTATTTATCAAAATTGAAACTTTGCAGGGGAACATATTGGTACTGACCATACATTCTTTGAGAAGGTTTCTCAAGTCTAGGGTAGACGTTGTGGACATGGCCCAAGAAAATGTTCATGTCCCTATTCTGCCTAATTTAGAGCAGGAATTTCAATCTGGGTCTCCCACATCGCAAGAGAATGCCCTACCACCCTATTGGCTAATTTCAGATGGTGCATGCTCCCTCTCTCAAATTACTTAAAAGAGACAAGGTGGGTGAGGTAATGTCTTTTTGTGGACCAGCTTCTGTTGGTGAGAGAGACAAGCTTTCAAGTCACCCAGTGCTTTTCTTCAAGTCTGGGAAAGATACCTGAAGAAGAGCTCTGTGTGTCTTGAAAGCTTGTCTCTCTCACCAACAGAAGCTGGTACAATAAAAGATTTTACCGCACCTATCATGGCTCTCTAGTATCCTGGGACCAACATGGCTACAGCTACACTGCAAATTATTTAAAAGTCATATACCTATGTCTGGATAGAAAATTGTATTAGCATTTGTCATTGTTTTGGCTGTCACACATCTGATTAAAGCACTGTATGAAAGCAAACATACAGAGGGAGTTTTTATGCACCCCTAGACCTAACATACCTTAAGCTTAGTATTCTTATCGAAGGTACTTAAATAAGAATTTAAGGTTTTTTTTAAGTCTTTTCTCAACAGTTAATAACAATCTTTATGAGGCATTTCAGGGTTTTCACACCACTGATACACATTGCCTTACTTCTGATTTTTAATGATTCACTGAAGTGAACTTTGGTTTGTTTGGTTTGTTTTCTTGGTTTGTTTTAATTCTCCTGGATATCAGCGCTGCCTTTGATACAGCAGATCATAGCATCTTGCTCAGCTAATGCTCAAATTGTGTAAGTGGCTGGCACCAGCAAAACTGGCTTTGCTCTTTATTTAGCAGATGTCACTTTGCATTAGAAGGAGATTATCTTTTCTTAGATTGTGCTGTGCCTGTTACTGTTTGTGTGGGCTCTCTAGGGGAATGTATTCTGATCCATTGTTGTTTGTAGTGTCTACATTATATAAATGTTGTTGCAAGGCATTTGTTAGCATAGAGTTTGCTTTAACTGATATACTTCTGAGACTCAGATTTCCATATCGCTCATTAACGTCAGCTCAGCTTTCTCTCTCATCTGCTAAATATAGAAGTACGGATGCAAGATAATTTCTTTTGAGTAAGTGCAGATAAAATAAAATCCTTTCTACTTAGATTTCCAATGCTATTATTATTTTTATTTCAATGCTGTCTCCTGTTGAGTGACACATAAATGGCTATCAGACCAATACACGATAATGTTAGAAACCTGAATGTCAGCTTTGATTCTGACAGGCTTTTAAAAGCTGATATTAGATATAGTAAGGATTCCTTCCACCACCAAATTCATGGTTTTGCAATGATTACTCACAAAACTGCGAGAATATCAAATTAGTGCAATGTCGATTCATGCTTATATCACGCTGAGAACTGTATTGCTGCTCTGGGGTGCAGAGCATAACAGGGTACTTCCTAAAAAGAAAAGGAGTACTTGTGGCACCTTAGAGACTAACAAATTTATTAGAGCATAAGCTTTCGTGAGCTACAGCTCACTTCATCGGATGCATTTCTACTTCCTAATATTCAGAGGATGTCTGGAAATATTCCAAATCAGAAAAACATTTAGAAATAGGAGCAGTAAAATGTTAGCTAAGATGGGCAGGAAAGAGGGCAGCGTTGGAGCAAGAGGGCAGCAATGGACACTGATTTTCTATCACAGAAAGGTAAAATGAGTATCCCAAGATGCACAACTGCTGTTTGATAATCACATTACAGCATCCTCCATCCAGCTTGGAAGCTGCAACCTTTCCTTTCAGATGCAGAACTTGCCACTGCTATCCATTCTTTAGTCACCTTAGACAGTTGAAATGCACCCTACATGGGGATACACCTTAAAACTCTTCAGATATTGAAGTTGGTGAAGAATCCAGCAGCTTGTTTACTAACTGAAGCATTTTGCTGGGAGCACGTCTCTAGTGCTTCGGGATCTGCACTGTTCATTGGTTTCCAGATGGAGTTTAAGTTACTATTTATGACCTATAAAGCCTTAAATGGCCTGGGAACAAATTACCTCAGGGATCACCTCTCTCCCTGTGACATTCTGCCACAACTACAGTTTGCAGGGCCACTCAAACTGGATCTTCTTCTTCCCCTTGTCCCATCATCTGGTGTCAGGTCATCATGCAAGTGTCAGCCATATTCATCTGTCCAAGGTGGCATTAAGGTCCACCTGCTTACTATCTTCTTTGGTGCAATCCATCCATTGCTTTCTCAGCTTTCCTTGGGTCTCTTTCCTACCACTCTCTCCTGCCATGCTAACTTCACCAGATCCTTTTCATTCATCCTCTGTATATATCTGAATCAGCAAAGTCTCACTTCCTTGATTTTGTCAGCCACATCATCAACTTTGCCTTCCATCCTAATGCTTTCATTTAAAAATCTGTCTCTTTGTGTAACTCTTTTGATTGTGTGAAGACATCTCATCTTGAACACCAATAGGTATTAACCTGCTGTTTCTCTACCACCTCTGGTTCTGCACCATACAAAATTGCAGGGTGTACTATTGTTCTATATATAAGCAGTGTCTGAATGAGCTCTCCACTGACATCTAGTGGTGAGCTGTGGAAGAAGACTTCAGGCGCTGATCTCATTTGCATGGACACACCCACCCTGCCTAGGTGCTCGGCATGATGGGATTGCTTGCACAAATGATCACTTGTGGCTGGTGTTGGATCCCCAGTCTCCTTGCTATTGGGGCAGGAGTAATAAAGGGTTCTTATCCCTGTTGTGTGAACCAAGGGCAGCAGAACTGTATCTAGCATACGCCAATGGAGGGACTCACCCGCAACGGAATGGCACTTGCTAAGCAGGGGACATGTGTTCCAAAGCCCAATGAGTTGAGAGAGGGTGATGTGGGTTTTGTTTAGGAGTTTTAGATGCTATTTGACAGTTTCTATTGGTGAAAGAGACAAGCTTTTAAGCAGTGCTAAAATAGCTCCATGTAGCTCAAAATCTTGTCTCTCTCACCAACAGAAATTGGCCCAATAAAAGACATTACCATAACCACTATGTCTCTCTAATCTTAATTGCTGTTATTTTAAATAACACATTAAGGGTCAGATTTTCAAAGGCTCAGCACCTAATTAGGCACCTAAATGAACTCCCCACATTTTCATGAAGTTGCTCAGAAATCAGAAGTTCCTACTGAGAGCAAAGAAATGAACAATGGGAGCTAGTGGCTGTTGAAGTCTTTTGAAAATCATGCCACTGTATTTAGATGCTTGAATGGGAACTGAGCAGTTTTGAAAATCAGATTCCAATTGTGGGTGCGAAGCACTTTGGAAAATTTGGCCTAATAAAATTAGTGGATGAAAGAAGTGGGAGTAGATATATTTGGATTTCAGTAAAAACTGTTTGGAATCTATTCAAAGCCCACTGAAACTCAAAGAAAGAATCTTATTGATTTCAAAGGCCTTTTGATCAGCCCATGATATATTGGCTCATGAAATCTTTATTTTATAATTAAGAATATAAGAATGGCCATTCTGGGTCAGACCAAAGGTCTATCTAGCCCAGTATCCTGTCTTCTGACAGTGGCCAATGTCAGGTGCTTTGGTGGGAATGATCAGAACAGGTAATCATCAAGTGATCCATCCCCTGTTGCCCATTCCCAGCTTCTGGCAAACAGAAGCTAAGGACACCATCCCTGCCCATCCTTGCTAATAGCCATTGATGGACCTATCCTTCATGATTATTCCAAAAGAGCTTGGATAGGAAATCTGTGGATGAAGAACTGAAAATGAACTGAGGAATGGGAAAAAGTGTATGATAACGGGAAAAATATCAGGATGTGGGAAGTGTTTCCTTGCACGTTCTGCAAGGATCAATATTATTTACAATGTCATTTAACATCTTAAATGATATTGAACAGAATGGGCCAGATCCTCATTCTGCATTCCACTAATTGTCAATGAAACTAGGCTGATTTCCACCAGCTAGGGATCTGGTCCATACCTTTGCACAATACTAGGGGTAAGATTCTGCACTCTCTATAAAGGCACATCTGCACTTCATGCACGTAGTGTACCCACTCGCATAGTCCACCTAGCATGGATATAAATACAGCTTAGGTGAGTAAAGAAAGGCTTGAAGGGCGTGGGAATGTAGACGAATACATACCTTACACAGCGCTTTACTCACCCAAGCCTTGCCTCCCCATCTACACTGCTATTTTTAGCAGTGTGGTGTCTCACTGCCTCCCTGCTGCAGAAGCCTTCCCCTGCCAGAGGGAAAGACGCAAGAATCAGGTAAAGGGTCTGGCAGGAGGGAAATCTCAGCTTTTCCTCCCCTGCCTCCCCTCTGCCGGAGCCTTTCACTGACAGGGATAGCTAGCTGCACACTGCAGCATGGATTCAACCTGCTTTTCACTGTGGCGCGCAGCTACACATACTCTACCCAATGGCGCCAATGATGCGCAATGTAACATGTAGCCTAAGATATCCCACACAGAACTTGCAGCCTGGAGTGGAGAGGCTAAGACCACTTTAAACCACACTTGGACCTTCCCAATCCTGTGCACTTCTAGGGACTAGAAATGATTGGCATAACATGGGACAGCAGTTGGGCCTGGGTAAGTTCAGGCAACCTCCCCAAGCTGCCTATGGGCCACAGAAGTGCCTGGAATCTCTGTAACCCTATGAGTTGCAATCTCTTTACTAACACACCCTCCTGCCCCCAACATGCTCCCTTTGATGGGGCTTGCAAGGGGGTCCTCAAGAGGCAGGCTTATGGCTGTCTCCACTGCACCTGTGCCAAGGAAACAACCATCCAACCCACCCCTGGCCAGATACAGAATTTCAGATCCCTTTTATGCTATTCTGGATCTTCTACCTGGCAAAGAGGGGCTGGAGTGGGCATGAGTATCTCACTGTAAACATAGGAGTTCAAGCCTCAATTATGACAAGTGTGGCCTTTGTGTTGTATCTTCTATTGCCTCTTAATCGGGCTGCTGGTTGTGTGTTCTTACTAAACACAATCATTTTCACAGTGCTGAAGTTAGCCACGTGATTGCCTGTATTAAGGGAAATTTTAGCTTCATTGGGATGTGCAGACATTGCTTAGAATTAGAAGTGCTAGTAAAGAATTGAAAGAATTTAGGAGAGGTCATAGAGATTAAAGGCTAGTGCAATTAAATTTGATGTTACATAAGGTAAACATCATTTTCATCTACCGTCAAAGAGAGCAGCTAAACAGGCTGCCTAAATAGAAAGATCTTTTAATTTAAATGACAGCTTGGCCTCAAGAGTAGAACTGCAACCTGGGATTTTGTATTCCTGGCATGTTTGTCACTAACATTTTCTTTGAAGTCTTCAGTTCTATACCAGCCACACAATTGCTGTCACCCGCTTTAATGTATGTCATGCAGCTTTTGTCACTTACGTTCTGAATGGCAGCATTTATCTCACCTCAGGGAGGATACATGGCAAGTTTTTTTTTTTAATATTCAAAAAGTAACATTTAAAACATGGAAAACATACAGCAGAATAATCACCAATGGCAAACAATAGAATTGTGGTTTTTTGAATGGTTAGGCAATCCAGCCTTTCATATTTTAATAAGCAGGTGTGAAAAGAAAAGGAGTACTTGTGGCACCTTAGAGACTAACACATTTATTTGAGCATTTCTAAGGTGCCACAAGTACTCCTTTTCTTTTTGCGAATACAGACTAACACGGCTGCTACTCTGAAACCTGTCAAAAATAAAAGAGTAAACTTTGAAATCCCATTGGGAGATATTAACATTTCTGTTGCAGATGAATCAGCAGAGCAGTACTGATAAGGCTTTGGATTACACCATGTAGCATAAACTATTTATTTAGAAGATAGGTGAGAAGGGGCTGTAAGGGGATGGCCAACGTGTCTTAAGTTAAGGGTTACTAGCTGTTTCAATTATATAAGCCACATCTGAGAATATGAAAGATGAGGGCAAGAGAATAGTATAGTATCTTAGCTTTTTCTTTCCAACATGAATCAGGTCAAAGCTTATTAGACTACAGGCCCTTTTGCAAAAATTATCAGAATCCATTGAACTATTTTGATTGTTGGGTAGATGGTGTTGCTGTTGGCTAGAGTCTTTCCAGGGCCTCTCTCTCACTAGATGACAATAATTTATAAAAGAATGACTTCTGCAAACAATCCTTAGTTAGAACAAATTCTCTTTGTCATTGTAAGAAATAAAAGGGTTTGGAAACTTTTATGTATATTCAACTTACAAATCAGTTGCTGAGGAAATATGTAACAGCAATTAGAATTTTTCTGAGGAGGGCTACATGGCTTAGGGGAAGAGTTGAGTGAAATTTTTCAACTGAAACTTTTTTCCTAGTTTGGCTCAAATATAAATCTCATTTAACAATTGTATGAATGGGAGCCAAATGTGAACATTTACTGTACTCTACCATACAGGCAGTTCAGCTCTGTTTTTATTTCTGACTGAAGGTTAGGGCCGGTTGAAAGATTTCTATCAAAACTATTTTTCAGTTTTGCCTAAATAAAATATTTTACAAGAGGAGTCTGCTTTCAACTTTTAGTCAAAAAGCTGGACACCTGAAACCAAAATAAAGTAAATAATCTATTTCAGACAGAAACTGAAAAATTGTGCCTGAAACCCCCTAAAAATCCTATTTGGAAATGTTGCTGTGGTCTCTCATGGGAGTTGTAGTTTGGGTGCTTCACGCCTCTGTTCTTCACTTTGGGTCAGCTTCCCCAATCAGACTACATCTTCCATGATGCATGGTAACCAAGGGCTCCCATAATACACTGTGGTGATTTAGCAAGAGGGGAGACCGGGTGCCTTCTGGGAGATATCGACCGGGCTGGGAACCTTCAAGTTTTTTAATTCATTTTTGTCAAAAGTTTCCATCCCCCACACCACACACACCCCACAGAGTATCCAACCAGAGATACTGAAAAATCCATTTACATGCAGGCTCATACTGTCAATAAATTGGGAAAATACTGGGTTTGATTCTTTACTGTCCTGCACTTTGTATATTTATTTAAACCATAGCACAGTGAGTGTAACATGGATGTCAACTATTTTATATCTCCTCTAAAGCTCACTTTGTGCAGGCACAAATGATGCATAAGCTGTACAGCAGTTAAGAATCAGGACCAATGTATCTCTCTCTCTATGGGTCAATTCCTATGAGCTTTTCGGCAAAAACGTTAAAGATAATGACTCTACGGTTGCATTTTGTAGTAGTTTCTCTAGCTCTATTTCTGTTATCTGCACAGTCAAGGAGGGGTAGATGCTACATTTGCCACAGTATGAAATTCTTTTGCTTCCCCCTTTCCATCCCCTCAGTAAGGGCTCATCTATCCTGATCTATGTAAATTAAATATACAAAGATTTTAGTTTCCCTTTGGAAAAAGAGCTCTACTCTAGCTCTATAAATGTATACCCCTCAAATCTTTTAAATTGTATTTTGGGCCAAGTTTTCATTAACCCACACAACAGGTGAGGTGCACAAAACATGTGCACATCCATTGTGCTTACAAATCCAAAATTTGCATATGAATATTGTTGATTTAAAATAAGCAATTGCAAGTACAGTTGCCTATTTTGCATTTGCAAACACTTCTTCCCATGTGCAAATAGCAAATAGCTACCCCCTGCCTGAGCACCCTGAGCTACACCCCTTATTGCACACAGCTCCTAGCTACCCCCTGCCTGTACCCTGAGCTACACCCCTCACTGCACACAGCCCCCAGCTATCCCCTGCCTGCGCACCCTGAGCTACACCCCTCACTGCACACAGCTCCTAGCTACTCCCTGCCTGCACCCTGAGCAACACCCCTCACTGCACACAGCCCCTAGCTACCCCCTGCCTGCACCCTGAGCTATACCCCTCACTGCACACAGCCCCCAGCTATCCCCTGCCTGCACACCCTGAGCTATACCCCTCACTGCACTGAGCCCCTAGCTACCCCCTGCCTGCACTCTGAGTGGTTTTCAAACTTTTTGAACTGAGTCCCTTCTTTGAGTTAAATTTTGTGGTTGCGACTCTCCACAACCCAGACAGGCTGGGTGGCCTGCTAAGTTGAGTCAGGGGGTGGAGGTGGCACTTCCTCCCTGGACACCGCAGTGTGGAGCTGGCTCAAGCCCTGTCGGCCTTTGCCCCCTGTGTGTCCCCCGCTCCTCCCCGAAATAGAAGTCAAATTAGGCCTATGCCCAAGGATCCCACTTCTGGCCTAGAGCCCTGATTCTCCCCCTCCCCCTGGTGGGGCCCTGGAGGTTTTGTAGCATGTTGGGGGGGGGAGGGGCTCAGAAATAAAAGGTTGATAAATCCCTGGCCTAGCACACATTGACATAGTCCTGTTTCAACTGTTAACGTATGCCAACAGGGTCCACATGAGCCAGTTAGTATGCGATTCAGGCACTGTTTAGACAAGCCCTTAGAAATGTACTTGGTTGTATTGTTGGTGTTTTTCACAGAAAGCTGAGATTACCAGAAAATTACCTGACTCCAGGAGTCAAGTTGACTCCAGTTGTTCAGCCACTTCCTGTTGAGTGGATAGGTGTTTTGGCAAAATAGCTGGGATTCATTCTCCCTGCAGCCTGTTCATATTCCTTCAGCTTTCCCTGTTCAGTCTGGCTTTGCTCATGGCTATCTGGCTTCTTTTGTGATAATGCATGCCCTGTTCCTGCAATCCATCAGACATCACCAGTGTGTTGACCATTGACCCCGATCTGATCTTGGAAGGTTTAGAGTTTTGGGTAACATATAATTCCTTTGTTAAGCATGTTTAATGGAAGTTATGAAATCTATAACAGAAAGTAGGATAAAAAATAACAGTTCTTATTAGGTTTGCTATGATTAAGGGCCTGTCGTATTAACATGAGGCCTTGTGGAAGCAATTATGCTAAGGGCTGTGATTTAGCTGAAATAGTGTTTGCCTATAAAGAGAACTCTAGGTCAAATTCTGCACTCTTATTCTGAGAAGACAGACAAATGCTCACAAAGGATACAGTACACCACAGAATTCTAGTTTTGGGCAGGCTTTGGAAATCAGGTTGCTGTGCCATATCAAGGCAGTTAAATCTCATCTATGCATATAAATTATTAAACAATGACTGTTGTAAATCATGCATATTAATGCTAGATGCTTAATTATGGACACTCCAAAGGTCATGGATAAGGATATGGATAAAGGCAAGTAATGCCTATATAATAACCAGGGTGAAGGATCAAATATGGGTATATGTACAAACTTCTCATAAAGAAGGGTATAAAATGCCACACCTAGTACCCATTTTGGGGGGTTGTCAGGTCTCCAGAACAGAGTAAACTGAATCAGGAACTCCGCTCTGATAGCCTCCACTAACTTTGCCTTCTATCTTGGTTTTGAATGGTCTCCATAAGTTGTAAGTATGTATAAGGCAAGATTGTAATTATCAACAATACAGGAAACCACATTATTGCACTTATCTTATTCTTATATTAGTGTATTTTGATCTTTTTGTTGATTTCAATTATAGTTGTCTGTATTGAATAAAGTTTCTCTATATCTTTCACCAAATTCTATTTTCTCCACTAACTCAGTATGTATGGTAACATCTATTGTTTCATGTTCTCTGTGTATATAAATCTCCTCACTGTATTTTCCACTGAATGCATCTGATGAAGTGAGCTGTAGCTCACAAAAGCTTATGCTCAAATAAATGTGTTAGGCTCTAAGGTGCCACAAGTCCTCCTTTTCTTTTTGCGGATATAGACTAACATGGCTGCTACTCTGAAACCTGCCTGGAGAAAGAATCTGTCATCTGTGGCAAATGCGTCCTGCACCCCAACAAATAATCTTATGCGTGTAGTAATTGATGAGGCTACCCTTAAACCTGTGTATCCCTCTATTCAGAAACACTGTAACAAACACAGTAGTAAATGCAGAAGAAAGTAGAGGTAACAATGGAAAACAGTGTAAGCATCCTCCTTATGAGAGAGACATGATAAAGCTAAACACACCCAGCCCTTTTTGCATTACATTTTAAAAGCAAATGTATTGCATGTGTAAGTTGCATAATTAACAACCCCATGTACTGAAATTCTCTCTATTTTCAAAGAACAGATACACACAGGCAGCAGCAGTGCCACCATTGATCTGGAAGGACAAGGTCTAGGGGCAGGAGGGTAGTTCAGCATGATGGAAAAGCACACAGTTAGCAATGACTTTTGGTCACTTCCAGATAGGACTGAATTCAAAGCAGTGACCTAGAGGTGGAAGGCTCCACATATTCCCAGTCTCCTGAATGATCACATTCTTCAAAAGACAGGTTTCAGAGTAGCAGCGTGTTAGTCTGTATTAGCAAAAAGAAAAGGAGGACTTGTGGCACCTTAGAGACTAACACATTTATTTGAGCATAAGCTTTTGTGAGCTACAGCTCACTTCCTCGGATGCATTCAGTGGAAAATACAGTGGGGAGATTTATATAAAGAGAGAACATGAAACAATGGGTATTACCATACACACTGTAACCAGAGTGATCACTTAAGGTGAGCTATTACCAGCAGGAGAGCGGGGGCGGGGGAACCTTTTGTAGTGATAATCAAGGTGGGCCATTTCCAGCAGTTGACAAGAACATCTGAGAAACAGTGGCGGGGTGGGGGGGGATAAACATGGGGAAATAGTTTTACTCTGTGTAATGACCCATCCACTCCCAGTCTCTGTTCAAGCCTAAGTTAATTATATACAGTATGCAAATTAATTCCAATTCAGCAGTCTCTCGTTGGAGTCTGTTTTTGAAGTTTTTTTGTTGAAGTATTGCCACTTTTAGGTCTGTAATCGAGTGACCAGAGAGATTGAAGTGTTCTCCAACTGGTTTTTGAATGTTATAATTCCTGACGTCTTGATTTGTATCCATTTGTTCTTTTATGTAGAGAATGTCCAGTTTGACCAATGTACATGGCAGGGGGCATTGCTGGCACATGATGGCATATATCACATTGGTAGATGTGCAGGTGAACGAGCCTGTGATATTGTGGCTGATGTGATTAGGCCCTATGATGGTGTCCCCTGAATAGATATGTGGACAGAGTTGGCAACGGGCTTTGTTGCAAGGATAGGTTCCTGGGTTAGTGGTTCTGTTGTGTGGTGTGTGGTTGCTGGTGAGTATTTGCTTCAGGTTAGGGGGCTGTCTGTAAACAAGGACTGGCCTGTCTCCCAAGATCTGTGAGAGTGATGGGTCGTCCCTGTTTGCTGTAGAGGGTGTTGATCAGGTGGTTCCGCAATTTCTTTGAGAGCGTGTGGCACAAGCTGTCAGCATAGTCTGTGTGGTATGTAGATTGTAATGGATTTTTTACATTCAGTCCTTTTGGTATGATGTCCATGTGAGAGTGATGGGTCGTCCTTCAGGATAGGTTGTAGATCCTAGTGGCGTTCTGTTATTTTCTTTGTTGGGCCAGTCCTTTAGTAGGTGACCTTCAAGATCTCTATCAAGCATTCTTACAACTACAATACCCACCTGCTGAAGTGAAGAAACAGATTGACAGAGCCAGAAGAGTACCCAGAAGTCACCTACTACAGGACAGGCCCAACAAAGAAAATAACAGAACGCCACTAGCCATCACCTTCAGCCCCCAACAAAAACCTCTCCAACGCATCATCAAGGATCTACAAACTATCCTGAAGGACAACCCATCACTCTCACAGATCTTGGGAGACAGGCCAGTCCTTGCTTACAGACAGCCCCCCAACCTGAAGCAAACACTCACCAGCAACCACATACCACACAACAGAACCACTAACCCAGGAACCTATCCTTGCAACAAAGCCTGTTGCCAACTGTGTCCACATATCTATTCAGGGGACACCATCATAGGGCCTAATCACATCAGCCACACTATCAGAGACTCGTTCACCTGAGCATCTACCAATATGATATATGCCATCATGTGCCAGCAACGCCCCCTGCCATGTACATTGGTCAAACTGGACAGTCTCTATGTAAATGAATAAATGGACACAAATCAGACATCAAGAATTATAACATTCAAAAACCAGTTGGAGAACACTTCAGTCTCTCTGGTCACTCGATTACAGACCTAAAAGTGGCAATACTTCAACAAAAAAACTTCAAAAACAGACTCCAATGAGAGACTGCTGAATTGGAATTAATTTGCAAACTGGATACAATTAACTTAGGCTTGAATAGAGACTGGGAGTGGATGGGTCATTACACAGAGTAAAACTATTTCCCCATGTTTATCCCCCCCACCTCGCCACTGTTTCTCAGATGTTCTTGTCAACTGCTGGAAATGGCTCACCTTGATTATCACTACAAAAGGTTTCCCCCCGCCCCCCCTCCCTGCTCTCCTGCTGGTAATAGCTCACCTTAAGTGATCACTCTGGTTACAGCGTGTATGGTAATACCCATTGTTTCATGTTCTCTGCTTATATAAATCTCCCCACTGTATTTTCCACTGAATGCATCTGATGAAGTGAGCTGTAATTCACGAAAGCATATGCTCAAATAAATTTGTTAGTCTCTAAGGTGCCACAAGTCCTCCCTTTCATTCTTCAAATGTGCGCTTATATCTTTTATATAGCTACAATGGCCATCTGACACGTCTACCAAAGTAACCTGAATACAGCCCTGTGTCTGTGCAAAAAAAGATATGTCTGCTGACTTTCTACACCACTTAAGTCCCATTCATGACCTGTTTCAAGGACTTACCTGGGGTTTAAAATGGTACACAGGCCTTGGGACAGCCCTCTGCACAAGTATGAATATTCCCCATTGTACATTGGGTACTACATATTGAAATAGGGACTCCTTTTATATGGCTTAAAAACCAGCAATGTTAGATGTCCAAATCTAGACTGATGATCCAATTGATTGCTTCAGGTCACGCAGAGTGGATGGCAGAGATACCACCAAGATATGATTGTTTGGGACATTGATTGACCAGGTGTTCCATAATTTGAAGTCCACTATCACAGTCATAAATAGGATTGTGTCTCATTCCCCATTTATGGAGAAAATAGGAGCATCTGCCATGTGATGTGCAGATGTGATTCAAAGTGGACCATATTTTTCATAGGAGTGAAAAGACCCTGTTTTCTTTGGTTGGGTTTTTGATGAGGTGTTTATTTGGGATGCTCTGCTAATGTCCTTCCACCTTGCTCACCATTGGTCTTCGAGCTCTTCTCCTGCAAGCAAAAAAGGTTTTCTGGATTTGAGCAAGAATCTTGATAGATTATTTAGGTCTTCATGTATTGGAAGATCCTTGTTTCCTTGAATACAATGGAACTCCTGAAGAATTCTCATAGATCATAGAATATCAGGATTGGAAGGGACCTCAGGAGGTCATCTAGTCCAACCCCCTGCTCAAAGCAGGACCAATCCCCAACTAAATCATCCCAGCCAGGGCTTTGTCAAGCCTGACCTTAAAAACCTCAAAGGAAGGAGATTCCACCACCTCCCTAGGTAACACATTCCAGTGCTTCACCACCCTCCTAGTGAAACTTTTTTTCCTAATATCCAATCTAAACCTCCCCCACTGCAACTTGAGACCATTACTCCTCGTTCTGTCATCTGCTACCACTGAGAACAGTCTAGATCCATCCTCTTTGGAACCCCCTTTCAGGTAGTTGAAAGCCGCTATTAAATCCCCCCTTATTCTTCTCTTCTGCAGACTAAACAATCCCAGTTCCCTCAGCCTCTCCTCATAAGTCATGTGTTCCAGTCCCCTAATCATTTTTCTTGCCCTCCACTGGACGTTTTCCAATTTTTTCACATCCTTCTTGTAGTGTGGGTCCCAAAACTGGACACAGTACTCCAGATGAGGCCTCACCAATGTCAAATAGAGGGGAATGATCACGTCCCTCTATCTGCTGGCAATGCCCCTACTTATACAGCCCAAAATGTTGTTAGCCTTCTTGGCAACAAGGGCACACTGTTGTCTCATATCCAGCTTCTCGTCCACTGTAACCCCTAGGTCCTTTTCTGCAGAACTGCTGCCTAGCCATTCGGTCCCTAGTCTGTAGCGGTGCATGGGATTCTTCCATCCTAAGTGCAGGACTCTGCACTTGTCCTTGTTGAACCTCATCAGATTTCTTTTGGCCCAATCCTCTAATTTGTCTAGGTCCCTCTGTATCCTATCCCTACCCTCCAGCGTATCTACCTCTCCTCCCAGTTCAGTGTCATCTGCAAACTTGCTGAAGGTGAAGTCCACGCCATCCTCTAGATCATTATTGAAGATATTGAACAAAACCGCCCCCAGAACGACCCTTGGGGCACTCCGCTTGATACCAGCTGCCAACTAGACATGGAGCCACTGATCACTACCCGTTAAGCCCGACGATCTAGCCAGCTTTCTATCCATCTGATAGTCCATTCATCCAGTCCATACTTCTTTAACTTGCTAGCAAGAATACTGTGGGAGACCGAATCAAAAGCTTTGCTAAAGTCAAGGAATAACATGTCCACTGCTTTCCCCTCATCCACAGAGCCAGTTATCTCATCATAGAAGCCAATTAGATTAGTCAGGCATGAGTTGCCCTTGGTGAATCCATGCTGACTGTTCCTGATGACTTTCCTCTCCCCTAAGTGCTTCAGAATTGATTCCTTGAGGATCTGCTCCATGATTTTTCCAGGAACAGAGGTGAGGCTGACTGGCCTGTAGTTTCCCGGATCCTCCTCCTTCCATTTTTTAAAGATGGGCACTATCTTAGCCTTTTTCCAGTCGTCCAGGACCTCCCCCGATCACCATGGGTTTTCAAAGATAATGGCCAATGGCTCCGCAATCACATCTGCCAACTCCTTTAGCATTCTTGGATGCATTAAATCCGGTCCAGCTTTCCTACATAGTCCCGAACCACTTCTTTCTCCAGAGAGGGCTGGTCACCTCCTCCCCATGCTGTGCTGCCCAGTGCAGTACTCTGACCTTGTTTGTGAAGACAGAGGCAAAAAAGCATTGAGTACATTAGCTTTTTTCCATATCCTCTGTCACTAGATTGCCTCCCTCATTCAGTAAGGGGCCTACACTTTCCTTGACTTTCTTCTTGTTGCTAACATATATGAAGAAACCCTTTTTGTTACTCTGAACATCTCTTGCTAGTTGCAACTCCAGGTGTGATTTGGCCTTCCTGATTTCACTCCTGCATGCCTGAGCAATATTTTTATACTCCTCCCTGGTCATTTGTCCAATCTTCCTCTTCTTGTAAGCTTCTTTTTTGTGTTTAAGATCAGCAAGGATTTCACTGTTAAGCCAAGCTGGTCACTTGCCATATTTACTATTCTTTCTACACATCAGGATGGTTTGTTCCTGTAACCTCAATAAGGATTCTTTACAATAGAGCCAGCTCTCCTGGACTCCTTTCCCCCTCATGTTATACTCCCAGGGGATCCTGCCCATCAGTTCCCTGAGGGAGTCAAAGTCTGCTTTTCTGAAGTCCAGGGTCCGTATTCTGCGGCTCTCCTTTCTTGCTTGTGTCAAGACCATCTCATAGTCACTGCCTCCTAGGTTCCCATCCAGTTTTGCTTCCCCTACTAATTCTTCCTGGTTTGTGAGCAGCAGATCAAGAAGAGCTCTGCCCCAGTTGGTTCCTCCAGCACTTGCACCAGGAAATTGTCCCGTACACTTTCCAAAAACTTCTTGTATTGTGTGTGCACCGCTCTGTTGCTCTCCCAGCAGATATCAGGGTGATTGAAGTCTCCCATGATAAACCAGGGCCTGCAATCTAGTAACTTCTGTTAGTTGCCGGAAGAAAGCCTTGTCCACCTCATCCCCCTGGTCTGGTGGTCTATAGAAGACTTCCACCGTGACATCACCCTTGTTGCTCACACTTCTCAACTTAATCCAGAGACTCTCAGGTTTTTCTGCAGTTTCATACCGGAGCTCTGAGCAGTCATATTGCTCTCTTACATATAAAATACAACTCCCCCACCTTTTCTGCCCTGCCTGTTCTTCCTGAACAGTTTATATCCATCTATGACAGTACTCCAGTCATGTGAGTTATCCCACCAACTCTTTGTTATTCCAATCACATCATAATTCCTTGACTGAGCCAGGACTTCCAGTTCTCCCTGCTTTTTTCCCAGGCTTCTTGCATTTGTGTATAGGCACTTAAGATAACTCACTGATCATCCCGCTTTCTCAGCCCTCCCCTCTTGCACTCTCCTGCTCGTGCTTCCTCCCAGTATCCTACTTCCCCACTTACCTCAGGGCTTTGGTCTCCTTGCCCCAGTGAACCTAGTTTAAAGCCCTCCTCATTAGCCAGCCTGCTTGCGAAGATTCTCTTCCCTCTCTTCGTTAGGTGGAGCCTGTCTCTGCCTAGCACTCCTCCTTCTTGGAATACCATCCCATGGTCAAAGAATCCAAAGCTTTTTCTCTGACACCACCTGCATAGCCATTCGTTGACTTCCATGATTCAACAGTCTCTACCTGGGCCTTTTCCTTCCACAGGGAGGATGGACGAGAACACCACTTGGGCCTCAAACTCCTTTATCCTTCTTCCCAGAGCCACTGTAGTCTGCAGTGATCTGCTCAAGGTCATTCTTGGCAGTATCATTGGTGCCCACGTGGAGAAGCAGGAAGGGGTAGCAATCTGAGGGCTTCATGAGTCTCTGCAGTCTGCCCGTCACATTGTGAATCCTAGCTCCTGGCAAGCTGCAGTCTTCTCGGTTTTCCCGGTCGGGGTGGCAGATAGATGACTCAGTCCCCCTGAGGACGGAGACCCTGACCACCACCACCCGCCTCCTTCTCTTGGGAGCGGTGGTCGTAGAACCCCATCCCTAGGACAGTGCATCTCATGCTTTCCAATCGGCGGAGTCTCCTTCTGCTTCCTTCCCTCAGATGTATCATCTAGTCCACTCTCCGCTTTAGTACCTGTGGAGAGAACATGAAAATGGTTGCTTACCTGTATCTGCATTGCTGGTACATGGACGCTCCCCTTTCTTCTTCTGGAGGTCACATGCTGCCAAATTTCTTCACCATCCTTCTGTCCCCACTGTGCAGCCTGCTCTGAATCTTCATGTTGCAACAAATTTGACATGGTGGATATGGACCAGTATAAGAAGCCATGGTTGTGTCATTGATTTTACTGTGCCCATAACAACCTGCATGACAGCATGGAGACTCAACAAGTGATGTGTGGGAACTATGTGTCCAGATGGGCATGCAATATTCTGCGGTACAGTAGACAAGGGTAGGTGAAGAGGTCCATAAGTTTTTGCATCAGCTCCGCAGGGTGTTCCTGCCAGTTTCTGGATGAGATTTATGTGCATTTTTATTTTATCATAAATATTTTTCAGGTACTGGTGGTTTATGAGGCTTCAAATAGGTACTAGGAAAAGGTTAAAAAAAACCTGCCCTTGGAATTGGTATTCTACAGGCTCTGTAACTGAATGATCATTATAGTGTGTAATTAACCCTTGTTATTAGTCCATAGAGTCATCTTGAAATTATTTCCGAATAATAAGGAGTTAAAAAGAATCATTTTGAAACATTTAAATTCACTCTAATCTCTGAATTCTGTTTGTGGAAACATAGGTCTAACAGTTAAATTTCAGCAGACCGGCTTGATTACTTCTTAAAAAAAAACCCACCATGAACAGAGATAACCTTGGCTATTTCTATACAAGTAATTAAAAACCTCCAGAGGAATCTTCAAAGGAAGAAAAGATGAAATGGGCAGAAAGAAATGACAGACTCAAGGCCAGTGGCATTTAAAGAGAACTGAAACATCTTCAGTTACAAAGAAAACACAGACGGGTTCTGAAAAACGGTCTGATGGATACAGAAAACAATTAATATCTTTAACATTTGCAAATCTTCCATTCTGCCCAGAATGCTAATATCTATTATACATCCACTAAGAAATCAGTGAAATGTAACCACGTGACTGGGGCTCGGAGGAAGCCTATGCTGGCACAGTGTCCCCATCAAGTAAGACAAGGGATACTGTATTGATTGCATTATTCAGTGTCACATTTAAATTCAAATTTTAAAATCCCTCAGGTTTTAATTTATCTGATGCTGCTGCAGAATTTCCAGCCCCGTGCCCTGGAGTTGGGTCAAAATTCACAGCAACACGGTTGGGAAGTAACTACAATTGTGGCCACTCTCTGCTAGCACTCTGGAAAACTGCACATGTCCTTGAGGAGTGCTGCTTATCCTGGCTGGTCTGTACACACCCTCATCCCCACACCCTCTAACACTGCCTCCCCCTCCATCCATGACCTGTGGAGGGGTGCAGTTCCTAGCCAGCACTCTGACACTGGGCACTCGAATGCTGCCATAGTGACCACGTCACCTCTCTTTGCATCCCTCCATTGGCTCCCCATTCTCCATCGCATCAAATATAAGCTACTTTTCTTCCTTCTAATGGCTTACACCCCTCCCACCTATCATCTCGCGTTCACTATTGAGACATTGACTCCTGGCGCCACTCTACCAGGGATGCCTTCAGCATGCCCTTGTTGCATTTTCAAACAAACACCTTTGTGCTTTCTCCCCTACTGCCCCTCATGCTTGGCAGGAGCTTCCCATAAACATCGGCAACACTCACTATCCTCCTTTCCATCCTTCCTTTCCGATGATGCCTACACTTGCCTGTTAACAATTAGACAGCTGGAGTGGTGAGGCCACTGCCTAACCTGTGGACCAGTTGTTCTCATTGTTTCCTCATACTCCCCCATCAAAAAGTCTACATTCACTTGTTGTCTCTTGTCTTATGCTTAGATTGCAAGCTTTTTGGGGCAGGGACCATCTTTTGCTCTGTGTTTGTACAGCACCTCGCACAACAGCGTCCTGGTCTAGCATTTAGGACAAAGCTAGGCAAACTACGGCCTGCGGGCCACATCTGGCCCGCTGAACCATCCTGCCCAGTCCTTGAGCTCCCGGCCAGGGAGGCTAGCCCCTGGCCCCTCCCCCGCTGTTTCCCCTCTGCCACAGCTGCGTGGGCAGTGTTTTGGGTGGTGGGCTGCGAGTTCCTGCAGGGCAGCGTGGCAGCATGTCTGGCTCCGGCCAGGCGGCGTAGCTGCCAGACACGCTGCTCTGAGCAGCATGGTAAGGGGGCCAGAGGGTCCCGGGGGGCAGTCAGGGGACAGGGAGCAGAGGGCGGTTGGATAGGTGTGGGGGTCCTGGGGGGCCTGTCAGGGGCTGGGGGTGTGGATAGGGGTCAGAGCAGTGAGGGGACAAGGGGCAGTTGGATGGGACGGAGGTTCTGGGGGTGGTGGTCAGGGGATGGGGAATGGGGGGGTTGGATAGGTGTGGGAGTCCTGGGCAGGCTGTTAGGGGTCATGGATAGGGGTCGGGGCAGTCAGAGGACGGGGGGGTGGATTGGGGTGGTCATCAGGGGACAAGGAGTGGGGGGGGTTGGATGAGTCTGGGATTCTGAGGGGGGCAGTCAGGGGGCGGGAAGTGGGAGGGGTCAGATGGGGGAGGGGCCAGGCTGTTTGGGGAGACACAGCCTTCCCTACCTGGCCCTCCATACTGTTTTGCAACCCCAACGTGGCCCTTCGGCCAAAAAGTTTGCTCACCCCTGATCTAGGAGACCTAGTGATATCACAATGTTCATAATAAATTGTAACAACATAGTGGCAATGGGAACTGTAAAGTCAAATCCCTTTGGAGATGGAGGTTGTTTTAATATTAGGGACACTGACATTTTTGCCTAACATTTTTACCCAGCACATCTCTTGGCCCACGCCGCTTCCTGCAGCCTCCATTGGCCTGGAGTGGCGAACTGCGGCCAATGGGAACTGTGGTCGGCTGAACTTGCGGACGAGGCAGGTAAACAAACTGACCCAGCCTGCCAGAGGCTTTCCCTGAACAAGCGGTGGACCAGCTTTGAAAACCACTGCTATAAAGGGATGACAAGCTTCTTCCCTCTGCCCCCATGCATAGAGAATAACTACCAGCCAATGGTAAGTATTGGCTGGGTATACAGTCTGTGTCTACGTGGGCGATCATGCCAGGAACAATGCAGGCTAGCCATTGTCGCAGGAGCCAGATTTCTAGGATAGTAGCAGGCAGGATTGCTGGCATGAAATCCCCAAGCTAAGGCATACCACATGCCTGCCTCTCTTATCAATACTGACAGCAAGATTTTGCAGTGTTTCATGTCAGATGGAATTCCTCTTTGTGATGCAAAAAGCATTTCGCAAGCTGGTTTTTAAACCATGACCTGCCATCTATCTAGTGACGTGCCTCAGTTTACAAACCACACAGTGATCTGCCTGTGTCTTGACTGAGAGCCACATCATAAAATACTGCAGCCTTCTCTTGGTTTCAGAGCTATTTCTTTTCAGGGTGTTCTCTCACGTGTGATGATATGAACCCACTAAATAAAATGAAGAGGATTTCCAATGCACAGTGAGTTGCACTGAGTTATATGTAGGTCTCATTAAGTCAAAGGTTATAGATATTTGTCACAGTTAAATAAAATACATGACCTTTGAGGGTTAATACATTATTTTATTCTTTAATACTGCAGTACCACCCTGATAATCAACTGCCTTGAGAGGCTGCCTGGGTTTTGTCTCCCCCTTCTTCCCTAAGTGCTTAGTTAGAGGTTTGGGTGATTGAGAGCAGATGGCCTGGGTCTGTTATCTGACTCTACAAGAGGGTTCACAATGCAGATCCTGAGCAGAGGGAGTTGCCTGCACCTGGCATGTCAGCCAACTGCACCAGCTCAGTCACAGAGGCACTTTAAACCTTCCCCCTCCCCACTCAGCATTTCACTCCTGGCTATCTTAGGTGGTATGCATTGTATGAAGAGCCCTGGGCACCTAACTTGGGGCTGAAAATTCCACTGGCCAGCAGGCCATGTAAGGCTTATGGTTTGCAATGCTGAGCAGAGCAGCACCTAAATAGCTTTAAGGAACTGGGTCTATTTGACTGTCTGGACCCCTGATATAAGAGGTTTCTGGTGTTACTGTAACACATCCAGAAGCTCCGATCAGAATTAGGGGCCATTGTTCTGGGTGCTGGTCTAACACGTGGCAGGGCCCTAGATGGAGCAAATAAAGAATCGAAATAAATCTTGTCCGCAGCACAGATATCTTCAGCTGGACTCCAGAAATTAGATTTAGTGTTTGTTTGGGGGGGGGGGTTGGTATGGACTTCTTAAAATAGATTCAGAGTCAGATTCCAGACTGATGTAAATTGATGCAGCTTCACTGACATTAATGGAACTATGCTGATTTATACCAGCTGAGGATCCTGCCCTATGTCTCCGCTGTGGGGAATGTCTTTAGGAGCCAACCTAGAGAGCTTGTGCTTGTCAATTAATTCCCTGCTGGAGCTGGTTCTGAGCTAGTGGTTGTTTAGGCTAATAGCTAAAAATAAAGTCAGTGATATTTGGTGTTTTTTCTTAATGCCCAGCTCCTGGAATTACTGACTATATGAGAACCTCAGCTTTTGTTTAAAAAAAAAAAGTAAATTTCTATCCCTCATGTTTGTGGCAAAAAGCCTGAAACCATGACCCCACTGAGACCTTGAAGCTCAGAAGGCAAAGAACCAGAACCCAATTTTTTAATGTAATGTTTATATATCAATCTCATGATTTTGGGAGGATCGATGCTTGACTTCTGACTGCTCAAGGTTGATAATGATGAAGTCATGCTTCCTCTTTACTTCTCTGCCATAAATAAGGATCAATACCTTTTTGTCTCAGTCATGTAAAGCTACCTTTGGTTTCAGTAAGAGTTCTGTATGAGTATGGTACATGTTTAACATTTCTGGCTTGAGAGCTTCAACTTTTCACCTTTATTCATTCTCCCTTACTCCTTTCAGTGTTTCATTGCTTTATTCATTCATCCCTTCCTTTTTCTCCTTGCTCTGTCACCGCTGTCGATAATCCATTTCCTTCCACGTCTACCCCAACCCGCATCCCTTCATCTAAAATAAAAATTAAAAAAAAATCAGTTTAGATTCATGTTGCAGGTTTGTTTATGATGCTTCTAGCAATCCCATTGGAGCTTTGGCTTTCAGAAACCCCAGATGTTCACATTTCAGTGGGTTCCTCAGGTTTGTTCTTTATAACAAACATAATTATTGTATTCAGGGTCAGCACAAATAGCAGGCATACCATAGACCCAGCAGAATATTTTGACAGGGATGATCACCTAAATCACTTTAAATAAGTTGTTTAAAATGGACATTTTCATTTGTCTTTAGGAATTTTTCAAAGAAATTTTTTTAGTTTGCTTGTCCAGTACACAGAAAGCTCAGAGAATAACAGCAAACATAAATAACATGCCGTGGAAAATATGGCCTGTGCATATCTGCTCCCACAGAGATTTAAAGATTATCTTAATCACTTTAATTGATGTTTGTTTTGATTGTTTCCTTGTTTTGTATAATGACATTTGAATAAACACTGATTAACTTAATGGTATCAGACTATGTCAGCTGATACTTTATAAAAGGGTTAGCCTCTGATCCTGCTGCAGTTAAAGGCAATAGCAATACATCCAATAACTTAAGCAGTTCCAATATCTAGCACTGTGGGCTGATCTCGCACAATTTAAACCTGTGGGTAGCTTTACCCATTGAACTTAAAGGGACCATTTATATAATCAAAAAACCCTTTGATGGATTATTTAGTTACAGGGATATACACAATGTAAATGTTTACTATAGCATTATAATGAGATACAAATAAGTGAAAACAATGCAAGTAATATCCCACTAGTTTTCATGAAGTTTATGCACCAAATACACTCTCACACATTTAACAATCATTTTGATCTATACTAATTCACAAGGGAATTGACCAAATGCCAGCTCATGACAGAGCCCAAGGTCTGCCACCATCACAAATGCCAATTTCTAATTAAATATGTGGAAGAGAAATGCCTCTCTGTAATCCTAGATCACTGGTGAACAACAAACCAATACATCCTTTCACATAGGCAAGCAGTTCTTCAAGGAAGAAACAGGCCAGATTAAGCTATTTCTTTGTATTATAATGAATCAGGTGGATCAAACTGGGGGTGTCAGGAAAGAATCAGGGAAATTCTGGTCACTGTTTATTCCACCGTAAAAATAGACTAATTTCTTGGAAATGTGCAGGGAGCTAGATCAGAAAATCTCAGCACCCTGGGATAAGACTATTCCATCAGAAACAGTAATTGATATAATGAATTATATTGTATTTAGCTACAAAAAACCTCTCTGGAATTCAAATGTGATTGTCAAAATCCAGGGCCTGTTGTGCTGACAAGATGAATGGGACCCTGGATTTTTCTTACTTCACGGTCTTTAACAGGAGGCTTTTTTTAAAAAAAAACCCAAACACAGACAATTACATCTACAGGCAAACAGGCTTCCACAGCAGTTGAGTTCCAGCTTGCTCTTTGTTGTTTACCAGGACCTCAGCTCTGTCTGGAACTCTATATAGCACAGAAACACCTAGCGGCTGAATAATCTACGGCAAATAAACATGTTCAGGTAGGCTCAGATATTTGTCCATGGTATCCAGAAATTTTGAGTCTGTAAAATTAGACTGTGATACTCAGGAGAACAAGCTTTCATGGGTGAGGTTTTTCATAGGAGTGGGTGTGTGAGATTCTGTGGCCTGCGCTGTGCAGAAGGTCGGACTAGATGATCAGAATGGTCCCTTCTGACCTTAGTATCTATGAATCTATGAATCTAAGCTCTAGTTAGATTATCCAGCATTTCCACTCTCATGGTTGGCCAGAACCAGGTGGTAGAAAAGAGAGCAAAAATGAAAAAGAATAGGGAAAAATAAAACCTGAACTTTTTCAGACCCAAAAACTTCAATTTGATTCCAGTTTTGGCCTGAGATTCAGGTCAGCTCTTATGCTAACCAAACAGGTATGCCATTCCTAATTTTTTAACCGCTTGATCTATTACAAAATCCTGCTTTATTGCAATGAATTATTTTCCTCTACCTGTTCCTACTTTTCTTTGGTTTGGATTCTTAAACCACTTTCACATGGTCTTATTCGCCCATTGCTGTAAGGGCAAATCAGACTGCTTAAGTGACTTCTGTTTCAAAAATTGCATTCATGTAGAAAGAGAAAAATGTCCTCTGGAGCTCTCGTGAAAGCCCCTATTGCCAGATTTCAAATAAACTGGAAATGTCAAGTCTCACGCAGTACATCCAGAACGCCCGTAGCACTCCATACTCAAACCCCACTGAACCTCAGCCCCTGCATCCGGAGCCCCCCTCCACCCAGACCACCTTCCACTGAGCTCCCTGCACTCAACCCTCTACACTGATGCCCCACCACCTGCACCACCCAGAGCCCCCACATCCAGGCCCCCACACCACTGACCCCCAACTAGCTGCACCTAGATTCCCACCCCACCAAGCCCCACTCCCCCAGCACCCAGACTCCCACACTGAGACCCCCACACCTAGACCCCTCCACAAGCCCCAACTACCTTCACTTGGAAGCCCATGCAGAGTCCCATTGTCCCTGCACCTTGAACCCCCGCAATGAGCTCTGTGAATCCAGATCCCTCCACACCTAGAGCCCCTACTGAACTGCCTGTACCCAGATTGTCCCACACAGAATCCTCTCATCCCACACCTGGATCCCCCAACACTGAGCCCCTCCACACTTGGATCCTGCCCGGTTGAGCCTGCCTGCCCACACCTAGTGTGCTTGGTGTAGAGGGGTGGGGCCCCAGGGTGTTTCTGGGGCAGGCCCAGGCCTTGTGCTCCTGTAGTCAAGTTTGGGTGCAGCCTCACTGCTCAGTCCATATCCCTGGGGTTGGGGGGCTGCAGGGTGATCTCCCACCTTCAGTAAGCCAGTGGCCTGTGCTCCCTATTGCCATGCTGGAGCCTCTGCATTTATTTATTGGCAAATAAAACATGCAGACTTTTAAAATATAGTGTGCAGAATTTTTAATTTTTTGACACAGAATGCCCTCAGGAGTAACTCTGCTCAGCACTGATAAGACCTCAACTGTGGTACCGTGTCCAGCTCTGCGCACACTTTGGGAAAGATGTAGACAAATTGGAAAAAGTCTAGATGACAGCAACAAAAGTGATTAAAGGTCTAGAAAACATGAGTTTAATCTGGAGAAGAGAAGAGTGAGAGAGGACATGATAACAGTCTTCAAGTATGTAAAAGGTTATTATAAAGAGGAGGGTGATACAGTGTTCTCCTTATCCACTGGGGGCAGGACAAGATGAAATGGGTTAAATTGCAGCAAGAGAGATTTAGGTGAGATATTAGGAAAAACTTCCTGTCAAGGTAGTTAAGCACTGGAACAAATTATGTAGGAAGCTTGTGGAATCTCTATCATTGAAGGTTTTTAAGAGCAGGTTAGACAAACACCTGTCAGGGATGGTCTAGATAATACTTAGTCTTGCCTCAATGCAGGTACTGGACTAGATGACCTGTCAAGATTCCTTCCAGTCCTACATTTCTGTGATTCTATGACAAGCCTTTTAAACATGCATGTATTACTTGTCACAACATCTGTATGCTAAAAGAATTGTCCTATTTGCAATTTCAGTATGTTTGATGCTTAGTGTTATAAATACTTTGGGAACCGTTTTGCAGTCCCTGTACAATAAAAGACAACTCTGACTTCAGTGGGAGTTTTTCCTGCAGAGGAACTCTAAGATCAAGTCCTTGGCCCATCCATTACTGTAGCATTTTTGTGAATATGTTTGACACACACAACCCATATTCTTGTCCAGGCTTTAATGTCATGAGGACTATTGGTTTGCCAGCACGGAAAAAATACCAAATACATCCACTGCATTCTATCCATTTGAGCTTCCCTGAAGCTGCAATATACAAGCCAGAAATTGTTTTAACCAGCTGTGCACCAGGGAGAAAGAAAAATAATTAAGCCTTTTGTTTACAATGGTGCTAAGCTTCCTTGCAGAAATATTGAAATCTTTAAATTCTATGGCTCCAAAATATGAAAGAACAGTCTTTTTATTAAGGCGAGTAGTGCTGGCTTGTGATGCTGTATGATTGAAGTCTAACCATTCATATAATTGATATTGCCACTGTTAAACAATTGTAACAAATCTTGTACAAAGCATGTCACGTAAGGTGTCAATGGAAAAGTTTGATTTGCTAAATAAGATTATCCTGTTTAAATCCATGTATCATTTTTGTATCTGAAATTATGAATATTGGCCAGGGATTTGTATCATATACATGTGATTGTATTCTTGGGGTAACACCCATGAGATAGTGTTGTAGTAGCCAGGCAAGCTACTAACAAACTTCAACAGGACTTTATTTTTTAAAGTGGAAACCTCTTTTCCAAGCTGCTGCTGCACCCTCAGTAGCTCTCCCTCAGCCTCTTCAACTCCTCCCTCTCCTTCCTGTTTCCTGTCCCAACAGCCAGTGCTCCCAATTCTAATAACTACAAACAACATCTAAACACCACATTCCTTCCTCTCTTAAGAAACTCTCTCAGTTACAATAAACCTTGTTGTTCTAACCACAGGAACAAATAGGAAACAAGGCACTATACTGTTGACAGAAATATTACACTAAAAACACAATAGATACTAAATAACATAGTCTCTAGTCCAGACAGATGGTCTTCTGGGTCTGACAGGTCATCTCTCAAGCCCCGTCCAGTGCAATGTCTTGTTGTGTTGAGACTACGGTGAAGTCATCCAATGCAGACTGGGTATTGGCATAATCTCCTCTTGGTGCATAGGCAGGTGCAAGATAAGAAGCATTCCATACCTGCCCATCAGAAAGTCGATAGGTGTAAGGTCCCTTCTTTCTGATTTTAAGAGAAGCTGTGATTTTATAGTCCCCTTTGTGTAAAATTCCAGGTTTTTGTATTCTAATGAAGGAGCCACACTGAAACTTTGGTTCCTTAGCACCCCGCGGCTTGTCTGTGAAAGACTTAGACTTTGCTTGGTTCTGTTCAACTGTTTTTCTCACATCATCTCAGTTGGGGCCTCAGGTCGTGCCTTTAACAATCCAGCAATGTTCAGTTTAGAATTCATCTGTTTCCCATGCAGTAACTCTGCAGGTGATCTTTGCGTTGTGGCATGGGCATGTCATGTAGCCCGGTATGCTTACAAGAAATCAGTAGTGAAGGTTATCCACAATCGCCCTTCCAGTTTAGCCATTTGCAAACTCTTTAAAACTTCTGTTAAACCATTCGATTTCCCCATTGGCTTAAGGGTAGTATAGGGATGCCCTTCTGTGTAAAATGTTTCTCTCTGCTAGAAAAGTTTCAAACTCCAAGGAAGTAAATTGACTACCATTATCTGAAACCAGTTCTTGGGGTTACCTTCCCTGCTAAAAACTGAAGAGAGGAACTTAATTACTACAGCAGAAGAGATTTGAGATGTAAACGCTACCTCAGGCCATTTACTGAAATAGTCTATTAAGGTGATGGCATAACCACAGTCAATTGGAGCAGTATCAAAGGGTCCTACAATGTCAATCACCACTTTTTCCCATGCAGATTCAGGAAGAGGAACAGGCTGTAATGGAGGGGTACAAGTCACTGCTGTCTTATCATGCATTTGGCAAGTGACACAAGATTTTATGAGTGCTTCAGTTTGAGAGTCCATCCCTGGCCACCAATACAGATCCCATAGTCGTTTGGTTCTGACAATTCCTTGATGAGTATTGTGTGCCAGGTGTATGAGTTTCGACTGTAATTCTTCTGGCACAAGTAGCAGGTGTGTACCTTGTAGCACACAGCCATCGAGCAAGGAGAGTTCATCCTGAACTCTAAAATAAGGCAGCAAAACTGGGTCAAGGTTTTTAGGGTTACTGGGCCATCTCTTTGTCAGAAATTCCCATAGTTTTTGTTGAATTGGACACGCTGAACAAGCAGCTTGAAATTGTTCTCTTGTAACTGCAGTAAGAGTGCTTGTAATAAGCACAATTACTACATCCTCATCCTCCGGTGGACCATCTGGTGAAGGCAAAGGCAGGCAAGAAAGGCAATCAGCTATCACATTTTGGTTTCCAGGCTTATATTCCAGTTCATAATTGAAAGAGTGTAGTCTTGCAGACCATCTAGCAATACGATATCCTGCTCTTCCCAGTCCTTTCGTGGTGAGCAACATCGTCAAACTTGAACGTGCGGCCCCACAGGTAAGTTCTCCATTTTTCAGTAGCCCAGACACAAGCAAGTGCTTCTTTTTCGACTGTAGAATATTTTCTCTCAGCATTACTTAGTGTCCTTGAAGCAAATGCAACAGTCCTCTCTGTGTTGTCCTCATGAAGTTGGGTGAGGACAGCCCCAAGTCCATAATCAGAAGCAACAGAAGTTACAATTGTGGGCATTGCAGGAGTGAATAGTTCAAGTACTGGACTATGTACAATCAAGTCTTTCACCATTTCGAAACTAGCTTGTGCATCCATTGTCCATACTAAGGTTGAACTTCTCTGTAGTAATTCTTGTAACGGTTCAATGACAGAAGCATAATTGGAAATGAATTTTGCATACCAGGAGGTAAGACCTAAGAAGGAACGTAAGGTTTGCAAATCTGTTGGAAGAGGAGCATTTGAAATTGCCAGGATATGAGCTGGATCAGGTTTTAGTCCAGCCTGTGAAATTGTATGCCCCAGAAAGGAGAGTTTCAGTTTGTCTAAATTTGCATTTGGACCTATTGAGCTTGAGGCCTGCTTTGCTGATGCAGTTTAGTACAGACTGCAGGTTATTGTCATGCTCCTCAGAAGTATTTCCAAACACGATAATATCATCCAGACAGCACTGAACTCCATGTTGATTCTTCAAAATCAATGACATCATTTTTTGGAAGCCTCTTGGGGCTGATGTGAGACCGTATGGAACATGTTTAAAACGGAATAGTCCCTCATGTGTAATAAATGATGTGAGGTCTCTGCTGTCTTCATGCAACATAACCTCGTGGTATGCGCTCTGCAAATCAAGAGTAGAAAACATTTTTGCTCCTCGGAGCTCTGCAAATACTTCTTCTATGTGAGGAAGAGGATGGCTGTCAATCACAATAGCTTTATTTGGCTCCCTTAAGTCCACACAAAGGTGAATGCCTCCACCCTTCTTCTGTGTCACTACTGTAGGTGAAACCCATTCCGAGGAGTTAATCTCTTCAATAAAGTCCTCTTGAACAAGTTTTCTAAGTTCCTCTGAAACAGCTTCCCTGACTGCAAATGGTAAGCGCCGTAATTTCTGTCGTACAGGCATGACATTATTCCGCATTTTAACTTTATGCAGAAACCCATAAGCACAGCCGAGTTTCTCCTCAACCTGGTGTTGGGTCCAGCTGAAACTGGTGTGTGACAGGTTAGGACTCACTGCCTCAGCACCTCCTGCTGGCTGTGCTAGGAATTAGCTCTTGGTTGCCAGTGCACCTTCCTCTAGTGGTGTCTCACCACTGTCACTTCTGCTCCACCTCTAAGATGCATATCGCTCCCAGGCATCCTCTTCTGGGCACATCCCCACTCCACTTTCTCCCTCCTTCCGGGGGAACTGGCGGTCTCTAGTCCATTCACTTGCCGCTCCGGCCTACTGGAGCCTTTGGTCTATCCCCTAACTTCAAGGGGTGAACTGCAGTCTGAGTACCGGCCCCACACCATGGTAAGTGGGAGGATGGGGGGGGTCTGGGCCCGCCTGCTACTCCAGGCCCCAACCCAGGGACCCTATAGCCAGCAGCCCCATGCTGCCACTCCTCCAACTCTCACCACCTATTTTCCTGGGCCACTTCCCCATAGCCTTAGCACCTTCCCAGCTCTTTGTATCAGGGGCCTCAGTCTGGCGGGCCGCAGGCTAGAGCTCCCTATTGCTCCCCTAACCCTGTCCAGCACTACTTTATATATGGTACTCCTCTAAGACAGCCAGTCCTTCTCCTTTGTATTCCAGGGAGAGACTCCATGTTCTGTTGAGCAGCCCTTCTTATAGGGCCCTCCCTGGCCTTGTTTGGCTTCTCCAACAAACCTTCTCCTGATTGGCTCTCTATACACCCTCCTCCCATTGGTTGCGTTTTGCACAGCCTCCCTGAGGACTGCTTTAACCTTGCATCTACCTGTATGGGGAAGCTGCCCCACCACAGCATGTCATAGGAATCAGAGCTAAACAGATTCTTTCTGCATCTGCTGTGACATCAGGCATTGTGGCTGCAAAACAACACAGCCCTTCTTGCATTCTGACAACAGGCAGGACTGCGGTGTAGTTATACACCAAAGAGAAGTTCTAAGGCTGTCTATTTGTTCTTAGAATAGACAAACAGGAGTGTCCTTCTATGGATGTTGTTTTCTCTGCACATTCTAGGCACTCCATGGCTGAACACTTTGCTAGTACTGAGACAGCCCTGCTTCTGCCCTACCTCTTTAGGGGTCGTTTATATTCCAGGGGAATTAGCAGGGTGTAGTCCGTGACCCAGGATGTGTATAGACTGCAAGTAAGGCTAGCCATTGGATAGGAGATGAAGGCTACTGGCTCCCCCTTCCCTAGCACCAGAGTCCTGTTTAATTAACCATAATTACAGTCTTAAATGAGTGCTTTCTTTGCCCTCATGTCTTTGCAACAGGGTTCGCACCACCAAACAGGCCATCAAAATGTTGTGTGAGGGGACAGCATTTTCCAGTTAGCCCAGAGACATAAACCCTTAGGCTGGAAGGGCAGAGGCAGCAAACTAGGGAACTTTGTAAAAATTTAGGCACCAAGTGAGTTTAGGCACCTACTGGGCTCAGCAAGAGTTTTGTGAAACACAATAGAGCCTAAAACTTGGACACCTAAATCCTTTTGTAAATCTAGGCCTAGGTGTCTAAGTCCCAAAATCAATGGGAGTTAGGTACTTTTGGACTAGATTTTTAAGGGTATTTAGATGCCTAAAGATGCTGACAGATGCCTACCCAATAGATGCCTAGTGGAAAATCAATGACTTGGGCATCTAGGCACTTTTGAAAATTCCACTAGGTTCCTATCTGCATCTTTCAATATCTGCATCTGGCCCTTAAGAGCCCATGTCAATTGGAAAGTCAAAAGGACTTAGGTGCCTAAGGATCAGATTTTCAAAGACATTTAAGCAGATAGACACTTTTGAAAACCTCTCTAAGCACATAAGCGAGTTAGATGCCGAAATTTGTTTAGGTGCTATTCAAAAACTCATTAGCTGCTTATCTTCATCTTTAGGTGCCTAAATTCCTTTGACAATCTGGCCCTTAGTTGTGTTTAAAAAATGGACTTAGGCATCTAAGTCACTTAGGCACTTCTATACATTTTACCCTTAAATCTCTCTGGGCCTCAGTCTGTAGCTGTAAAATGTGAATAACAATATTTCCTTTCCTGCCCTTTGTTTATTGTGTCTCTTTGGACTGTAAGCTCGTCATGGAGGGGCTGACTCTCACTGTGTGTTAGTATGGAGCCCAGTTTCTAATACCTGCTCAGGCTTCTGATGCTACTATAATACCCATAATAATCATATATGCCATGCAACTTAAAGGATGAGGACCTTTCTTTAAAGACTGGGATTTAACTCCAGCCATTGAAATGAATGTTCTTTTACCAAGAGAAGAGGGGAAAATAGCCAGTGGCCCAAGTGCACTCTTCCACAGAAAAGTCATTGAGACGGTTTCATTTTCCTTTTAAAAATGTAAGAGGTATAAAAGTCATCTTTCCTCAAACTGTTTTTGTTGTTGTTATTTTGCACTGCCTTATCCTGGGCATGATTTCCAGCAAGGGGCATGATTTCCAGCTATATTAAATAAGCTGATAGCAAGAGGCATGGCATTTAATTTTAGTACCATGTCAAGCCTGGGAAACTGAGAAAGGATTTACTTAGTTGCTCTTGGATGCTTTTATTCCATTGAAACACAGAGAAAATGCCTTTCATTTGTTTTCTAGGCCCCTTCAATCAGTAAATCAGATAATGTCAAAGGTAATTGCTACCACCAAATGCTGCAGAGTCTTTGCAGCTGAAAATCTAACAGAATTTTTACCAGCGCTTATAATATTTTAAAGTGAAGTCAAGTTCAGCAGAGCTACATGCTTTACTGTATGAAAAGAGTTAATTAAAAGGAATTTGAAAAGACACTGAGGCCAGGTGCTTAGCTGATATAAACTGCTGTAGTTCCATGGAAGTCAATGAAGCTATGCCAATTTATACCAGCTGAGGATCCGGCCTCCCATGTTCAGTCTCTTTACATAGCTGCATAGTCGATTGAAATAGTGTACCCTCAAACAGAGACTCAAAATCCAAAAGCACCATTTTATTTAAACAAAAGGAAAAATTGGATAACTAGGCTGTACCTTGAATTCACTTTAATGACTAGGACTAATCGCTTTTGGGATTGCACAAGCACCCTTCATAATGACTGACAACACACATGAGATGAAGGCACTTTGGACTCATTTTGATAAGCACAGAATAAACAACTTATTAAACAACAGGATAGCACCATGTTTTCATTTTCCAGCTTTAATTTGTTGGGCCATTCCTATCAATTTCTTCACAGGTCTGGGGTAACAAATGCGACATAATTCACAGATGACGCATAATTGCCAAATTTACCAAGGATGTGCATAACTCCTACTTTTGGTGAACACTCTGCAGCTCTCGTAGTGCTCTGCAGGATTCTAATAGCCGCCTTTTGAGCATCCTGATATTATGTTGAAGCAGGAAGGCCTCCAACAGACTACCCAAGTTCTACCACTGCTTCACTGGAGGGAATTAACTGCTCATGATTCGCTAATTCTCCAGCAGATCCAGATTGGATATAGCACCATTTCCAACAGTCTCTACTAGCTTTTCCTCCTACCCTGTTTATGGGATTATGTGACTACTGAAAGCCACTGAAAGTTCTTACTGGAATTCCACTCTGGAAAAAAGAGTTCCTAGCCCCTGCACCTGTACTTGTTATATGGGGCTCAGCTGGGGCTGGGTATTTGACCATCCGAAAAATAATTGGTCAATTGACTGTGCAAACATTGGTCAAATGATGTAAAAAATGGTAAAATATTTTAAAGCATTAATTTACTTTGTATTTTGCAAATTGGATGCAATTTATGAAAAAGTTCTAACATAAAAGTTTTCATCTATATGAAATGGTATACTGCTGGCATAAATACTGCTAGCAAACATACCCTCAAGTTTATTTTTCAGGTCATGAGGAGTTCTGTCTAAAAACCTCTTATTACCAATTTGCTGAACATCTGAAGGTTTTCCAGGAGTAGGAGTTTTTGATGCTGAAGCAGACAGAGTAGCAAAATGCTTATTAGAAGATAAAGAAATGGAATTAACTTCATCTTCAGAGATGAAAGAGTGGTGGCTTATTTCCATGGCATTTAACGGAGGTTGTTTTCTTTGTTGAGGATGAGGGAGGTGCTGGGGGGTTAATAACTGTGAAACTGTGAGGCTTAAGGACTGCATCTTTTCTCTTTGTGTTGTGGGTAGGAGGTTTAATAACCGTGAATCCTCTTCTCCCTGCTTTCTGAGTTAATTTCTTTTGTCTAGTCATTTTAGATTGTAAGCTATCAATTTGTTTAATGTATTTTGTAAACCACCATGTACATTGATGGCCTGGCATATATCTAAAGATATACGTTCACACAATGTTTGTTCCAAAAGATTCCAGCCAATCAAGAGCTCGGTTTTCAATTAGTTCACCTTTTCCCCAACAGGTGGTATAAGCATGTAGTAAAATGAGTGATCAAGATATTTAAATAGGCTTGCTAACAGATGGCATCATGATGCAACCAAAAATGTCAGGGCATTCTTGCTGGAATATTTGCTAATACTTGACCATGATCAAATAATAGGTGGTTAACTGACATTATTTCACCAGTCAGTTGACCAGCTTGCCAAACGTAGGCTGAACAGAACTCCAGTCCCTCTCTGCTGGGCCATTTTCTCCCCTTAAAACCTTGTGAGATTTGGCCTTTTCTATCAGTGCACATAAAATACATAATATATGAAACAAAGTCAGCATTGGTCCCAACAGAGAGACTGAATTGCAAGATGGACTCAGTCAAGTCAGATCCTATGTGTAGCTCTTGTTTGAGCGTGTGAGAGAGAGCAGGGAGGGCATGTGGAGGAGGGTTGGGACTGTACTGGGCAATTCACCCTTTTTCTTGTAACCCTTCCTGCCTGCCACATCACTCATTGCTAATGAAATGGGGACCTCCAAAGACTTTGAAGCTTGAACAACCTACGTCAACCTTCAGACTGATTTAATATTCAGTCATGGGGGGATGGTTGCTTGCAACACAAATCCATTGCAAAACAAGCCCCTCAGAACTGCTGAGCTGCTTTTGGGGTGAAAGTGAAATTGATCGGTTTCAAATTCTCTGGGCTCCTTGAATCAATCTGCTCCGCTGTAACTACTGCAGAGTATCATAAACCAATATCAAACACATCACTACAGCATCCAGGAGTTTTCTTTCCTAGTCAGTTGTTAAGATTTCTCCCCACCATGTTTGGAGATGGGAAGGAATATTCCCCCAGGCCAGATTGGAAGGGACCTTGTGGGGGTTGGAGGGTCGCCTTCTTCTCCAGCACAGGGTGCAGGGTACTTGCTGGGTCTATCTGGGTACTGGCTGAGACCAAACAATTTGTATAGCGGGGGTGCTGAGACCAAACTGAGAATCGAACTGTAAACCCTGTATACAATGGAAACCAATTCATGCCAGGGGGTGCGGCATCACTCCCAGCACTCCTAGTTCCAGCACCTATGTCTGGGTATATCTCAAATCAATTTCCTGACATTGCAGATCCTTAGGGATGGGTGCACCTCGATCTCTCCTGTTTTCTGCTTGTGACACACAATAGTTTAGGCTCCTGTGGATTGTAATGTTTGGGTCTAATTCTGGTTGTTGGGGTTAGTGTGTTGGTGCTGGGTGGTGTTGGTTACCTGTGATATACAGGAGGACAGGCTAGATCAGGGGTTCTCACAATTTTTTTGGTGGCTTCAGAGCGCAACCATCAGCTCTCATTGGTGGCCGCACTGACAATTTTTTCCTAAAATACTTAATTAATTTTAGAAAAAACAATTAAAATATGCACAGATTCACATCCAAATCATTGTAATGTATATTTGTAGGGGTTTTTGGCAGACTCACTAAAAAAACTAATGCTGCCTTCACCTTCGACCCCCCCCATCAAGGGCTCAGTGGGTCCTGCGGCTTCCAGTGAAAAATGATATTTGTATATTTGTTAATATCACATCACATCACACTTACTAGATACCTGGGAGGCTATGAAAAGTGATATGAACTATGATAATGATATGAACAAACATACAAGTATCACTTTTCACAGATAGCTAGTAAGGCCGCTGTGAAAAATGATACTTGCATGTTTGTTAATATCACTTTTCTCAGCAGGGAATCAAGTCCCAGGATCCATTAAGCCCCGGATGGGGGAAGGGGGGATGAAGGGGGAGGCAGCAGGGGCCAGAGGCAATGGTGGGATGGATGCGGGGTTTCGGGGAGGCAGGGCAATGTGCGGGATGGATGCGAGGCCAGAAAGGCAGCAGGGTCCTGGGAGGGGGGAATGGATATAGGGTTAGTGCCTGCCGCCGCACGGCCAGAGCCCAGAGCTGGGTGCCGGAGCCCAGGAGTGCGTGGCTGGAGCCAGGAGTCAGCGCCCGCCGCTGCATGGCTGGAACCAGTGCTCGCTGCTTTGCGGCCAAGGACAGGGGTCAGCACCACATGGCCAGAGTCTGGGAACAGAGCTGTGGGTCGGTGCCTACTGCTGTGCAGCTGGGGCAGGGGATCAGCACCAGGGGCTAGGGCCGCATGGCTGCAGACTGGGGCCAGCACCCACCACTGCATGGCCGGAACTGGGGGCCAGAGGCTGACTGAAGCTCCGCAGCCGGGGGTCAGCACCTGCTGCCCTGCAGCCAGAGCCAGGGGTTGGCACCCAAAGCCTCGTGCTTGGAGCCCACAGCCGTGCGGCTGGGCTGGGGGTCAGCACCTGTGGCCAGTGCCTGCCACTGTCTGGCTGGAGCCTGGGACTGGAGCTGGGAGCCAGCACCTTCTGTCACGCAGCTGGAACCAGGGGCCAGAGGCTGAAGCCCTGCAGCTGGAGGCCAGGGCCATGTGGCCAGGTTCCTCAAGTCCCACCACTGGAGCCTGCCACCCAACCCCCCTCCCCTCAAGATGGGTCAAGAACTCACCTTGCTCCAGCAGCATTGTGTCCCACCTCTCTCCAGAGGCAGTACAGGGCAGCACATCCAGGAGCAACAAAGAGGGAGGGAGAGGGGCCAATGCTTTGCTTCCCCCCCATCACTTCCCAGGAGGCTGTTGTGGCCACACAAAAAGCCCCTGGTGGCCACATTTGAGAAACGTTGGGCCAGATGATCTGGCAGTAGGGATGGGCCAGATGATCTGGCAGTAGGGACATTCCCGATTCTGGGGGCTTTTTACTCCTGCCCCCATCCCGATTTTTTACACTTGCTATCTGGTCACACTATCTGGCAGTCCCTTCTGGCCTTAAACCCTATGACTCACCAAGCAAATAACACTGCAGGAGGGAGAAGCGTTAATTGAAGGCCAGATTGTTCCTGCTCCTTATGAGGGTATGCAAGAAGGAGCCTCTCTTCCTTGCGTGACTCACATAAGAGCTGGGCAGAATTCCAGTCCTTACACTCAAGGGAGATGAAAGGTTGTGCTCTCCCTACTCTTCTGTAGCACCCCAAAGGGAGACAGAAAAAATAGGGAGAAGGCACAGCCATGCCCTGGGTGGCATTCAGCATCATCCTTTATTATGGGACATAAGCAGTTTTCACAATCAACCCTTGTACATTCCACTTAATGTTATTAACCTATTGCTATAAATATTCATTAGCAATCTAGACAAGTGAGCAGTAAGGTGGCCAAATTTGCTTTGGAACAGATAAAGCCTCAAGCTTTGAGGTATAAGCCAACATCTTGCTATTAATTGTTAGGAAGGAACTCTCTCTGGGGATAGCCTTTCCCTTAGCTGCCAACTGCAGGGTGTTTTCCTTTGGTCACTTCCAGAGACAGGATCCTAGCCTAACTGGACTATTTGTCTGATCCAGTATAGCAATTCCTATGTTCCTATAACGTCAAGGCCTCCATCTAAGCACTAGTTGGAGTATTGCAAAAGTTTAACTTTTCCTAATGTGTGGTTTGGATGGTAAGTCCCTCTCTTTACAAAAAATCTACAGCTAAAAAATCATTCAGGGTAATTTGACACATCAAGTGCTGCAGGAAAATATGCTAGCGCAAAGGAGCAATGAGAAAGGTAGACACAGATAAAGGATCCTGTGTATACTCTAAAGCCCATTGTAGGCAATAAACCAAGCATATGCACTGAATGTAAACCAGAACCTGTATCTATAATGGATGCCTTCTAGAATTGCTCAGACGTACTATATGAATATTTCAGTTAGAAATATATAAAATAATAAGCACAATTTAGGGATGCAATATACCTGTAGCTGTCTATTAAGCAGACAGCCAACGGGCATGGTGTATAAACCCACAATGAAACTGCCTTTTATTTTTATGAAAAATGGCTAATTATATTTTATAGCTGTGAATGAACAAAACGGGGTTGTAATACAGTGGCTTGTCCTTGGGCTGCAGAGCATGGAGCCAAGCCAACCTTGAATACAGAACGAGCCCCACCTGAGGGGAATCGGGTAGTTTCTTATAAAGAGCAGGTGGCTGCAGTAAGGAGGCAGCTGAGGAGACTGTAGTGAGACTGTAGAGTGAGAGAGGCTCCTGCAGGGAAGACCCTGAGACCAGAGGAATTGCTCCAGCTGGAAAAGGCTGGGAATAGCCTGGTAAAGCAGAAAGGAAGGACTCTAACCCATCTAGGGCAGTTTGGGCTGTACCCGGCTGGAAGAAAGACTTTAGTGTTTAGTTTTGAATAAATCAGACCATCAGGAGGGCCGTTATCATTGGATTGGAAAAACTCTGTGTGGAGTTTATTTGGAGATCCAAGAGGGGAAACTGGGTGAGGGGCTATGTGGAGGACTGCCCAGAGGCCACTCATCAACAGAGGCTAACAACTGAAATATTAATTAGAAGAGAATGTTCCTCTGCAAAAAAAAATAAATTAAAATAAATCAGCTTTCAACTTAATCAAAATGAAAGTTATAAGAGAATTTGGAAGAAAGCTTTAGGCTTTTTCCAAGGAGAATTTATGAAGGAAACCGAAGCATAAATTAGGGTATTCAGCTAGAATTCAATAGGAACTGTGGGTACTCTGCAACTGTGAACATCAAGCCACTCTTTTAGGTGCTAAGTATGGATTTAGGGCCCACAGCAACACATTTAAGCACCTGCTTAAGTTTTCAATGGGAGTTAAGCACGTTCTTAATGTTAAGTATGTGGTTATATGCTTTGCTGACTAGGGATAGACTTAAGCAGGTGCTTAAATGTTTTGCTGAACTATGGCCCAAATGATCTAACCATGGTGCCTAAAATTAGGAAACTAAATCCACACCTATTCACTTCAATAAAAACAAGCTGACTTTCAAAGGTGCTGTGCTCCTGCACCTCCCGTTGGGAATTTCACTGGGATTTGTGGGTGGCTCAGCATTTCTGAAAATCTAGACTAAATTTAGGCTTCCAAGTTGAAAACCATTGGCCAAGGATTCCAACAATATTGTTCAAACAGGGTGGGTATCTCATAGACCTTAAACTCAGAAGAGACCTATCATGATCATCCGACCTCCTGCACATTGCAGACCACAGAACCTCACCCACCCACTCCTGTAATAGACCTCTAATCTCTGGCTGAGGTACTGAAGTCCTCAAATCATGATTTAAGGACTTCAAGTTACAGAGAATCCACCATTTACACTAGTTTGAACCTGCAAGTGATCCGTGCCCCATGCTATAGAGGAAGGCAAAAAAAACCTCCAGGGTCTCTGCCAATCTGACCTGGGGGAACATTTTTTCCATACCCCAAATATGTCAATCAGTTAGACACTGAGCATGTGGGCCAGACTCACCAGCCAGACACCTCCGAAAGAGTTCTCTGTAGTAACTCAGAGCCCACCCCATCTAGTGTTCCATCATCAGTCATTGCAAATATTTGCTGCTAGCAGTTGCAGATTGGCTACATGCCATTGTAGGCAGACTCATCACAACATCCCCTCCATAAATTTATCAAGCTGAGTCTTGAAGCCAGTTAGGTTTTTGCCCACACTGCTCCCCTTGGAAGGCTGTTCCAGAACTTCACTCCTCTGATGGTTAGAAACTTTAATCTAATTTCAAGCTTAAACTTGGTGAATGCCAGTTTATATCCATTTGGTCTTGTGTCCACACTGAAGCTCAACTTAAATAACTCCTCTCTCTCCCTGGCATTGATCCCTCTGATGTACTTATAGAGAGCAGGAGTACTTGTGGCACCTTAGAGACTAACAAATTTATTTGAGCATAAGCTTTCGTGAGCTACAGCTCACTTCATCAGATGCATTCAGTGAAAAATACAGTGGGGAGATTTATATACATAGAGAACATGAAACAATAGGTGTTACCATACACACTGTAACCAGAGTGATCACTTAAGGTGAGCTATTACCAGCAGGAGAGCAGGGGGTGGGTGGGAGGGGAACCTTTTTTAGTGATAATCAAGGTGGGCCATTTCCAGCCCTTGACAAGAACTTCTTAGAAACAGTGGAGGGTGGGGGAGGGGGGATAAACATGGGAAAATAGTTTTACTTTGTGTAATGACACATCCACTCCCAGTCTCTATTTAAGATCTCTTAAGTCTCTAAGTTAATTGTATCCAGTTTGCAAATTAATTCCAATTCAGCAGTCTCTCATTGGAGTCTGTTTTTGAAGTTTTTTTGTTGAAGTGTTGCCACTTTTAGGTCTGTAATTGAGAGAGATTGAAGTGTTCTCCAACTGGTTTTTGAATGTTATAATTCTTGATGTCTGATTTGTGTCCATTTATTTATTTATGTAGAGACTGTCCAGTTTGACCAATGTACATGGCAGGGGGCATTGCTGGCACATGATGGCATATATCACATTGGTAGATGTGCAGGTGAACGAGCCTCTGATATTGTGGCTGATGTGATTAGGCCCTATGATGGTGTCCCCTGAATAGATATGTGGACGCAGTTGGCAATGGGCTTTGTTGCAAGGATAAGTTCCTGGATTAGTGGTTCTGTTGTGTGGTGTGTGGTTGCTGGTGAGTATTTGCTTCAGATTGGGGGGCTGTCTGTAAGCAAGGACTGGCTTGTCTCCCAAGATCTGTGAGAGTGATGGGTCGTCTGTCAGGATAGGTTGTAGATCCTTGATGATGCGTTGGAGAGGTTTTAGTTGGGGGCTGAAGGTGATGGCTAGTGGCGTTCTGTTATTTTCTTTTTTGGGCCTGTCCTGTAGTAGGTGACTTCTGGGTACTCTTCTGGCTCTGTCAATCTGTTTCTTCACTTCAGCAGGTGGGTATTGTAGTTGTAAGAATGCTTGATAGAGATCTTGTAGGTGTTTGTCTCTGTCTGAGAGGTTGGAGCAAATGCGGTTGTATCGTAGAGCTTGGCTGTACACAATGGATCGGGTGGTATGGTCTGGATGAAAGCTGGAGGCATGTAGGTAGGAATAGCGGTCAGTAGGTTTCCAGTATAGGGTAGTGTTTATGTGACCATCACTTATTAGCACAGTAGTGTCCAGGAAGTGGATCTCTTATGTGGACTGGTCCAGGCTGAGGTTGATGGTGGGATGGAAATTGTTGAAATCATGGTGGAATTCCTCAAGGGCTTCTTTTCCATGGGTCCAGATGATGAAGATGTCATCAATGTAGCACAAGTAGAGTAGGGGCATTAGGGGACGAGAGCTGAGGAAGCGTTGTTCTAAGTCAGCCATAAAAATGTTGGCATACTGTGGGGCCATCCGGGTACCCATAGCAGTGCCGCTGATTTGAAGTTATACATTGTCCCCAAATGTGAAATAGTTATGGGTGAAGACAAAGTCACAAAGTTCAGCCACCAGGTTTGCAATGACATTATTGGGGATACTGTTTCTGACAGCTTATAGTCCATCTTCGTGTGGAATGTTGGTGTAGAGGGCTTCTACATCCATAGTGGCCAGGATGGTGTTTTCAGGAAGATCACCAATGGATTGTAGATTCCTCAGGAAGTCAGTGGTGTTTCGAAGATAGCTGGGAGTGCTGGTAGCGTAGGGCCTGAGGAGGGAGTCTACATAGCCAGACAATCCTGTTATCAGGGTGCCAATGCCTGAGATGATGGGGCATCCAGGATTTCCAGGTTTATGGATCTTGGGTAGCAGATAGAATACCTCGGGTCGGGGTTCTAGGGGTGTGTCTGTGCAGATTTGTTCTTGTGCTTTTTCAGGGAGTTTCTTGAGCAAATGGTGTAGTTTCTTTTCTTTCACTCTCCTTACAGTGTGTATGATAAAACCCATTGTTTCATGTTCTCTGTGTGTGTATATAAATCTCCCCACTGTATTTTCTGCATCTGATGGAGTAAGCTGTAGCTCACGAAAGCTTATGCTCAAATAAATTTGTTAGTCTCTAAGGTGCCACAAGTACTCCTTTTCTTTTTGTAGTTTCTTTTGGTAACCCTCAGTGGGATCAGAGGGTAATGGCTTGTAGAAAGTGGTGTTAGAGAGCTGCCTAGCAGCCTCTTGTTCATATTCTGACCTTTTCATGATGACGACAGCACCTCCTTTGTCAGCCTTTTTGATTATGATGTCAGAGTTGTTTCTGAGGCTGTGGATGGCATTGTGTTCTGCACGGCTGAGGTTATGGGGCAAGTGATGCTGCTTTTCCACAATTTCAGCCCGTGCATGTCAGCGGAAGCACTCTATGTAGAAGTCCAGTCTGTTGTTTCGCCCTTCAAGAGGAGTCCACCCAGAATCCTTCTTTTTGTAAAACTATTTCCCCATGTTTATCCCCTCCCACCGCCCACTGTTCCTCAGACGTTCTTGTCAATTGCTGGAAATGGCCGACCTTGATTATCACTACAAAAGGTTTCCCACCATCCCCGCCCCTGCTCTCCTACTGGTAATAGCTCACCTTAAGGATCACTCTGGTTACAGTGTGTATGGTAACACCCATTGTTTCATGTTCTCTATGTATATAAATCTCTCCACTGTATTTTCCATCCGATGAAGTGAGCTGTAGCTCATGAAAGCTTATGCTCAAATAAATTTGTTAGTCTCTAAGGTGCCACAAGTACTCCTTTTCTTTTTGCGAATACAGATTAACACAGCTGCTACTCTGAAACCTGTCATTATAGAGAGCAGTCATATCTCCCCTCAGCTTTCTTTTGGTTAGGCTAAGCAAGCCAAGCTCTTTGAGTCTCTGTGACAGGTTGGGTCACAGAGACCCCCTTGGGACTGTCATCTGATGTGCTGAGATTACCTGTGAGCCCGTTTTCCCTGGCAGCTTGGGACTTCAGTGCCCTGCCTTGTTGAGCCAGACACACTGCAAACACAGACCCAGGTCTGAACCACGTCCCCCAAGGCTGCAGACTTAACTGAAAACAGCTTAAGAAGTGCTCCTGTCTCCAGCACCCAGATACCCAGTTCCCAATGGGGAGCAAACCTCAAATAAATCTGTTTTACTCTGTATAAAGAGATTTGTCCCTAATATTGTATGTCAGACTTTGGACACCCATATCAAATATTTCATTTCAACTGAGTATGTTATTGTCTAATGAAATTAATGAATATAACCTTTTACAGTAAGTAAAAAAAGATTAAAGATGTTTCATTTGTGTCCGCAACAGCAATGGAGCTCATGACACAAAGATCTAATTTAGGTTCAGGGCCAGATTTTGGACACACCAAAGCTCAGGGATGTTGGATTCAAGGCCCTGCTTTTGGCCCATCTCTGCCTCTGGGTTGGCTGTGACTAATAGAACATGTTTTTGCATCATACACATGCCTCAGGAGCAATGCACAAGAAGCCGCATAAGAAAATAATTCTAAACTATGTTTACTTTATTGATCCCAAATTTGAACCAAATCCTATTCCCAGCTACATATATGTGAATCTGGAGTAATGCCCATAAACCCAATACAATTATTCCAAATATGATTTTGGTTAAAGCAGTGTATCCCTCTGCACTGGCGTTGACCCCATGCATTCAATGGAGATGGATGTGATGTATGTGAGGATACAATTTGAACCTTATGGTCAAATCCTGCCCTAGGTTTCATGGGTGCTCTAGAGAGCCTGTTCCATCCCCATCTCCGCTCATACTTCCTTGGAAGGCCCATGTAATGCACCTTCCAGCACAAGCTGTATTGAGGGGATGTGGTCTGATGGTTTGGGGATATGGACAAGCCCCTCAGTGCCTTGATCATATGCTTCAACACAAACTAGAGAACACATGCTTTTCAGGTGTGGTAACAAGGTCCTCTCCTTCAACAACATGAGCTATCCTCTTGGCTCAGCAGCCCTCAACACAGCTAGCACCCTTAACATCTTAATACAACCACAGTAAGCAAGAGCTAGGATTTTATCTTTTATTTGCCATCACACACACTGACTGGATAACATCCATGAAAATGTGCAGGCCAACCACAGGAATCCTATACCATTTCCAGAATGCAACAGAAACACAAATAGAAATGTAATTTTAGAAGTCAGTATATGGACTAAATGGATTTTTCTTGTACTTAGCATTTAGGGCCTGCCCTTGAGAGATGCAGACAACTGGATTCAATGAAGTTAATGGGAACTGAGAGGGCTCAACATATTGTGGAATCATGTCCACCCACAGCAACTCTCATCTAACAGGCCACATTGATATTGCTATAAACAGCTGAGTGCATTTGCTCCTTCTTAGCTTAAATATTGATGTTTCTGACCACCCCTTTTGCTTCATTCCTGATCCAATAAGCTCTTTCAATATTTTGTCAAATTCTTGTTGGTGAGGTGGTCTTCATCTCCATGAATTCAGAAATGCTGACTAATTGCACATATAGAATAGCGTTGGATATTTCTCATAGGAAATTGCCTGTCCTTATTAGTTTGTGCCTTGAGCAACATTCATTCAGAATTGATTTACTGCAAGGCTCTTTAAAATCAGCAAGCTTATTTCGAGATTATACCACAGCAAAACTACATTAAAAGAACGCTAAAGATTACAAAGTCAAACACTCAAAAGTTGGGAAATGCCAAGTTGCCTATGCAACCTTAGCTCAGCCCTTTTGTGTGTGTTGGATTAAAGTAATAGTTAATAAATCTATGTTATGGGAAAATGTGCGAAATAATGGCCCAGAACAGACCCGGGATTTGGCCTGACCATTAGAAAGAAATATGCATCTCAGCTTGCTGAGTCTGTGCTAATTGAAATATGCCTTTCAGTTTACAGGGTGTGTAAGTCTGTGTTAATTGTAGAAGCACATCCTGAAACATCCTGTTCTAAATTGATAAGATTATCATTAAGGACAACTGCTGTTATAACTGTTTTCCTGCACTCAGGAATGAGATCTGTTAATCCCCACTCTTATATTTTTATTTTGCTTGTTTCCTTGTCATATGTAACTAGTGGTATGACTGGATCTATTGGAGCCTATCATGCCCCAATGATTTTAGAATGGTTATGTTAAAGGATGAATAGGTAATAAAATGTAGATATGACAGAAAATATGTGAAGTGAAATAGAGTGTGAGTGTGGCTGTATGTTTGGATGGGTAATAAAAGGTTGAGGCCCCAGGCTTAGAATCATAATAAATGATAGGTTTCATAGTAGCAGCCGTGTTAGTCTGTATTCGCAAAAAGAAAAGGAGTACTTGTGGCACCTTAGAGACTAACAAATTTATTAGAGCATAAGCTTTCGTGAGCTATAGCTCACCATTTGGCCGAAGAATGCGTTGGGCGATAACCCTGAGGGCACACCGGAATCCACCCCCAACCACTCCAAGGACAGGAGGACCAAAGAACTGAAGAAAACCATCTTTGCTGTGCCATCTGCGTGATTGATTGTCACTTCAAATGTGAGAACAGCATGACGAGCCAAACCCCATAAACTTGTATGAGGATGGATCTCTATGAAGACAGACCCTAAAGACTGAAGACTTTGGGTCTGGTTCTGCAACCAACTTCCAGGAGCATCAGATGCACATCTGACAAGGCCCAGCTCCATCCTCATGTCCAGGCCACCTGGCCAGTGACTTGGCACGAGCAATTCCTAGGCTGGTAATTATAATAACAACCTTTCAGAACTTGTGTGTGTGTGTGTATGAATGTGTGAGTGAATGGAATGTTATAGCTATAACTGATTGCTTACTCTGATTCTTTCTGTATTTACAATAAATGCAGCATATTGCCTTATCCTCTGAATAAGATCCTGCTCGTTTTCATTTTCTAAGTATAACATGTGTATGTGCTGTGATCCGTTTTTTTTTTCCACAGGACCGCTGTCCCATTCCCCATTCTCCTCCTCATTTAATGTGGGGCCCCAGGCCTTATTTAACACACACCATCCAAACCCTGCACTGAATACAAAATTATTAATTTCCTCATCAGCATTGCTCATCACTAAGTTTGGGTGCCTCATTTTTCAGAGTACTTTGCACTTTTCTAGAACTTTATATGGCCAAAGCTGAGCTTCAATGCACTACAGTTGCAGTTGGGAGCGCTCAACACTTTTGCAAATTTTGTTCCAGGTCTCTCACGTTGGGCATCCAGAAAATGAGGAACTGACTCAGCTAGAGGCTACCTGGGCAAATTTTGGTTGAAGTGACTTGCCTAAGCACAGACAGATCTCCAGGGAAGCACTTAACTGCTTTAACCATGAGACTGTCCTTTCTTTGCCTGCAGATTCCTGCCTCATTTGCCACACACTTTGCAACTTCTGCAACAAATAAAGCAGGGGACCTAGAGAAAACATTCTCATTCTGTACTGTGACAAAGTTCCTCCTCTACCTTTGTGGGTCCTGTGCTTATTGGTGGATTTTGCTCGCCTCAGAGATTCATGGCAGCCCTCAGTTTGGCCACTTTCATGGCTCAAATCAGCCGTTCACTCAGATAACCTCATCCCTGGCCAGCATGGGGAAAAAAGAGTAAGAACAATCCCCGCAGTTTCTGCTGATCCACATGTGGGTCAGGGACCAGCTTCACCTCTGGTGGAAGCTCCTGTGTTGGGTCAGGAGTTGGGAGGTTTTGGGGGGAACCTGGGCCCACCCTCAACCCTGGGTTCCAGTCCAGGGCCCTGTGGACTGCAGCTGTTTAGGGTGCCTTATGGAACAGTTGCATGACAGCTACAATTCCCTGGGCTACTTCCCCATGGCCTCTTCCCAACACCTTCTTTGTCCTCACCACAGGACCTTCTTCCTGATATCTGTTAACGCTTGTACTCAGTCCTCCAACAGCACATCCTCTCACTCCCAGCTCCTTACATGCACACCTCACTAACTGGAGTGACAGTCTTTTTAAAACCGGTGTCCTGATTAGCCTTAATTAATTCTAGCAGCTTCTCAATTGGCTACAGGTGTCCTAATTAGCTTGCCTGCCTTAATTAGTTCTAGAAAGTTCCTGAGTGTTCTGGAATAGTCCCTGTTATCTTACCCAGGGAAAAGGGACCTGCTTAACCTGGAACTAATGTACCTACCTTTGACCACTCTCTTGTAGCCATCTGGCCTGACCCTGTTACACTACAAAACCCTTACTCATCCCCAGAAGACAGTCTATACAGTGCACTGAATGGAGCATGGGTCTTCTGGAAAATATAGAAAGAGATCATGTAATTAAAGACTGCATCATAATGCATACACACAAGGGGAACAAATTATGTTTGCATAGCCAAACTTAAGCCTGGCATTTCCTAACTTTTGAGTGCTTGACTTTGCCACCTTAATGTTCTTTAAAGGTAGTGGGTTTTATGTCTTTTTCTATTGTGAGTCAAAGGGGATTGTAACATTTCTTTCAGCCATTCCCCCTTTGGGTTTTGTTGCCCTGTTTTCTTTGCTGTATGGCTTTCTTTTCTTCTCTCTCAGATAAAGAGTGTGAGAAGCCTCTTTGTCGTCTGCAAATGGCTTGAAAAATGTGATTAGAAGCCAATCAGAGGGATTATAGCAGCCAATCAGAGGAGATTGATTTGAGTATTAACAATACTCAGAAAGAACTGTGAAAGAACAGCACAGCAGTCCTGGACCATGACCAGAAAGCAAATAATTTAATAATGGGGAAAAGAAGTGAACAATTGCACCTCAGTAACTGCATACATCACACTCCTGATTCTGATTGGATATTTAGGATAACTCCATTTCAGCATAATAAATCATCACACATAACTGAGAGTGCTTATTGCTTAATTACAAACCCTTTAGCTGTTTGTAAAATTGTGCTGTTTCTTCTCAGTGGAAGTTTAAAAATGTTTCCTCTTTAATCTCAGGCATGCATGACAATGAACAATGGCATGACTGAACTTCTGAGTTCAGATGGATGTATCTCCTATCTACTTCAATAACCTAAGGACTTTTAGAAATACTGGGAGGCTGTTTCCTCATTGTCAACTATTACAGAACTATTTTGGCAGAGTCCAAAGCACATTGCCATCTTGAGCACATCATCTCACCTGTATCGACAACTTTTAACATTTTTTTAATATGCAGCTAGTTGTACCTCCAGTTCTGCCACAATGTGAAATGTTGTTGCTTTAGAAGGTGATTTCATCAGGCTATATTACCTGCCATACACCATACAATGCTCAGCATGGAGTGAGCAAGGTTAGCTTAATTTATTATTTCCTTGCTACAAACTATGACAACATGATGTTTATGTACTGTGCACATGAGTCTCTCGAGCATAGTAAAATGGGAAGGCTCTGAGGAAACTGGTGCAGTTCCCTGTTTCTCAGATGTCCAGCACTGGTGTAACTTAAAGCTACAGGGAGGCACTTTTAACTGACACCACTGATGTCCCCACGGCCTTGTTCCTCTACACCGCTTCCTGATACACCACCTCTCTCCTCAATGATTAGGAGTGTTTCCAGTGTAGGAAGTAGGCCATGGCATCTCTGACAGCTCTCCAATGGAGGAGATGCCCCCTAAACAGAGGAGATTCTCCAAGGTTAGTGTCCAGTCTCTTTAGATTCCCTTTGTGCTGTGGTGTATAATCCCAGGCCAACACTCAACCAGCTAAATTGAACTAAAGGGTGTTACACCGTATCCATACTAAGGAAGATTTTGAGTTTATGTTAGATGTAAGTTAGCCTATGTTAGGTGAAGCACAACCTAAACTGGACCACTTTATCCTAGCCAAGACAAAACCCAAGAGGAGAAGTAGAAGAAAAGAACTAATGCAAAAGTAATAATGCATGTATATGAGGAAGCAATAAAAATACAGAGAATGGGAACTAACACATGCCATTTCAATGACTGGAAAGAACCTTGTTATAGAAACAACCATCCAAATAAAATAGTAGATCCTACTGACTGAAATAAATTAATGGTAGTTGAAGACTCTGTAGTCTGCTTGTTTGTAATTTTTTCCAAAAGAACAACCTTTGAGGATCTGGGCCTTATTCTCTGTGCTTCAGTTCACCATCTGAAAAATATAGTAATAGCACTTTGCTACCTCACAGCCATGCTGTGATGATAAACACATTAAGCACTGTGAAGTGCTTAGATATTTCAGAATTGGGAGGGGCATATAAACACCATAAATAGAAAGCCGTGCTTTGAGAGGACAACGGTTTAATGGCAAAACATTAACAAAGAATGAGAATCACACTACATTTAACATGATCATAGTCTTCATTTTCAACTACCTGCTTAAATTCAATTCTCTGAGTAATCCTTCCACCTTGTTTTCCTCCCAAACAATCTTCACACCTTCTTTCACCTCAACTATTGGTCAATATTTTCCGTCTTACTCTATGTTTGGAGAGTGCAGTGTAAACTTACAATATTACATAACTGAATTAATAATAATAATAAATTAGTCCAACTATGACTGGAGGAAAGAATCACATAACCCTCATGTCATATAAGAGTAGAAAGCAGAGGAAATCTGAGATCCAAAACAATATTCAATCATCTCACTTGGGATCAGAAGAAACTGCATTAAATATGTGTTTGTGTTATAATATCTGAGGAAAGATGTGCAACCCAGACTGTAGGGGAGACAGCCGAATATGAAAGTGCTAGACCTCAAGACTGGTTGTATTGGCAGATGGCATAGAATATCATGTAGATTTCTGCAAAAGAAAATAACATGATACAGAGGAATAACAACAATAATGAAAATTGATAGGGGAGCAGCTGGCAAATATAGTGAAACAGAGAAATATATAGTAAAAGATCAAAATATGGGGATGAAAGGTTACTTACTGAAGAAAATAACACAAAATCTAATAGAAAAGAAAACAACTTCTTGTGAAGGCAAAGAGCAAGAAATAAAGTGAGGAACAGGCAACTTACGTGAAGTAACGGAAGTAGGTAACAGCTGTCTGCTTTAGGAAACTGACTGCAATATTAAAATACCAAGTGATAATTATTTTTCTAGCTGAACTTTAAAATATGACTCTAATGCTCAGGGAAGCAAGGAAGCAAGGGGGGATGCAGTGGACATAATGTACTGGACTTCAGCAAGGCTTTTGACACAGTCATGTGTCATGTGACGGAGAGACTGCCGAGACTCATCAAGCCCTCGGATCGCTACCCCTTCCTGCTTCTCCACGTGGGCACCAATGATACTGCCAAGAATGACCTTGAGCGGATCACTGCGGACTACGTGGCTCTGGGAAGAAGGATAAAGGAGTTGGAGGCGCAAGTGGTGTTCTCGTCCATCCTCCCCGTGGAAGGAAAAGGCCTGGGTAGGGACCGTCGAATCGTGGAGGTCAACGAATGGCTACGCAGGTGGTGTCGGAGAGAAGGCTTTGGATTCTTTGACCATGGGATGGTGTTCCATGAAGGAGGAGTGCTGGGCAGAGACGGGCTCCATCTTACGAAGAGAGGGAAGAACATCTTTGCCAGCAGGCTGGCTAACCTAGTGAGGAGGGCTTTAAACTAGGTTCACCGGGGGAAGGAGACCAAAGCCCTGAGGTAAGTGGGAAAGCGGGATACCGGGAGGAAGCACAGGCAGGAATGTCTGTGAGGGGAGGGCTCCTGCCTCATACTGGGAATGAGGGGCGATCAACAGGTTATCTCAAGTGCTTATATACAAATGCACAAAGCCTTGGAAACAAGCAGGGAGAACTGGAGGTCCTGGTGATGTCAAGGAATTATGACGTGATTGGAATAACAGAGACTTGGTGGGATAACTCACATGACTGGAGTACAGTCATGGATGGTTATAAACTGTTCAGGAAGGACAGGCAGGGCAGAAAAGGTGGGGGAGTAGCACTGTATGTAAGGGAGCAGTATGACTGCTCAGAGCTCCGGTACGAAACTGTGGAAAAACCTGAGTGTCTCTGGATTAAGTTTAGAAGTGTGTGCAACAAGAGTGATGTCATGGTGGGAGTCTGCTATAGACCACCGGACCAGGGGGATGAGGTGGATGAGGCTTTCTTCCGGCAACTCACGGAAGCTACTAGATCGCATGCCCTGATTCTCATGGGTGACTTTAATTTTCCTGATATCTGCTGGGAGAGCAATACAGCGGTGCATAGACAATCCAGGAAGTTTTTGGAAAGCGTAGGGGACAATTTCCTGGTGCAAGTGCTAGGGGAGCCAACTAGGGGGAGCGCTTTTCTTGACCTGCTGCTCACAAACCGGGTAGAATTAGTGGGGGAAGCAAAAGTGGATGGGAATCTGGGAGGCAGTGACCATGAGTTGGTTGAGTTCAGGATCCTGACGCAGGGAAGAAAGGTAAGCAGCAGGATACGGACCCTGGACTTCAGGAAAGCAGACTTTGACTCCCTCAGGGAACAGATGGCCAGGATCCCCTGGGGGACTAACATGAAAGGGAAGGGAGTCCAGGAGAGCTGGCTGTATTTCAAGGAATCCCTGTTGAGGTTACAGGGACAAACCATCCCGATGAGTCGAAAGAATAGTAAATATGGCAGGCGACCAGCTTGGCTTAATGGTGAAATCCCAGCGGATCTTAAACATAAAAAAGAAGCTTACAAGAAGTGGAAGGTTGGACATATGACCAGGGAAGAGTATAAAAATATTGCTCGGGCATGTAGGAAAGATATCAGGAGGGCCAAATCGCACCTGGAGCTGCAGCTAGCAAGAGATGTCAAGAGTAACAAGAAGGGTTTCTTCAGGTATGTTGGCAACAAGAAGAAAGCCAAGGAAAGTGTGGGCCCCTTACTGAATGAGGGAGGCAAGCTAGTGACAGAGGATGTGGAAAAAGCTAATGTACTCAATGCTTTTTTTGCCTCTGTTTTCACTAACAAGGTCAGCTCCCAGACTGCTGTGCTGGGCATCACAAAATGGGGAAGAGATGGCCAGCCCTCTGTAGAGATAGAGGTGGTTAGGGACTATTTAGAAAAGCTGGACGTGCACAAGTCCATGGGGCCGGACGAATTGCATCCGAGAGTGCTGAGGGAATTGGCGGCTGTGATTGCAGAGCCCTTGGCCATTATCTTTGAAAACTCGTGGCGAACGGGGGAAGTCCCGGATGACTGGAAAAAGGCTAATGTAGTGCCCATCTTTAAAAAAGGGAAGAAGGAGGATCCTGGGAACTACAGGCCGGTCAGCCTCACCTCAGTCCCTGGAAAAATCATGGAGCAGGTCCTCAAAGAATCAATCCTGAAGCACTTAGAGGAGAGGAAAGTGATCAGGAACAGTCAGCATGGATTCACCAAGGGAAGGTCATGCCTGACTAATCTAATCGCCTTTTATGATGAGATTACTGGTTCTGTGGATGAAGGGAAAGCAGTGGATGTATTGTTTCTTGACTTTAGCAAAGCTTTTGACACGGTCTCCCACAGCATTCTTGTCAGCAAGTTAAGGAAGTATGGGCTGGATGAATGCACTATAAGGTGGGTAGAAAGCTGGCTAGATTGTCGGGCTCAACGGGTAGTGATCAATGGCTCCATGTCTAGTTGGCAGCCGGTGTCAAGTGGAGTGCCCCAGGGGTCGGTCCTGGGGCCCGTTTTGTTCAATATCTTCATAAATGATCTGGAGGATGGTGTGGATTGCACTCTCAGCAAATTTGCGGATGATACTAAACTGGGAGGAGTGGTAGATACGCTGGAGGGGAGGGATAGGATACAGAAGGACCTAGACAAATTGGAAGATTGGGCCAAAAGAAATCTAATGAGGTTCAATAAGGATAAGTGCAGGGTCCTGCACTTAGGATGGAAGAATCCAATGCACCGCTACAGACTAGGGACCGAATGGCTCGGCAGCAGTTCTGCGGAAAAGGACCTAGGGGTGACAGTGGACGAGAAGCTGGATATGAGTCAGCAGTGTGCCCTTGTTGCCAAGAAGGCCAATGGCATTTTGGGATGTATAAGTAGGGGCATAGCGAGCAGATCGAGGGACGTGATCGTTCCCCTCTATTTGACACTGGTGAGGCCTCATCTGGAGTACTGTGTCCAGTTTTGGGACCCACACTACAAGAAGGATGTGGATAAATTGGAAAGAGTACAGCGAAGGGCAACAAAAATGATTAGGGGTCTAGAGCACATGACTTATGAGGAGAGGCTGAGGGAGCTGGGATTGTTTAGTCTGCAGAAGAGAAGAATGAGGGGGGATTTGATAGCTGCTTTCAACTACCTGAAAGGGGGTTTCAAAGAGGATGGCTCTAGACTGTTCTCAATGGTAGCAGATGACAGAACGAGGAGTAATGGTCTCAAGTTGCAATGGGGGAGGTTTAGATTGGATATTAGGAAAAACTTTTTCACTAAGAGGGTGGTGAAACACTGGAATGCGTTACCTAGGGAGGTGGTAGAATCTCCTTCCTTAGAGGTTTTTAAGGTCAGGCTTGACAAAGCCCTGGCTAGGATGATTTAACTGGGACTTGGTCCTGCTTTGAGCAGGGGGTTGGACTAGATGACCTTCTGGGGTCCCTTCCAACCCTGATATTCTATGATTCTATGATTCTATGCGAGGTTCCTGCTGCTGGACCTGTAGACAGGGCTCCACTACTGGCCCTGCGCCTGCTCTCAGCCTTGGCCCCCTTATCCCTGTCCTTGTCCCCCACTCCTGGAGACATGGCCCTGCTCCCAGCCTCAGCTCTGGGGCGGGGGGAGGACGGACGAGGTAAAAAGTTTGGGAATAGTTTTGCTGGCTTTCAGCACCCCCCTATAAAAAGCGTTCCAGTGCCACAGACGATCCCTGGTCCTCAATGATATATAAACATAATACAATAAGATCTCCCAAAAGTATTGCAGGAAATTGCTTTTTTTTCCCTTTCTCTCTCACTCACACACACACATTTATAATTTCAAGTAAAATATTTCACTGGGTCTTAATTATAATACTCAGTGTAATAAGTCAAAAGCCATAGGACAGTTTGCTGTTATTACTGTCCTGAAAGCATGCAACCAAATAAGGCACAATGAAATTAGATACACTGTACTTTGCCATATTTTGCCACAAAGCATTACAACTTTCTTTCTGTCAATGCCATGTGTATGAACAAATATAGGGAGAAATAAAGCAAAGTTATAATGTACAATGGAATAAGACATAAAACATCCTTACATAAAATAGTACACATGAATCTTAGTGAACTCAAAGAAAGATTAATTACTGCACAAGGAACTGTTTGGAGCTTTATATTAGAAAGGTCATTCTTCTGATTAATTCTATGCTTTAATCTCTTAAATAAAATTGTATAGGATCTCAAATCTAAGCAGGATCCAAATATTTATTTTCCTTTGGTCCAGATCCTCAGTTGGTGTAAATCTGTTTATCCCCAGTGACTAAAAACATTACCTCAATGGAGCTTTGACAGTTTTTATCAGCTTAGGACCTGGCCCTTTTCTCTCTTGAGCTTACACTGATCTTCCTCTGTATACAGATTAACATTGCCAAGTCTAAGTAGGGGTGTGTGTGTGTGTGTGTATGTGTGTAAAAAAGCTGAATCCTTTGAAACTGCCACATTACCTTATTTAGAATGCAGGAGCTGATCATTGCCAATATTAAGCAATATTTTGTAGCTCATTAGATAGCAACATTATTGATGGTTTAAAAATCAAGCAGGAAAGTAAAAATCAAATGCTGGGTCTCATTCTTGGTCTACACTACAGAGTTAGGGCAACATAAGGCAGCTTACATTGACCTAACTGTGTAAGCTTCTACACTAAAATATCACTTCCTCTGACATAACTCGCCCGCTAAGTGGACTTAACACCACCTCTGCGACAGGTGTAGGGCTTAAGTCGATGCAGTGCCAGTGTAGACACTGTGTTACGTTGACTTTGGTGGTCTCCAGGAAATGTCCCACAATGCCCCACCTTCACCACTCTGGTCACTGTTTTGACCTCTGCTGCCCAGTGGCCAGGTACACACCTCTCCCTATTAAAGCCATGCACATTTTTGAAATTCCATTTCCTGTTTTCCTGGCATGGATCCAGCTGTAGAAATGTCAATATTTACAAGTAGATCGCTCGGGGCTTGGTGGAGAAGGGCTACAAGAAGGACGCGCAACAGTGCTGCGTGAAAGCCAAGGAGCTGAGGCAGGCGTATCAGAAGGCAAGAGGGGCTAACAGCCACTCTGGTGTGGAGCCCTGGACATGCCACTTTTACAAAGAGCTGCATACCATCCTTGGCAGAGACCCAATCCCCTCTCCCCAAGAGCCCTGTGGATACTTTGGGGGAGCAGGAGTTACAGAGCCCTGCAGTGAACAATGATGAGGAGGAAGAGGAGTATGGGAGGCAAGCAACCAGAGGATCCAGTGGCATGGCAAGCCAGGATCTGATTTTGACTCCTGGGCAGTCCAGCCAGTCCCTAAAGTCCAACTTACTAGGGGAAGGAACCTCTGGTAAATATGTAGTTTGCTTTGAAATTGCAGGAACACATGATTTACTTTTTTTTATTTATGCTAGAAAAGGTAGTGAAACAACCAAGAGAGGCAGAGTTATCTGCTTCTCATTCACCTGTACTGTTAGGCAAAGGGGGTCCCTCAGAACAGTTTGTTTATATGCACCAGGAAGTCCTGTGACTACTCCATAGAGATCTCAAGAAAAATTTCCAGGAGGTAGTCTGCAATCCTCTGCTGAAGGTTTCTAGGGAGGGCTGCTTTATTTCTTCCACCTCAGTGGGATGTTTTCACATGCCATTCAGCAATTTGTTCAGCAAGCACCATTGCAGATCACAGGCTATCAGTATGCGGCCTCAGTCTGCAACTGAACACCTGCAGGAGCTGTTCCCTTTCAGCTTCTGTTACCCTGAGGAGTGACATGTTAGCTAAAATCACCACGGGCTGGAAAATGGTGCCAATATTCAGTTCAATTGCCCTATACACATATACTCATGGCCGTGAGCTACCTCCCCCTCTTATTGTTCCCCAACTTGCCCCCACACCATCACTGGGACTGCCACCAATGCTCTCTCAATCCCAAGAAGAAGTGAGAATGTACTGCTTGCAAATTGTGTGGCTCAGGGGGATGAGTTATGTACACCTAGTTTCCATTTATCTTGTGAATACACCCACAATGCACAGAGGTACTACGTATCTTTTGCGCTGGAAATGTGGCCTTGAGGGTCTCTCTGTCCACACCAACAGAGTTGCTCAGCCAGATAAGGAGTAGAAAGAAGAGGACATTTGATGATATGTTCCAGGGGATCCTGCAAGCCTCTGCTCCTTTGGATACCAAAGACGGGGCTTGGAGGATTACCCTCAGAGACAGCATGGCCAGAGCGGAGAAGAGAAAGGTGCAGGTAAAGAAGAGAGACATGCAGCAGGAAATGCTAGCGCTTCTCAAGCAGCAAACAAGCGTGTTGGAGACTCCTGTTGATCTTCCGGTTCACACATCATTTCGCAGCCCATAGAAAACTGCATTCCAGGACCTCCCTACATTCCCACCCCTCCACATTCCACTTGGGGTCCGGGGCCGCTGCACTAGCTCTACTACTCTACCCTGTGAGGGAGAGTACGGATGTTCATAGCTGCATATACACTGACCTGTGAGAGACAGGGTCGGTGTATGTGTTTGTGAAATGGAAATGACTGTTCTCTCCTCTTCAGAGGTTCTTTTCCCTGTATTTATAAAGTTTCATTCAGTTATAAATGTGTCTGTTTGCCTGGGTTTGAACTAAAAGACCATTTATGGACACTTAATTCATCTTTATTAGTTCACAACTTATGATGGCTGGGGCTGACATCATTCACAGAGAACAGTAATAGGTGCAGTTGCAATGTTACATTAATACACACACAGCACTCCTTACAAGGTTCAGACCAAGGTGCAAAAAAGCAATGCAAGACAGAGCACACTGAAGCAACACATATTACTGTGGTTCACTATTAGAATTGTTTTCCAAAGCCTCTCTGAGCTGAATATCTCTGTGTTGAGCTCTTCTTATAGCCTTGGTATCTGGCTGCTCAAAATCAGCAGACAGCCACTCCTCCTCCACCAAGGCAGAAACTTTCCCCCCTTTGCGTCACAGATATTATGAAGCACACAGCAGGCAGCTATAGCCATTGAGATTTTTTTTCAATGAGGTCAAATTTCATGAGTAGACGGCACCAGTGGCCTTTCAAATGGCCAAAGGCACATTCAGTTGTCATTCTGCACCTGTTGAGCCTGCAGTTGAAATGCTCCTTGCTGTGTTGAGGAGGCCAGTGTACGGCTTCATGAGTTGGGGTAGGCTGGGTCTCCTAGGATCACTATTGGAATTTGAACATCCCCAGTGGTAAACCGCACATACTGCAGGATCACGTGCCCCATGCTCACAATACTCATCACAATAGTGCAGAGCTGTGCAAGATTGATGCTTCTCACAGGGATAGTGGTCGTGTGGGTTTGCAGAGCTTTTGAAAAGTGGTGCAAAACATTATGGGATGGAGAAAACTGCATTACGGGACATTGAAATCATGTTCCCAGTCATCCCTAAATGACTTATTTGCCCCCCATAAGGCATTGCAAACTCCTCCCAAAACACCCTAGAAGGTGGCAAGTTGCACAGTGGGATAGTTACCCACAGTGCACTGCTCTCTGCATCAGTGCAGATGCTGGTAGTGAGCATGTACACCGCTGACACAAGAAGTTCAGTGTGGACACACAAAACCAATTTAATTACTGTGGTGGCTGTATGTCAACGTAACTTAGGTGGACATAATTTTGTAGTGTACACATACCATGGGAGAGTGAGATCCTCCCTGCCACATACCGCACTAGTCTCTTTAAAGGGGCTGGAATGGTGTAAAGGAACTGTAAAAGACTCGAATTAGTTGGAGGAAGCATCTGTGGAAGATGTCCATCAAGCTGCCTCCTGAAGACCTCCTCCGGATGGCACTGAGGCACTTAGGTCAGCCTGGGGAGGCTACTGTAACTTAGACATGCTCCAGGGCAGTATGTTACTCCAGGGGCCATTGAGCAGCCCAGGAGCTGGGGGGCACAAAGGTGGCTTAAAACCACTTAACCCGTCCTCTCCCTGGGCTGTGAAGGCATAGAGCACAAAAGGCCTTCACACCTCTGAAATCCCACTTATGCTGTATTTGGGGGGCCAAAGTGGGACTTACAGAGTGCTAGCTCTGTGCAAAGGTCTGGGTTTCACACCCAGAGCCTTCACTCTGTTACTGTGATGTTCCTTTCATTGCTCTGGTATTTTGAACAGGCACTTTCTGAGCTCCAGGTTACAGATTTGAACCCTTCACCCTGCCAAAAAAAAGTTTATTTTTAAACTTTCAAGTAAAGCTAAATAGGGCTCTGTGGAAGTCCATGTAGAAAGTGGCTGCTGTAAAGTAGGAAGTGGTACTTCATAACTTTCAAATAAAGATATGCTGCCACTAACATTTACCTGGGAAATGGTGTGGGATCTGCCCTTTTTCTTTTAAAGCTATAAACTCATTCAGATTTTATCTAACTTTTGCTGTGTTGTATTAAGCTCTGGGCTACATATTTAACCATAAAGAACTTACAGTAAGTTCTCAGTAAAATCCAGCTGTATTTTTTATTTCATCCTAGAAATTTTATAGAAAACTAATACAAAGCAGTGAGTAGAACAGGTATAAATATATTGCTGACTTTTCTAGAGGAAGCAATGGGGCTGCAAGTAGTGCCCAGAAGTCCTAATCAAGATTATGATACCCTTGTGCTGTACATGCTCATAGAAAATTGACTGGCTCCAAAGAGCTTACACTCTAACGGTATGTCTACACTACAATTAAACACCTAAGGCTGTCCTCTGTCAGCTGGCTCAGGCTCAGGCTAAGGAGCTGTTTAATTGCAGTGTAGACATTTGGGGTCAGGCTGGAGCCTGGGCTCTGAGACCCCACAAGGGAAGAGTTCTAGAGCTTGGGTTCCAGCCCAAGCCATAAAATCTACACCACAGTTAAACAGCCCCTTAGCCTGAGACCAGTGAGCCCAAGTCAGCTGACATGGGCTAGGCGGGGGGTTTAATTGCAGAGTAGACATACCATAAGACTCAGATTTAGCAAAGTATTCATTGACTTCACTGAGCTGCAATAGCTTCTGCTTAAAGTTAACTGTGAAATCTTGATCCCAGTGAAGACAATGGCAAAACTAACTCCCAAAAGGGGTCTGGATTTCACCCAGTCTCTTGAACTTTGCTTATGTGTTTTGCTGAATCTGGGCCATTGTTACTATTAGCAGTGTACAAAAGAACATACTGCTTACATACTGTTTATTAAAACAGAGCTATAGCTGTATAATAGGTGGAGATATACCATACTGCTCCTGTGTGCAAGTCTGCAGAACTGTGGCCTATGTAGATCACTTACGACACAGTTCTCCGATGAAGTGAGCTGTAGCTCATGAAAGCTTATGCTCAAATAAATTTGTTAGTCTCTAAGATGCCACAAGTCCTCCTCTTCTTTTTGTGAATACAGACTAACACAGCTGCTACTCTGAAACCTGACACAGTTCTGTAGACACTTGCACACAGGAATAGTCCCACTGAATTCAGGGAGACTTACTAACATGCAGACAGTTTCCAGGAGCAGGCCTTACTTTTTTTAACCACCCTGGGGTTAAAAGATCATGGCCCCTTTAAAACCTTGTCCTGAGGCAGAGGAAGTGCTGATTGTTCCGGGGCAAGGAGAGAGGAAGAGTGACAGGGCATGTGTGTCTGGCGCTCCAGACAGGACGGCTACAGCAAGCAGGCCCTCACACAGTGAAGCATCCAAGAACTTGCCCTAAGATCAGGAAGGACAGGGTAGCTGATGAGGAACGCCCCAGGACAGAAGCCAGGAGGAGCACTGTGCCAGGGAGGGATCACCTGAGAAGGACAAACCGGAGCTGGACCTAGTATCCCTGCTGCCCAGAGTTGTATGGGGCCGTTAGTACTGGGGTTGTGTCCTTGCATTGGGAATAAGGAGGGAGGCTGTAGCTAGCTAAGTGGGGAATTTTTGCTTTGTGTGGCTTTGCAGCAAGTGGCAGAAGCGGGCCTCGGAGGGGTCTGTTGGGGAAAGTTTACTGGCACTGAAGACGACCAGGAGCAGCCAAGACTCACCCGGGACTCCTGAACCCTGAGTGTAGACACATTGCTCGGTGTCCGCCCTTTCATATTGTGGTATCACTGGGCCTGTGAGGCATTTACATCACAGCCACTTGCCGATGGTCATACACACAGCAGTGTTTGACTGCTTCTGAGTGGGGACTGGTGCATCTAAGTGCGAGGTAGGTCAATAACACCAGAGTGGCACACAGTGAGGATTGCTGACATCACTGGCTAGAGAAAAATGTCAATAAGTCCTACAACATCATTAGCTCTTGTGCATTCAACGTTTCTGAGGTTTAGAACAACAACAAAGCATGGGAGATGAACTGACCTGCACTGTATAAAGATGAGAAGGTCAAGGTGACCGAAAATAATTTAATAACCTGCCACAGAGCATTTTCTTCCAAATTCTTTTCTTCTATTTCCTGTTTTCTTCCTCCTCATTCATCATTTCAGGGTCACACAAGAAAATGGCACTCACTTTGTTCAACCCAGCAGTTGTGAATGAGAAGCACTTCTCACAAACAATGGACTACAAAATCAATTTGACAAAGAACTTTGAGACTGCAACTGACACTAGCCTTCTAGAGCTGCACGTCTTGCTAAAATCATCATGTATGGCACTTCTGGGGGAAGACCCTTCTATGGGACTATTGACCAGTTTTGAGCCTGCTTTAATACACCATAACAGTCAGTTTGGTTTTTTAAACAAAATGTTTATTGTTTAGAATTAAAGATTAAAGGTTTTCTTCTGACTGGGCTAGGAACTGGTTCATATTTTTGTTACCTAGGGATCCCACAGAGCAATGTCTTCTTTCACAATTTGTTCTCCAGGGTTGAAATTCACCCCTAAGGAGTGAATCATCACAAGGCATGAGCCCTATTTTGTGGGATTTAAGTGGCTCCTAGGTCTTGTAGAGGCTTTCCCCATGGGGGTGGAGGAAGTGATCATCACATCACAACATGCTGCACTGGCCTCAGAACTGATTTTTACATTACCAGCCACATGGCTTCACTTGTTACACACCTCCTAGCAGAACAGGACTGCAGCAGAAAGTTCCCACTCCATTCTTACAATGGGGGGGCATGTAGGGGTAGCCCTGGCAAGGGGATGCCCACTAGTGCACCTTCACTAGGCTATTCATTCTCTGTTTAGATAACTGCTAGTTAGTGTCACCTGCGGGTAATGGTTTCTGGTACTCTGTGATTTTGGACCATGACTGCCAAACTCATATCCTATAGATTGCTTAACAGCTGTGCCATAGTATGTATTTCCGGTCACTATTGATCTAAGCTAGACTGAGCCTGGGGATATAGAGGCAAAAGGTGCTGAATTCTATTGCAAATGCCCCATGTCAGCTAATTTACCTAGTCCCCACTTTTACATAGTTGTCTTTGTATGGTTTTCTACCTCAAGTTCCTGAATTATTGTTCTTTTCCTCTGATGTACCTTCCCCATCTTCATATTTAATCACAACACACAAAAAGAAGGAAATTAGAATTGAGCAAAATACTCTCAAGCCCTTCCTTAGAATAGTTTCTGTTCATCTGGAACAGGAGAATATTTTTTCTTCCTCATACCCTTACACTGTGGCACCGTAGAGCAGATTCTATTCCCCGGTCTTTTATACAAGGTAGAGTAGAAAAGTTTCTATTAATTAGAGTTCAACACTTCAGAATTCAGTTCTTTCCCCGATATTTTTAGCGCAATTTCTAAGCATTATTCAATGTTAAATCTGTTAGAACAATCTACAACTCTCATGTCAAACTACTAAATATCATTCAGTTTTACTGTAAATAAATTTATATGGCCCTGTTTCAAAATTCAGATCCAAGCACCTTGATCCAGGTCTGACATTTACATTTGATTCTTTCTCTATAGTTAGCTTTCCAAAATCCCAAATTCAAACACCTGATTTTGGAGACCTAGAATCATAGAACTGGTAGGGACCTCGAGAGGTCATCTAGTCCAGTCCCATGCACTCAAGGCTAGACTAAGTATTATCTTGACAGGTGTTTGTCCAACCTGCTCTTAAAAGACAATTTATTTCAGTGCTTAACCACTCTGACAGTTAGGAAGTTTTTCTTAATGGCCAACCTAAACCGCCTTCACTGCAATTTAAACCCATTACTTCTTGTCCTATCCTCGGAGTTTAAGAAGAACAGTTTTTCTCTCTCCTCCTTGTAACAACCTTTTATGTACTTGAAAACTGTTATCATGTTCCCTCTCAGTCTTCTCTTCTCCATAGATTCTATGATTCTATGACATTTTGATAAGTAAGCAGGTGAAATGCAGGTTTGACAGTACTATCATTAAGTGGATACATAATTGGTTAAACAACCGCAAACAAAGAGTAACTACTATGGAATGATGTCAGCTTGGAAGGAGGTCTCAAGCAGAGTTCCACAGGGATCTGTTCTGGTTCTGGTGTTGTTTAACATCTTTATTAATGACCTGGATGTAGATATAGAGAGCATAGTGGTCAAACTTGCAGATGAAAAAAGCTGGGGGATGGGGATCTGCAAATACTTTGAAGGATAGAGATAAAATTCAAAGGGATCTAGATAAATTTGAGAACAGAACTACAGAGAACAAAATAAAATTTAACAAAGACCAATGTAAAGTGCTACACTTAGGGAAAAAACCCAAATGCACAAATACAGAATGGGGGGAACTGACTTGGCAGCAGCACTGCTGAGAAGGATCTGGGAGCTGTGGTGGATCACAGCCTCAACATGAGTCAGCAATGCGATGCTGTTCCAAAAAAAAGCAAATGCAATTTTGGATTGCATTAACAGAGGTATAGCATGCAAATCATGAGAGGTGACAGTACTGCTCTACTTAGCACGGGTTAGGCCTCAGATAGAGTATTGTGTCCAAATTTGGTCACCAATGTATAGAAAGGATGTAGAGAAACTGGAAGGATCCAAAGTTGAGTGACAAAGATGATGAAAGGGATGGAATGCAAGCCATATAAGTAAAGGCTGAAGGAACTGGTATGTTTATGTTAGAATAGAGGAGATTAAGGGGGGATTTGATACTTGAAAGGCTGCCCTTAAAAAGATGGGGAAAAGTTGTTCTCTTTTGCAGGACAAGAGGGCAGAACTAGAGGCAATGGCTTCTAATTTCAGCATGGCAGATTTAGATTAAATCTCAGGAAAAACTTCCTAATTGTAAGAACAGTAGGCCACTGGAACAGACTGCCTATGGAGGTCATGGAAGCTCCTTCAATGGAGGTTTTTAAAGGGAGACTGGATAGCCATCTGTCTTGGTTTAGACACAACAAATCCTGCATCTTGGCAAGGAGTTAGACTAGATGACCATCGTGGTCCCTTCTAACCCTATGGTTCTATGACTCTATGAAGAGAAACCCCAATAAATACCAAAACCTGTTTGTTAATTTTGCTAGGTGATCATGCCCAACAGTGATGGAAGCATAAATACACTATGCAGAAAGTTAGAGATATAGCAGATAGTTACCACTAATTGTTTAATCAATGTTGTCTTTTGCCTAATTAATGTTACTGCCTCAAATGCTGAAGTAAAGTTAAGGCTTGCAATCACAATAATAAAGGTTTCAAAGATACCGAGTGACAAGCCTGATTAATGTTGTTCCTTTAAATGCCATGGTAAAGATAATTACTTGCAAAGAGCAATAATAAAACTATTAAAGTAGGAGTGAGATCTTAGTGATTATCATCATTACTCTGACCCGCTCGCCCTGTTGACCACATATAGCAATTCTGAGCATACTTTTCACTAGAATAAAGAGTAGCTATATAACCTAGAGCAAGGGAAAAGCCAGGAAGGGGTGAAATGCTACATCAGGTTGCATTAAATCTGAAACACAGAGGACCATAAAAATGCAACACCAAACATTCCCCAGGAGGACACCCCACAGGCATATTACCTTTTAGAGGGAGAAGGGATTGTGGCACACTGAGAACCATGTTGGAACTGCCAGCTATCATTTGAAGAGTGGGAGGAGGGGTTCCCTCATCCTGCTTGCAGGCTAGAGACTCTGTAGTGAAGTGTCTGGGAGCAGCAGTCAGTCTGCAGCCAGCCATCCTATAGTGCAGCGGGGTGAGTTGTGTCTCTCTGGTTTTGGAAGTAGCCTGCTTTGTCTCCCTTTGGTTTTGGTTCTTGTTTCTTATTGTTCTGAATTTATGAAATGCAGTAGTGTTGCAATGCACTATTTAGGTTTTTATCTCACTTTTCTGGATGCATGCTGTGAACGTATCAGGGATCACAATGAGCATCTAGTCTGACCTCTTGTATAACTACAAGCCATAGAACTTCACGTAGTAACTTCATAGTTATACTTGTCTGAATCCAGATGACTTTCGACAGCCATTCACTAATCTCCATCAGACTCTGCCTGCATGATCCCAGCCAAACACGCAAGCATCTTGCCTCTCCTGTTTATTGAGGATTATCATCTCTTATTTATGATTTCTGTCCATGATTCAGCTTCTTTGGCACCCACACTAGATTTTGTGTTAAAGCTGTCTGAGGAGAAAAGGTCTCTGACACAAATACCTTGGAGAAGAAATACATAATACACAGGTTTTCATCTCAAGATGAAAGCGGTGTTGTGGAGGCAAGAACTGCTGCTGGCAATACAAATTCAGATATTTCAATTAATACTGATAAGAAGACACAGGGAACTTGAGTGATACTTCCCCAATTCATTCATTCAAAGGGTGACTAGTGGATAGCTCGGGGTGGGTGTGGGGGGGGCGGGAAGGTGGGCTTTGTAAAAACTATATTGCTTTCCTTCTTTGGTTGAGGGCAAATCCAGGACAGATTGCTATTGATCATAAAATTGTTGCCATTTTACAGCTGGTCAGAGGCCTGAGTGGAATGAGCTGGACAGAGGCCCACATTATAAAAACCACGATCACAAATGGCCCTTTGCTGGAAGTGCCAGAGTAAAGGGCAAGAATTAAATCATAAAATAATAGAAGATTAGGGTTGGAAGAGACCTCAGGAGGTCATCTAGTCCAACCCCCTGCTCAAACCAGGACCAATACCCAACTAAATCATCCCAGCCAGGGCTTTGTCAAGCAGGGCCTTAAAATCCTCTAAGGATGGAGATTCCACCACCTCCCTGGGTAACCCATTCCAGAGCTTCACCATCGTCCTAGTGAAATAGTTTTTCCTAATATCCAACCTAGACCTCCCCCTCTGCAACTTGAGATGATTGCTTCTTGTTCTGTCATCTGCCACCACTGAGAACAGCTGAGATCCATCCTCTATGGAACGCCCCTTCAGGTAGTTGCTATCAAATCCCCCCTTACCCTTCTCTTCTGCAGACTAAATAAGCCCAGTTCCCTCAGCCTCTCCTCATAAGTCATGTGCCCCAGCCCCCTAATCATTTTTATTGCCCTCCGCCGGACTCTCTCCAATTTGTTCACATCCTTTCTGTAGTGGGGGCCCAAAACTGGATGCAATACTCCAGATGTGGCCTCACCAGTGCTGAATAGAGGGGAATAATCACTTCCCTTGATCTGCTGGCAATGCTCCTACTAATGCAGCCCAATATGCTGTTAGCCTTCTTGGCAACAAAGGCACACTGTTGACTCATATCCAGCTTCTCATTCATTGTAATTCCCAAGTCCTTTTCTGTAGAACTGCCACTTAGCCAGTCGGTCTCCAGCCTGTAGCAATGCATGGGATTGTTCCACCCTAAGTGCAAGATCTCTGCACTTGTCCTTAATGAACCTCATCAGATTTCTTTTAGCGCAATCCACCAATATGTCTAGGTCACTCTGGACCTTATATGTACCCTCCAGCATATCTACCTCTCCCCTCGAGCTTAGTGTTATCCATGAACTTGTGGAGGGTGCAATCCATCCCATCATCCAGATCATTAGTGAAGATGTTGAACAAAACCGGCCCCAGGACTGATCCCTGAGGCACTTTGCTTGATACTGGTTGCCAACTAGACATTGAGCCGTTGATCACTATCCATTGAACCCGATGATCTAGCCAGCTTTCTATCCACCTTATAGTCCATTCATCCAATCCGTACTTTCTTAACTTGCTGGCAAGAATACTGTGGCAGACCATATCAGAAGCTTTGCTAAAATCAAGATATATTACGGCCACCACTTTCCCCATATCCACAGAGCTAGTTATCTCATCATAGAAGGCAATCAGGTTGGTCAGGCATGACTTACCCTTGGTGAATCCATGTTGACTGTTCCTGATCACCTTCCTCTCCTTCAAGTGCTTCAATACTTGAGGACCTGCTCCATGATTTTTCCAGGGACTGAGGTGAGGTTGACTGGTCTGTAGTTCCCCGGATTCTCCTTCTTTCCTTTTTAAAAGATGGGCACTATATTTGCCTTTTTCCAATAGTCCAGGACCTCCCCCTATCGTCATGAGTTTTAAAAGATAATAGCCAATGGCTCTGCAATCACATCAGCCAACTCCCTCAGCACCCTTGGATGCTTTAAATCCGGCCCCGTGGACTTTTGCATGTCCAGCTTTTCTAAATGGTCCTTAACCTGTTCTTTCACCACTGAGGGCTGCTCACCTCCTCCCATACTGTGCTGTCCAGTGCACCAGTGTGGGAGCTGACCTGTGAAGACTGAGGCAAAAAAAGCATTGAGTACTTTAGCTTCTTCCACATCATCTGTCACTAGGGTGCCTCACCCATTCAGTAAGGGTCCGACACTTTCCCTGACCTTCTTCTTGTTGCTAACATACCTGTAAAAAAGAAAAGGAGTACTTGTGGCACCTTAGAGACTAACAGATTTATCTGAGCATAAGCTTTCATGAGCTCAAGTACTCCTTTTCTTTTTTGCGAATACAGACTAACACGGCTGCTACTCTGAAACATACCTGTAGAAACCCTTCTTGTTACCCTTCACATACCTTGCTAGCTGCAACTCCAATTGTGCTTTGGCCTTCCTGATTACACCCCTGCATGCTTGAGCAATATCTTTATACTCCTCCCTAGTCATCTGTCCAAGTTTCCACTTCTTGTAAGCTTCCCTTTTATGTTTAAAAGAAGATTTCTCTGTTAAGCCAAGCTGGTCACCTGCCATATTTGCTCTTCTTTCTGCACATTGGGATGGTTTGTTCCTGCGCCCTCGATAATACTTTTTTAAAAATCAGCCAGATCTGCTGGACTCCTTTCCCTCTCATATTAGCCTCCCAGGGGATTCTGCCCATTAGGTCGCTGAGGGAGTCAAAGTCTGCTTGTCTGAAGTCCAGGGTCCATATTCTGCTGCTCTCCTTTCTTCCTTTTGTCAGGATCTTGAACTCAACCATTTCATGGTCACTGCTGCCCAGGTTGCCAACCACTTCTACTTCCCCTACCAATTCTTCCCTGTTTGTGAGCAGCAGGTCAAGAGGAGCACAGCCCCTAGTTGGCACACAGTAATTCTTAAAGCTCCATAACAGGACTGAGGCATGTCGGGAGGGTACTGTGGGGAAAGCTTAGCCCTGCTGCTGTGCCCATTTTGTGGATCAAAAGAGCTCTGTCTCTCATACTGTCAAACCTGGTACCTGCCCTAAGCACTACAAACAAGAGTTAAAGGATGAACAGCAAGAAGCTGATTTTACATTATTTGCATCAGTGCACAGTTGCACCCATATATATAACAGCAGGAATTAGCTCAAAGATAGTTCATACATTTCCTTTATTCTGATTCATAACTAGCCATTGTTTTCTTAAAAGTCAAATGAAAAGGCACACAAGTAGGGAAATCTATATTCTTCAGATAAATGTGAAGTTGAACCATATTCTGCTGTTTAAAGAACTTTCTCCATTGATAGCATTATAGAACTTGAATTTATCTCCTTTGTTTCCTGGTGGAAAAGAATGAGTATTTTTAATGAACACTTTATTATCTATATAATTTTAGTATAGACCATAAAATTCAAAGGCAATCCAAGTTACATAGATTTGATTCACTCAGCACTATGTCAGCATCAATTCTAACCCAGGCAAAGAGTCCACACACTTACAAAAGGGGACAGGCAGCATGCGCAAGACACTAGCAACACCTGCTCTGTTTGGAGGCCATTGTCTTACTGATGACACTTTGAATGTCAGGAACTAGCCAGGATAAGCTAAAGAACATGCTGATTTAGCCTATTCATCTTGCATGCAGCTTGAACATGCTATAGATTCCCCCAAAGCAACTTAAAGTTGCCTACCTCATGCAGAACTCCAGGGAGTGAGGTGGGGCCAACACCATTTGCCCTTTACCATGGTTGAATTCCTCTTGGGCTGAAGTCTTATGTGTGTAGCTGTATCACTAAGAATGGATCAGAATAAATTAGAGTCACCCAGAAACTTTCAAAACTTCCAATCCTGAACTCAGCAGCTTTCTGATATTTCTGAAGCAACTACACACTCTGTGTGTGTGTGTGTGTGTGCACACATGTGCATGTGCACACATCTGTGTCTGAGGGTGGAATTCCCTATTATTGTAATAGGAATTCCCTATTATTATTCTTTTGGGGCACCTCTGCTCTTCTCCTGGTCTCCAGAAGGCCAGAGAAAACCTGTCCACACAGGATTTTAGACCAAAATTTAACAATCTCAGCCAGTTCTTCTGAGATTTCCAACAAAATTTTGCAGTCTCAAGTGGGCTGAGTAAGCTTCAGACAAACATCCCACTGAGTTGGTTCTTAAACACGTAAGCAGGGTCTGAATGAGTTCTCCCCTGACATCTAGTGATGAACTGGAAGAAAAGGACTTCAAGAGCAGACCATATATGAAGGGACACACCTACTCTGCCTAAGAGTCCAGCAGGTAGAGCTGCTTTTCCCAAGTGATCAGTTGTGGCTGGTTTGAGTTAAAGTACACATTGTATTGAATGCAGGGATAATGATGTTGCTACCCTTATTGACTGAGTAAAGGGCAGCAGAATGGTCCTTAGCATGCCCTGTTTGAGGGGGTCACCTAAGGTCACCCCAACCTAACCCTGAACCTCGCTTGCTAAGCAAGGGGTGCAGATGCCAAATCCCAGGGAAAGTCAGAGTCGGGACGGGGGGGGACAGGAGTTCCTACCTAGTGGTGTGGACTCTGCTTAAAGAGTCCTAGACACCATTTGACACCCCCAACCTGACAACCCTTCCTGCTCTCTTCCTCTCCTCTCCTCTCCTCTCCCCTCCCCTCCCCTCCCCTCCTTTCCCTTCCAGTGTTTAAAGCTGAGTGGTCTCAATGGAGAAAGTAATCACTACAGCTGAAATCAGTGATGAGCAAGTCTAGGGGCTAAGCCTCAGACCTGGGGTGGGGACAGTGTTGCAGTGACAGACAACAAAGAGACAGCAGCAGCAGTGAGGTTTCCCGTGACCCAGTGAAATCACTAGGAGCAGGGCTAAGTGGTGGAACCTCAGGTCGTGGCATTGCACAGCGAGCAGCAGAGCTGAGCACCTGCAAAGTGGCAGCAAGCAGCCAGCAGTGGCGGAGATAGCAGCAGCAGCAGTGAGCCAGTTGCAGAGGCGGTGGCAGCTGTAGAGGCATTGCTTGACACCCACCCCCTTTTCCAGGGATGGGAAGTGAACCCATATGAATGCATCTCTGAAGGCTGGGTCTTCACTGACCAAGGACAGCCAGCTGTGGATGGGGTGCAATGGAGGGAAAGATGAGTGGCGTGTTAAAGGGACATTCGTTCATTAGACTTTCACTCCGTAAGGTGGGAAACTGAGGCAGATGGCACTTTCCAGTGTACTGTGGGGTGGGTTTTTGCTTATGGTTACATGCTTTTGAATCCTGGTTGTGGTGTTTTCCCAAATTAATGCTGGGTTCCCTTTCCCTTTTAATAAACATTTTCTTTTTTTATACCCAGACTTAGTCCTTGCAAGAGGGAAGTATTGCCTCTTAAGAGGCATCCGGGGAGGGGGCCATGATTTTTCCAGATTACTGGGTGAGGGTTTGAGCCGGTTCTGATTTGTACAGTTAAAAGGAACCCTTAGATATTGAACCCGACAGAAGGGTTAAAAATGAACTACATCTGAACTGCTCCAGAGTCCCTCTGCACAAATTGCTTTTCTATGCTTCGTTTCAAGGAGGTTTCTTTCTCAGTAACTCTGAGAAGAAAGACTGGACCTGAAGCTTTCCTCAGACCACTGGAGGTTTTTATGAGAGTTAAATGGCCAGTGTGGGGAGGATGGAGAGCACTGTTAGGCTGGTGTAGATGAGATTAAATCTGGGGCTGCCCTGAATGCTAAGCATTGTCCACCAACAGCTGATGCTTGCTACCCAGCCAAGTGCTGAGTCGTGATTATATTAATCCATCTGGATCTCCTGCTGACAGTAAGCAGAGCAGCCTGACATCTGCGATCAATGATGCGAGCAGTTTAAGCACCAATGGCTGATTTAGGCAGTAGAGATTTTCTTCTATATTGGGACACTAAGGGCCAGATCCTCAACTGGTGTAAATCAGCATAGTTCCATTGAAGTTACTGTCATTAACATCCACGGAGCTATGCTGACTTACACCAGCTGAAGACCTGGCCCTACCTATCCTGAGCAGCCCAGACTAAAGGCATTTTCAAAAATCTGAAATTTGAAACCAGCGCATAAATTAATCTCAAGGTTATACCCTAATTATACCATGGGCTAGATGGTGCCTTATAACCCTGGCCTAAGGGAGGTGATTCAGGCATGGTCTCCCAGAGCACCCCAGTGTGTACAGGATGCACCATCACCAGGCTGCCCTGATCCACTCCATTAGCCACTGCAAAGGGTTTCAGGACCCGCTGCCAGTGAAGGATGTAGGGCTGATCTAATGTATGAAGACTGTGTTTGAGCTGGTTATTGGGATAGTTACTGTATGGCTACAGTGGCTTATTAGAATGTTTACCATATGCATATGTTGGATTAGCTGAATAGAAGAGCTGCTGGGAAACAAGCAGGAAGACAATACAATAGCTTCATAATCAACCTTCTGTAACACAGGAAGGATCCTTGGGTGACACTGCCTGAGCTATTCACTGGGAAGCTGCAACTTCTAGGCTCCAGCCAAAGTTCCAGAGTTGATTTGCCAAGACTGGGGACAGATCAAAAGAACTGTAACAGGCAGAAACTCAGCCAAAGGATGGGGGCAGCTGTTAGCGAGTTGTTCACAGGGGAACAGACTGGCACTGGCAGAAAGTTGGGCCTTTCTAAGCTTCCAGTGGAGTGGTAAACCTTAGGTAAGACAGACATCCACATAAACTTTGTATTGTTTAAAAAAAAATTCTCTTATGTTATACTTTATTCCTGCTGTTAAGATTAAGATTGGTCTAAGAAAGCTGTCCAGTCACCTTGAGAATTAGTCTGAAATCAAGAAAATGAAATAATTAAAGAACAGTGCAAAGTACCACACTTAGGAAGGAAAAAATCAAATGCACAACTACAGAATGGGGAATAGCTGGTAGTACTGCTGAAAAAGATATGGGGGTTATAGTGGATCACACATTGAATATGAGTCATCAATGTGATGCAGCTGCTAGAAAGGCTAATATTCTGGGGTATATTAACAGGAGTGTTGTGTGTAAGGCACAGTATGTAGCTGTCCCACTCTACTTGGCCCTGGTGAGGCCTCAGCTGCAGTACTGTGTCAAGTTCTCAGCACCACCCTTTAGGAAAGATGTGGACAAAGTGGAGAGAGTCCAGAGAAGAGCAACAAAAATGATTAAAGGTTTAGAAAACCTGAACTATGAGGGAAGGTTACAAAAATTGGGCATGTTTAGTCTTGAAAGAAGAAGACTGAGAGGGGACAAATTATCAGTCTTCAAATATGTTAAGGACTGTTATAGAGAGGACTGCGATCAATTGTTCTCCATGTCCACTGGAGGTTGGACAAGAAGTCATGGGCTTCATCTGCAACAAGGGAGATTTTAAGTTAGATACTAGGAAAATCTTTCCACGTATAAAAGTAGTTAAGTTCTGAAACAGGCTTCCAAGGGAGGTTGTGGAATCCCTATCACTGGTGTTTTTTTTAAGAACAGGTTGGACAAACACCTGTCAGGAATGGTCTAGGTTTACTTGGTCCTACCTCAGCACAGGGGGCTGGACTTGATGACTTCTCAAGGTCATTTCCAGCCCTACATTTCTATGATTCTATAATTAACCATTGGTCACAAGCTCCTGAAGGAAAAAACTGCAGCTATGTGATGGGCCTGTGTAGCAATCATGATTAGTACACAAGGTATTGTAGTCCTGGACCCAGTCAAAGTAGGAGAACTGCATGATTCCAACCAAGAGAGTAGAAAGCACAAGGCTTTAATTTGAGTGGGGTATACTCAGAAAGATCAGAGAAGGAGTCAGAGGTGCAGCTAGCGCTGTAACAATGAGATTCCTTTTGGGGTTTTGGGGGTAACTAGCATGCAGGGCTGATTATTAAATATTTATATTATGGTCGCGCCCAAAGGGCCCAATCAGTCTTGCCACCCCCTATGCTGGGTGCTGTACAAATATAGAAAGAGGCAATCCCTGCCCTGGAGGGTCCACTGTCTGAAGAATGTGGCCCTACTGTGGGGAGAGAGATGTTAAGGCCTATACTATGCCCTACCCCTATACAGGTGTACAAAATAGCCTCCCCCACTTGCACAGCTATTCAGGGGCCAAGCACAACTGGAGTTGTTGGCACAAGAGGGAGACTAGTGCTCCTAAAAATTAGTTATCCCAAGAGAATGGGGAGGAGGCAGGCATGACTCCATCCATCCTCTTCTGCACTAGCCAGCACTACTCTCCAGCCACAGTGGAAAATGCAAACTGCCCCCTCCTAAGGGGCAACACACTCATAGCCACACTCAGCCATTTTGCACAGGTCTGTGAAGCAGTTTGAACTCACTCCCAACATAACTAACTCCTGTCACTATGATTGCCTCACTCTGCAGGATCTGCCAAGGGATTAGCAGGAAGGTTGGTGAGACTGGTTTTTGGGACACAACCTACATTTAACAGCCTTATTTTACAGAGAAAATAGGTAAGTGTGAGGTGAGAGGAATGACCAGCGACAGTGTCAAGGCTGATTCCCCACTCTGGCATTTGGAGTGCAGAAGGTGGGGTCCCGCAAGGACTCTAAAAATTAATACTTGCCACTCCAGGCTTGTATTAAACTCCCAAGGTTACAGCTTCTCTCTGACCTTGGATTGGTAGATGCTGCCACCACCCAAATGCAGAACCCCTTTGAGAGCCCAGGAAGGCGCACTTAGGAATTCCTTCCTGTGGGGTACCCTCAAGTCCTTCCACTCCCACCTCCGGGGAAGAGCTGAGAAAGAAAAAAAGGAAATCAGCTGTTGCCACCAGCTAATTAAACAACATGTGCACAAACCTCTTAAGACACAAAAATCCAATTCTGTTCTTAAAAAAGGTAAATTTTTTTAATTAAAAAAAAAGAAAATACATCTGGGAACTCAAGCTATTGCTAGATTTTTTTAAAAAAGAGCAACTACAAGGATTAAGCACCAAGAATAACTTTCTTGAGGTACAGCTTAAAGGTTACAAGCAAAACAAAAACATTTGGGGTTAGCACAGAGGAGTCCACAAGCCATAAAGAAATAAAAGAGATAAACCTAATCGCGTTTTCCTAGACATTTCCTGATCTAATTACATATCTGGGTTTTAGATGAGTAGTTTCAAGGTATAATACTGATGACTTTTCATACCTGGCCCAAGCTTCTTACAACATAACTTTGTCATTTCCGTCTCTCCCAGAGAACAACCACACACAGACAAAAGGGGAGTTGTTTTTCAATTTTAAAAAGTTCTAGCCTTCCCATTGGCTCTTTTGGCCAGGTGTCCACTCATTTCCTTCTAGCTATGCATAGCAGTGAGACTTTTTAATCCTCTACAGGTAGAGCAATTAGAGAACAGCTACTAAGAGGGATTGTATAGCTACTGGCTGGCTGGGTGTCCATAAAAGGGAGCTTACCCCCCCCCCTTCATTTATCACAGACAGGAAAATACCTATCAAATCGAAAAGTACGATGGTAGTTAGGCCTGCACTTTTCTCTGGCTTCAATTGCTGGTCCCTGAGGAAGAGACAGGAGCAGATCGTGAATGAAATAGAAATGAAATGTTAGGAAGGACGCTTGAAATCAATGGCAAAACTCCTATTGACTTCAGTGGGAACAGGATCTCATCCCTGGTGTCTTCCTAAAAATCAAGTGAGTGGTATTCCTGGTTTCTATGGACCTGAAAGGCCTGTCCATTAATGGCCATTTGAAATAATGGAAAGACTCCCAGCAATGTCAGTAAGATTTGGATAAGGTCCCCCTCAGAATCTTGTCTGAAAGTCACCAGTGCTGTGTTAGGATACGATTATATTGAAATGCCGAGAACATCACTGTAAATTAACAGCATCCAAAGCAAATGTGTGTACAATCAAACTGTCAGCTCCCTACAAACCTATTTGGTTCCTTTGTTTCATGAAAGAATGATAACAAATTTAATAGAAGCAAAAGCTATTGTGCACTTGTTTGTTGCTTTATGCAGATGAGATTTGTAGCAGCTATTTATCTAGAGAGCTAATTGCTAATGATGACAAATCAAACCAAAAATCAATACAAATTAATTTAGCAGGAAGAATTTGCCTCCCCACACTTTCCTGTATTGATAAATAACCAACCATGCGCGAGCTGAAGGGTCCTATTATATAACAAAACTGCAAGGCAGTCAAGAACGGCTTTCAATGAATTATACCAGGTTTGCTTCAACGTTGTAAATGTAATTTCATCCTTTATTCTTTCCTGACAGTATATTATCATTTATTCACACTGATCACTGGAGATCAGAAGGTGACATTACAATGTGCCTCTAACATTTCATCTCAGGCTTATTAACTTTCGCTTCCTTCATTTTACCCAACATTCTTTGGGTGGAAACTGATTTATCACCCTGGCTTATTTTGATAAATTGGTTCTTTATTTCCAGTCATTTCTTTCTCACACATCTTTAAATGCCATAATTGCTTCCTAGACATCACTAGACCATTCGTTTCTGTTTCCTACCAATACACAACTGAGGAGACAATTACAACTTATATTTATATACTCAATATTGATAATTTATGAGAGAAATTATTAGGCAATTTGCAGTTTTCTTCTTAGCCACAAGAGACTGAAACACAGAGGTGTTGAAAATGAAATAACAAGAAAGCCCAGAGATTTAAAAGCATTTATTTTTTCTCTCCTATAGTCATCAGATTCTGGTTCTCTTTGGATGATTGTTCACTCCTGTGTCAGCATATTGCCACTGGCTCAGAGAACATTGTATATTAAATTAAAGTAGTGGGTGCCACTCTAACCTGCCATTTTCCAGTGTAAATCAGAGGCACACTACAATTCTCTGGCCATAAAATCCTAAACATACAGTGTAATAATTCCCAAATCTTCGCAACAAGCCTCAGAGCAGGGTGAATTTCTGATCCCATTAAACTCATGGCAAAATTCCCATTGACCTTAATGGGACTGGAAATTCCCTCCACATGTAAAGTCAGCCCACAGGGAGTGTTTTCATCTGATTTCATTTTACTCTTATGGACAAGAAGGGGTGGCAGGTTTGTAGAAATTTTGGTGGTGCCCAGAACCCGCCCCCCCACTCCACCCACCCAAACTCCACTCCCCACCTGCCTAAGGCTCTGGGAGGGAGTCTGGGTTTGGGGAGGACATCTGGGGTGCAGGCCCTGGGCTGGGGCAGGGGATTGGGGTGCAGGAGAGGTGCAGGCTCTGGAAGGGAATTTGGGTGCAAAAGGGGTGAGGGATCGGGCTCTGGGAGGGAGTTTGGGTGGGGGAGGGGTCTGGGGTGCAAGCTCTGGGCTGGGGCAAGGGGTGGGGGTGCAGGAGGGAGTGAGGGGTGCAGGCTCTGGGATGGAGTTTGGATGCAGGCTCTGGGATGGGGGTGGGGGTGTAGGAGGGGGTGAGGGATGCAGGCTCTGGGAAGGAGTTGGGGGCGGGAGGAGGTGTGGAGGAAGGAAGTGCAGGGGTGAGGGCTGTGAAGTGGGGCTGGGGATGAGGGGTTTGAGGTGTGTGGGGGGCTCAGGCAAGGGCAGAGGATTGGGGTGAGGGCTGTGGAGTGGGGCTGGGGGGTTCATGTTGCAGGAGGGGGCTCAGGGCTAGGGAAGAGGGTATGGGTGAAGGGGGCTGAACGCTCTGTCTGGGGTTGGAGATGTGGGGTTTGGGGTGTTGCAGAAGTTCAGGATTAGGGCGGAGGGTTGGGGTGCCGGGGGGTGAGGGCTCTTGCTGGGGGTGAGGAGTTTGGGGTGCAGGCAGGCTGCCCCGGGGCTGGCGCCAGAGAGGAGGACTCCCCCCAGCCCTCTCCCTGTGGGCAGCAGTGAGCTCTGGGGGAGGGGGCCCTCTTCCTCCTTCACCACACTCACCCTGCACCAGTGTCACTGCACGTGCTCCTAGGGTTCTTCTCAGGTCCAAGAAGGCCCCTCACTTCCCCTGTGGTGGGTGCTGGGGAGGAAGGGGGGCTGCCATCACATGTGCACCTCCTCCCCTGCTGCTGCCCCTCACTGTAGCCTCACTGGTGGTGAGGGATAGGGCTGCCCCTTGCCCAGCATGGGGCAGGAGCGGTGACTTCGGGCGGGGGGCCCCCCGTGCTGGTGGAGGGTCCCGCCAGAAAAGGGAAGGGTCCAAGGTGGAAAGGCAGGGTAAGGGCAGCCTGCCCTGCCACTAGTGGATGTGGGGCACTAGGACCCTGCAGCTGCAGTTGATGCCGGGAGCCAGCAGAGCAGAGGCAGAATGGAGCTGCAGGGGAGAGGCAGGGACACTCCGGCCCCTGGGGAGGTGTACAGTGGCAGCAAGTGGGGGCCAGGGGACACTTGGGGGAGGAGTGTGGGGGTGGCAGGCGGGACTGGGTGAGAGACCTGGCCCCAAACATTGGTGGAGCCAGGCCCTTGGGCCCTGAATATTGCTGGAGCCCGGGCACCACTGGCCCATACAACTCGCCGCCCCGTGGACAAGACACAAATATTGTTAATTTCCCTTCTACAATATCCATTTAATCACTGCTTCTCATTCTTCATAGGTTCTGTCATAGGGCAGGTCTAAGTTGATATATTTTACGTCACTGAGGTGTGTGAAAAAGCCACCCCCCTAAGTGATGCAAGTTACAGCGACGTAAGCGCTGTCCACACTGGCATTATGTTGGTGGGAGACGCTCTCCCGCCGACTTCTCTTCCATCTCTCACAGAGGTAGAGTAATTATGACGATGGGAGGGCTCTCTCCTGTCAGCAGAATGCGTCTTCACTACATAGGGTGACCAGATAGCAAGTGTGAAAAATCAGGATGGGGTTGGGGGAGGGGGTAATTGGTCACTATATAAGAAAAAGCACCAAATTTCAGGACTGTCCCTATAAAGTCAGAACATCTGGTCACCTTATCACTACAGCTATGCTGCTGTAGAGCTTCTGGTGTAGACTAGCCCTAAATAAAAACACCCTGCACTTATATAGTGCTTTTCATTCATGGATCTCAAAGCACTGTACCAAGGAGACCACTAGCTTCATTAGCTTCATTTTACAAATAGTGAAACAGAAAGTGATTTACCCCAGCAGTACATGGCAGAGCCTGAACTAGAACGCAGGAGTGCTGAGTTCAAAGCTAGGGCACTATTTATTAAGCCACACTGCCTACCAGTAAACCAATGTTACTCATTAACATGAAGGATAATAAATGACATGGCAGCTTGACCTTCAATGATATATAGTAATGATTTTGTAACTGGGCAGGACAGTCACACTACAGTATGTTTCAAGTATTAAACTATCAATCAATACGATTTACTAGGACCAGGCGAGGGTTTCTATTCTGATAAATTTTAGGAGAAAAATAAAACTGAAACATATTATTTATATTTTCTAAATTTTAATCAGTTTCTGAAGAAAAAAGTGCTTCCCCGCACTTGTGCATGCACACACACACACAGAGTATGGACTGTATGAACTCTGCTCATGATTTTCTAACTTCATTGTATATCACTCTTCCTAGTTCCAGTGTTTTTCATCACTGAATCCAGCACAGAAACCAGCAATCAAACAATAATGTAAGCTTCCAGTGGCAAAGACTTGCTCACACCAGACTGGTACACATTATTACACAGTACAAATATAAAGGCACAAATATAAAGCACATTGTGGGACAACATCCCAGAATGAGAAGAACAAAGACTTACCAAAGGAGATAGCTTCAAAAGATGAAGGATTTATTTTCCCTTCATAATCTAAGATTCACAATTCAGCACCTTAGATGTTAAAGGTAAATTGAAAGGGACTAGATGGCTGCAGGGATTGATTGAGGATATGGATCCTTTTGCCTCTTGGTTACTAGGCTGTATACTGCTTAGGTAGGTTGGTATGTATCAGTTACTTTCTGATGACTGTGTGCTGAAGTCTGATTCCCTAGAATTCAAAATGTGCTGCTTTCAATCCAATTCCTGTAAGCCACAGAGTGGAAACCAAAACCGGCACTCCTGATGCCATAGACTAGTTTGGAATGAAGACTACACCATGCATGAGGAAGGGACAAAATTCCAGCCATTCCTCTAGCAAACCTACATTTGTGCAAATGCAAACTTGCTCACACACATGTGCACTGGGGGTTATATTATACAGGTAAAAATACCTACACACCCACATCAAAATTTTTAACATCTGTGTGTATGAACGTATACGAATTTAGACTTGCAAAACACATTTGGACAAATAAGTTTTGCAGGTGAAAATTCTAGCACTGGTGCACACTCAGGTATGCATGCAAAGTGCAAGTGTATGTAGGAGTGGGTGCAATTTTGCCGGTGTATAAGGGGAATCTGGGTAGATACTTAACTAGAAATGTGGCCCTTTAACTAGTCATTAGGGTTCTGAGTTAACAGCCTCTTTAGATGAATGCCTATCCATCCATATTTATTGTTACATGGATAATCCCCATCACCAGTAGAATTTGAACACCTCACAATCAATGAAAAGTAGAAAAATAAGAAGAATATTACACTCCCTTCCATCCTTATCAGGTCTGGAAAAAATAGCAGGGCTGGCTAAACACATAGACATTAAAGGTCCATGCCTATGTCCCCAGCACCTGGAGTTGAGTGGTGACATTAGACTCCAGCTTTCATGCTAAAAAAGTATGTTTACAGAGTCATAGTTGCAAAAAATCCTTTCAAGATGTGAAACAAGATAGAGCAATGTCTGTCTAAGTTTGCAGAGAGACTAAGCAGTAGCTCTGAGAGGCATGAGCTGCCCCATTCATCTAGCAGGGCTATTAATCCTGAACCCTACTGCTTCTGGGGCCCCATCAACATCATCCCAGCAGGTAATCTATCTGGGAACCCCGTCTGTTGTCTCCTCCTCATGACTCAGCAGGCTTCGAATTGGGACAGCTAACATCCACACAGAGATCGGTGGAGGCTGAGCTGACTTTTGCATTGAATGCTGCGATGTTGGTGATCATTCTAGTCTTTTGCAGGGGGGCAAATTCCATAGTGTGTATCTAGCTCCTAGAAAAAAAATCTCTCTCCAGCAGTCATGACTCATGAGCCTCCACATTCTGGGGGGAGGTCATGGTAGCAGAAGGAAAGCCAACCTCCCAGGTATCCAGGGCCAGTGCCATGAAGGGTCCTGATTATGTGGAGTGAGCTCTTTCAACTAGACTCTGCATTCACTGAGGAGCCAGTGTAGAGTGGAACACGAGGGGGATGTGTTCTCAACCAGCTGTGTTGCTAAGCAGAAAAGCTGCTGTGTTTTGTATCAGCTGGAGCTTTCTCGGTTGTGTGGCTTCATCCCTAGAGTGGCAATAATCCAGACTGCAGGTCACAAAAGGACATCAGATCAGGGAGACTGGAATTTTAGGAAAATAAATGCTGATCGTAATTACAGGACGTTTTATTTAAAGGAATCTAGAGTAGAAGAATTATGTGCGTGCCCTACAAGATAGACTGAGACTGATTTCCTGGTATAGCAGCTTATTATTTATTTGGGGCTGATCAATACTTCTGCTGAAAAAGTATCATTACAATGCACACATTTATTTGATGATGTCCTAATAAGAGCCACACAACTTCTATACTGCAATGGGGGGATAGAAAAGGAAGATAATTTGGGTCAGGTAGATTTACAAACTGCTTCAGGGCTACCCATGAGCTACAATATGAGCAATTTTGCCCTACATCCGTGCCAGACTAATCTTTACAGATTCCAGTCCAAGATAAGTTTATCCCCTGGAACCACGTTTAATCCAAGTATTGCTGAATAGCTTTGAGTGCCCATTAGTATTCTGATTCAGGCTCTTTCATACAACATGACTAATAGGAATTCCAGACAAAAGAATTTAAAAAAAAATAATAATAATGGTGAGACCGTAGACAAGGCTAAACAACAGAGTAAGCACGTGCCAGAGTCTGTTTCTGAATCACAGCATCTAAAGGTGTAAAAGCCCTGATAGATCATCTAGTCACTCCCTTCAGGATGGGATGGTTTCCCTTCTGTGCTTACATTCCCCACAATGGAGCCACAATTACACTGGGCGCTACCATCATACAAAACTTTCCTACTATTACTTATCAATGCAGGATTGTTCTGCACAATATGTTGTCCAGAGGTTTGTCCAGTCTGGTTTCAAGAAGTGGGGCTCCTTGGGAGACTCCTCCACAGCTTCAGAGCTCTCATTGCCAGAACGCCATCTCCCTGGTATGAAGCTACATTTCCCCCTTTCTTTCATTTCATCCCCTTGCTCCTAGCTACCCCCTGTGCTTGTCTCTAAGCCGGGCCATCCCTAGCTATTCTGGGGACCTACGCAGCCCCACCCCTCCCTGTGGGTGTGGGGGGGGCCCAGGCTTCTGCAGGGGGGGTGGGGCTGGCTTGGGGGGCAGAGGGAATTGCTCCCCAGCACTCACCGGCGGCGCGGCTGGGGCTGGATTGCTGCACTTCCCCCTGGTGAGTGAAGGCCCGGCCCTGCTGCAGTCCCAGGGGAGTGGTGGCAGGGCTGTGGCGGAGCAGGGGTGAGAAGAGGTGGGGCTGGGGCAGAGCAGGGGTGGGGGCCATGGGGTAGGAGTTGGAGCAGCACACAGCTGCGCAGGGCACCAGGAAATTCCTGGTGCCCTACGCAGCTGCATACTTTGCATATGGGTAGGGACGGCCCTGTCTCTAAGGGCGAGGTTGTGCATTACACACACAACCCAGCATCAGAGTCATATAGAGGGCAGGGCCGTACACAGAGACAGATAGTCTCAGGAATAGGGCATCTACTTGTGCATTCCCAGCACACAGGACACTGCGGTACTTCCAGGAATGGTGTGGGCTACCTGCATGACCCTGCCCCTGCAGGCATGACCTCGCATGTACACACAGTACAAATGGCATCTTCTATCCGATACCAGACAAAACCACGTCCATTTCTGCCTCAGTCCCAGACAGGGGAAAAACCTTAGAAAATCCTTAAAACCAGACAAATGGCCCACCAAGGCAGGGAAGGGGAATTTACTACACCCCTATAGGAGATGCAGCCTGCTGTCCTGTGCATCCCTGGCTCGTGTGCATGGGCTATGATTCTCGGTGCCCCTTGTGCAGGCTGCACAAATCAGACTACATGGTCACAGCAGTCCCTTCTGGCCTTCAGATCTCTGACAGTGTTGGGGGAGGTAAGAAAGAATCCATACTCCCTTGCCCCACTGCAGGCCAAGAAGAGCAGGGCACAATATAACCATAAACAATTTCTCACCATGCTTTGTGTTTAACACCTTTCAAATATTCATAGTGTCATGTCCACAACTTAGTTGCTGCTTTGCCCACCAAGGTATACAGGGCCAGGTCTTCAGCTGGTGTAAATCAGCAGCGCTCCCGTGGTTTACACCAGCTGATGTAGCTCTTTTCATCTCTCCTTTTAAGTGCAGATGGGTGAATACTGAAAAACAATGTCCTGTACTTATTCATGCAAATGTTTGGATGATCCACTTTAATTGCATTCACACCCCAGTTAGCTTTGCAAATGTCCTAGTGGATGTATTTGCTGGCAGGAAGAGACACCAAAACAGGGAATGTTTTCACCAGAAACAAATTTCAGATTCATAATCCCAAGCTTCAGAGTAGCAGCCGTGTTAGTCTGTATTCGCAAAAAGAAAAGGAGTACTTGTGGCACCTTAGAGACTAACAAATTTATTAGAGCATAAGCTTTCGTGAGCTACAGCTCACTTCATCAAGCATTCACTCTGAAAGACATATTGAAAGCGGTTCCCTCATCAAGTCAGATCTGGAACTTGCCCTAATTTGGGCAGTGGAGTAATAGCTTGGGCCTATTTTGAGTGAACAAGAAACTTCCCTTTAAATTTGTAGATTGTTTCTCATTCATCTCTTACAAACAGCTATAGTGGCACAGGAGCTAGCAAACAGAGCTGTCAACAGGGGAGTTTCAGTGGGAGTTTGAATTGTGGTGCTTGTTTGGGGTTTGTTTTTGCTGAGGGCGGTGGTGTTCTGGTGTGGCTTGCATTTCCCAGATTAACAGGATTTAGGTGGGAAGGCAATGACAGATACAGAGGTAGCAGTGGGAGTGACCTATGTAGTGGAAAACTCAATGAAGATGACTGGATGTGGAAGCTGTGGTATATAAATGATCCTGGAGGGGGTACCTGGTAAGAGTTGTGTCTACATGAAATGCAGTCTGATAGAGCTGATGGAGGAAAAGATCCGAGGTTTGGAGATGCAGGTCGAAAGTCTGGTTGAGTTTTTAGAAAGGGGTTTGAGCAGATGATGGAGCAAAGACATGAGGTATCTGAAAGGAAAAGCTCAGACTTGCAGATGGAAGCAGGACTGAGGAATTCTGATGGGAGACTGGGTGAGGAAAGTGGTCAGTGGAAGCATGTGACTAAGAGAACCAGGCAGAGGAAAAGATGGGCTAGTGAAGGAGAAATAGAGCGCAAGAATAAGTTTGTAGAGTTGGAAAATGAAGAAGGGGCTCAGCAGGTGAAAGTGGAAGGGCAAGGAAGAAGAGAAGAACGGCTAGTCCTACAGGAAAAGGGGAAGAGTCAATGGAGACTACACTAAATATGAGCCCCAGGAGGATACAGGATGGGTTGAAGAGGATTACAAGGGAGAAAGGAATGGAAAGAACTTGCAGCCAGAGGGAACAGGGGATAGACTGGAGAATAGCACCGTCACCAGGAAAAGGCAGGTCTATGTGATTGGGGACTCTTTACTGAGAAGAACAGACAGGCCTTTAACCAGAGCTGATCCAGAGAATAGAAGGGTGTGCTGTCTTCCAAGTGCTAAGATATGGGATATAGACCTGAGGTTGAAAAGGATCCTAAAGGGAGCGGGAAAGAATCCCCTAATTATCCTTCATCTGGGAACAAATGATACGGCTAGATTCTCGCTGGAAAGTATTAAGGGAGACTATGCTAGGCTGGGGAAGATGCTTAAGGAAATTGAGGCTCAGGTGATCTTTAGTGGGATCCTTCCTGTTCCTAGAGAAGGGCAACAAAGGTGTCACAAGATTATGACTGTCAACAGATGGCTTAGGCAGTGGTGCTATAAGGAGGGCTTTGGGATGTATGGCCACTGGGAGGCATTCATAGGCAGAGGACAGTTCTCTCGGGATGGACTTCATCTGAGTAGGGAAGGAAATAGACTTCTAGGATGGAGGCTGGCACAACTGATTAAGAGAGCTTTAAACTAGGAATCTGGGGGAGATGGTTGGGAGATGTCCAGGTAATCTCCACACTGGATTTTAGCATTGAGAGGGAAGAAAATGAAGTAAGAAAGGATTCAGCCGTGGGTAGGAGAATGGATCAAGGAGAAAGGGCAGCGTGGATACCAGTCTAATAGGTTATACTGGCTGTAGAATGACCATGCCTAATTGGGTACAGAATGTGAGCAGGCCAAACAGCAAAAATTAAGATGTTTGTACACTAATGCGAGGAGCCTAGGTAACAAAATGGAGGAACTAGAGCTACTGGTGCAAGAATTGAAACCAGATATTATAGGGATAACAGAAACATGGTGGAATAGTAGTCATGACTGGAGTACGGGTATTGAAGGGTATGTGCTGTTTAGGAAAGACAGAAATAAAGGCAAAGGTGGTGGAATAGCATTGTATATCAATGATGAGATAGAATGTAAAGAAATAAGAAGCAATGGAATGGATAAGACAGAGTCCGTCTGGGCAAAAATTACATTGGGGAAGAAAACTACTAGAGCCTCCCCTGGGATAGTGCTTGGGGTGTGCTATAGACCACCGGGATCTAATTTGGATATGGATAGAACCCTCTTTAATGTGTTTAATGAAGTAAATACTAATGGAAACTGCGTGATCATGGAAGGCTTTAACTTCCCAGATATAGACTGGAGGATGAGTGCTGGTAATAATAATCACAGGTTTCAGAGTAGCAGCCGTGTTAGTCTGTATTCGCAAAAAGAAAAGGAGTACTTGTGGCACCTTAGAGACTAACAAATTTATTAGAGCATAAGCTTGTAGCTCACGAAAGCTTATGCTCTAATAAATTTGTTAGTCTCTAAGGTGCCACAAGTACTCCTTTTCTTTTTGGTAATAATAATAGGGCTCAGATTTTCCTAGATGTGATAGCTGTTGGATTCCTTCATCAAGTAGTTGCTGAACCGACTAGAGGGGATGCCATTTTAGATTTGGTTTTGGTGAGTAGTGAGGACCTCATAGAAGAAATGGTTGTAGGGGACAATCTTGGTTCAAGTGATCATGAACTATTTCAGTTCAAACTGAACGGAAGGATTAACAAAAATAAATCGGCAACTAGGGTTTTTGATTTCAAAAGGGCTGACTTTCAAAAATTGAGGAAATTAGTTAGAGAAGTGGATTGGACTGAAGAACTTATGGATCTAAAGGCAGAGGAGGCCTGGGATTACTTTAAATCAAAGCTGCAGAAGCTATCGAAAGCCTGCATCCCAAGAAAGGGGAAAAAATTCATAGGCAGGAGTTGTAGACCAAGCTGGATGAGCAAGCATCTCAGAGAGGTGATTAAGAAAAAGCAGAAAGCATACAGGGAGTGGAAGATGGGAGGGATCAGCAAGGAATGCTACCTTATTGAGGTCAGAACATGTAGGGATACAATGAGACAGGCTAAAAGTCAAGTAGAGTTGGATCTTGCAAAGGGAATTAAAACCAATAGTAAAAGGTTCTATAGCCATATAAATAAGAAGAAAACAAAGAAAGAAGAAGTGGGACTGCTAAACACTGAGGATGGAGTGGACATCAAGGATAATGTAGGCATGGCCCAATATCTAAACAAATACTTTGCCTCTGTCTTTAATAAGGCTAAAGAGGATCTTGGGGATAATGGTAGCATGACAAATGAGAATGAAGATATGGTAGATATTACCATATCTGAGGTAGAAGTGAAACTCGAACAGTTTAATAGGACTAAATCGGGGGGCCCAAATAATCTTCATCCAAGAATATTAAAGGAATTGGCACCTGAAATTGCAAGCCCATTAGCAAGAATTTTTAATTAATCTGTAAACTCAGGGGTTGTACCTTATGACTGGAGAATTGCTAACATAGTTCCTATTTTTAAGAAAGGGGAAAAAAAGTGATCCAGGTAACTACAGGGCTGTTAGTTTGACATCTGTAGTATGCAAGGTCTTGGAAAAAATTTTGAAGGAGAAAGTAGTTAAGGACACTGAGGTTAATGGTAAATGGGACAAAATACAACATGGTTTTACAAAAGGTAAATCGTGCCAAACCAACCTGATCTCCTTCTTTGAGAAAGTAACAGATTTTTTTAGACAAAGGAAATGCAATGGATCTAATTTATCTAGATTTCAGTAAGGCGTTTGATACCGTGCTACATGGGAAATCACTAGTTAAATTGGAAAAGATGGGGATCAATATGAAAATTGAAAGGTGGATAAGGAAATGGTTAACATGGAGACTACAGTGGGTCCTACTGAAAGGTGAACTGTCAAGCTGGAGGGAGGTTACCAGTGGAGTTCCTAAGGGATCAGTTTTGGGACCAATCTTTTTAATCTTTTTATTACTGACCTCGGCACAAAAAGTGGGAGTGTGCTAATAACGTTTGCGGATGATACAAAGCTGGGAGGTATTGCCAATTTAGAGAGAGACCAGAATATCATACAGGAAGATTTGGATGACCTTGTAAACTGGAGTAATAGTAATAGGATGAAATTTAATAGTGAGAAGCATAAGGTTATGCATTTAGGGATTAATAACAAGAATTTTAGTTATAAGCTGGGGACGCATCAGTTAGAAGTAGTGAAGAAGGACCTTGCAGTATTGGTTGATCATAGGATGACTATGAGCTGCCAATGTGATATGGCTGTGAAAAAAGCTAATGCGGTCTTGAGATGCATCAGGCGAGGTATTTCCAGTACAGATAAGGAGGATTTAGTACTGTTATACAACGCACTGGTGAGACCTCACCTGGAATACTGTGTGTAGTTCTGGTCTCCCATTTTTAAAAAGGATGAATTCAAACTGCAACAGGTACAGAGAAGGGCTACTAGGATGATCTGAGGAATGGAAAATCTGTCTTATGAAAGGAGACTCAAGGAGTGTGGCTTGTTTAGCCTAACTAAAAGAAGGTTGAGAGGAGATATGATTGCTCTCTATAAATATATCAGAGGGATAAATACCGGAGAGGGAGAGGAATTATTTAAGTTCAGTACCAATGTGGACACAAGAAAAATGGATATAAACTGGTCATTGGGAAGTTTAGACTTGAAATTAGATGAAAGTTTCTAACCATCAGAGGAGTGAAGTTTTGGAATAGCCTTCCAAAGGAAGCAGTGGGGGCAAAAGATCTATCTGGCTTTAAGATTAGTTTATGGAGGAGATGATATGATGGGATAACATGATTTTGGCAATTAATTGATCTTTAAATATTCATGGTAAATAGGCCTAATTGCCTGTGATGGGATGTTAGATGGGGTGGGATCTGAGTTACTACAGAGAATTCTTTCCTGGGTATTTGGCTGGAGAATCTTGCCCATATGCTTGGGGTTTAGCTGATCGCCATATTTGGGGCCAGGAAGGAATTTTCCTCCAGGGCAGATTGGAAGAGGCCTGTAGGTTTTTCGACACTTGCTGGAGGATTCTCTGCTCCTTGAAGTCTTTAAACCACGATTTTAGGACTTCAATAGCTCAGACATAGGTGAGAGGTTTTTCGCAGGAGTGGGTGGGTGAGATTCTGTGGCCTGCATTGTGCAGAAGGTCAGACTAGATGATCATAATGGTCCCTTCTGACCTTAATATCTATGAATTTCATGGCTGGCACGTTTCTACCTGGTTATATCTACCTCTTCCTCCCCCCCCATCCTCCCTTTCCTTATACAGCAAATCCAACTTCAAATGTTCAAAAGTCATGAGTCAGCCCCTCGCCCCAATCATGAGATTGATTTAAAAATCAAAAGATTTTTAGAAATTATAAACTTGACATTCTTTTTATTTGCCTTCTGATTTTTGAACCTTTAGGGTGCATTCAACTCATGATTTTAGGTTTTTCTCTGCAACCACAAGGGCCAGCAACTTTCATTTTGTTTTAAACAAATAAGGAAGCTAATATTTTCATCTAATCACAGGATTCCAGGAACTGGGGCTTTAAGAAATGCACCAAATATCACAAGACTCTTAATAGTATTATGAGAGTTGACAATACTGTTTCTGTATCTTCGGTTTTTTCTTTCTCCTTTTTTTAACCTCTTTGTATCTAGCATAACCACTTGGCATTGGCTGAACACTGAACAGATAAACACTGAATGCTGTTGAAAATCCTACTCTTCATTCACAGGATGATAACTAGAGATGGTTGGAAATGTATAGATTAGACTTTTTTTGTCAAAATGCAAATTCATCTATATCTGTTTGCAAATCAGAGTCAGTTTCCACAAATCTCTCAACTCAAAAAAATGTTGAATAAAAATAAGTTTCAAAATTGTTGAAATATTTCATTTTGACAAAATCCCATTTTCCAATTCAAAATGGCTTTTCATTTAGAAGTTTAAGCTAACTAGACTAAAAAGTTAAAGAGGAAAAAAAGATTTCTAAATTCCTGAAACAAAAATGTTTCAATTGACCCTGAACAACAACAACAAAAATGGTTTTTAGGTTCATAAATACTTTCAAGATTTTGACTTTTCATTCAGATTTGAAGCATGAAAAAAATGTCAAACTCTTGAAAATATTCAAGGGATGGTCAAACCGTTTTCAGCCCAGCTTTTATGATTACAAATGGATGAAGTTTGGGATAAGCAGAAAGCAATTCCTGCCACCAGAGGATTTCCCTCTATCCAGAAAAGGAAATAAATGCAGCAATAATTGTGATTACTCTTCCCAAACGTTGACTTTTTAATAGCAATTACCATATTTCATAGAGATGTGCGCAAAGACTGATTATTTCACATCTGCAGACTGCACTGGAAACTTAAAGCGACATTGAGGTGATAAGTGTTGTCTTTCCCCTAGTTAATTTAGTGTTGACACATGTAGTTTCCCACTGAGAACAGCAGTCCCTTCCCTGTCAAACCATTTCACACTGTGACCCCGATACCATGCTTACACAGTCTTTATCCAGCCAGAGATTGTAAACTGCACTTTGTGAATCGTACTGCTTATCTCACTTACCATCACTGTGCTTGCTCCATTCAGCACCTCTGCACTCTCTTTGTTGCTCCTGCAGGTCAGACTTCCCAGACACCTGTACAAAACACTGTCTGCAGCTTTCAGGGTTCATAGAATCATAGAATCATAGAATATCAGGGTTGGAAGGGACCCCAGAAGGTCATCTAGTCCAACCCCCTGCTCAAAGCAGGACCAAGTCCCAGTTAAATCATCCTAGCCAGGGCTTTGTCAAGCCTGACCTTAAAAACCTCAAAGGAAGGAGATTCCACCACCTCCCTAGGTAACACAATCCAGTGCTTCACCACCCTCCTAGTGAAACTTTTTTTCCTAATATCCAATCTAAACCTCCCCCATTGCAACTTGAGACCATTACTCCTCGTTCTGTCATCTGCTACCATTGAGAACAGTCTAGAGCCATCCTCTTTGAAACCCCCTTTCAGGTAGTTGAAAGCAGCTATCAAATCCCCCCTCATTCTTCTCTTCTGCAGACTAAACAATCCCAGCTCCCTCAGCCTCTCCTCATAAGTCATGTGCTCTAGACCCCTAATCATTTTTGTTGCCCTTCGCTGTACTCTTTCCAATTTATCCACATCCTTCTTGTAGTGTGGGTCCCAAAACTGGACACAGTACTCCAGATGAGGCCTCACCAGTGTCAAATAGAGGGGAACGATCACGTCCCTCGATCTGCTCGCTATGCCCCTACTTATACATCCCAAAATGCCATTGGCCTTCTTGGCAACAAGGGCACACTGCTGACTCATATCCAGCTTCTCGTCCACTGTCACCCCTAGGTCCTTTTCCGCAGAACTGCTGCCGAGCCATTCGGTCCCTAGTCTGTAGCGGTGCATTGGATTCTTCCATCCTAAGTGCAGGACCCTGCACTTATCCTTATTGAACCTCATTAGATTTCTTTTGGCCCAATCTTCCAATTTGTCTAGGTCCTTCTGTATCCTATCCCTCCCCTCCAGCGTATCTACCACTCCTCCCAGTTTAGTATCATCCGCAAATTTGCTGAGAGTGCAATCCACACCATCCTCCAGATCATTTATGAAGATATTGAACAAAACGGGCCCCAGGACCGACCCCTGGGGCACTCCACTTGACACCGGCTGCCAACTAGACATGGAGCCATTGATCACTACCCGTTGAGCCCGACAATCTAGCCAGCTTTCTACCCACCTTATAGTGCATTCATCCAGCCCATACTTCCTTAACTTGCTGACAAGAATGCTGTGGGAGACCGTGTCAAAAGCTTTGCTAAAGTCAAGAAACAATACATCCACTGCTTTCCCTTCATCCACAGAACCAGTAATCTCATCATAAAAGGCGATTAGATTAGTCAGGCATGACCTTCCCTTGGTGAATCCATGCTGACTGTTCCTGATCACTTTCCTCTCCTCTAAGTGCTTCAGGATTGATTCTTTGAGGACCTGCTCCATGATTTTTCCAGGGACTGAGGTGAGGCTGACTGGCCTGTAGTTCCCAGGATCCTCCTTCTTCCCTTTTTTAAAGATGGGCACTACATTAGCCTTTTTCCAGTCATCCGGGACTTCCCCCGTTCGCCACGAGTTTTCAAAGATAATGGCCAAGGGCTCTGCAATCACAGCCGCCAATTCCCTCAGCACTCTCGGATGCAATTCGTCCGGCCCCATGGACTTGTGCATGTCCAGCTTTTCTAAATAGTCCCTAACCACCTCTATCTCTACAGAGGGCTGGCCATCTCTTCCCCATTTTGTGATGCCCAGCACAGCAGTCTGGGAGCTGACCTTGTTAGTGAAAACAGAGGCAAAAAAAGCATTGAGCCATGACTGGCTTCAGTCTGAAAAAGGCTTGACTAATTTCATTCTTGCTGTGCAGAGTTCTGCAATGTTTCAGGTTAATTACCTGGACACTGTGCCTCATGGAAACAATTAATGTATAAATCCCTATGAATATGGTGAAATGGGTCAAAGGTCAGTTGTGCCAAGTCTGGTCACTCTGTACCCAAGCCTGGAATCCTTACTTGGGAAAAACTTCTGTTGAAGCCAGTAGGAGCTTTGGCATAATTGAGTTCTTTCATCCCATTTCTCCAACCCCTTCCCTCTGGTTTTTATTTTCTAACTCTCCTGTTCCCATTACCACATATTGTGCAGAACCAGTACCACAGATGAAGTACATGAAGCAAACCAAGGCTGTGATCTAGCAAGCACTGAAGCACATGCTTAATTGTAACGCCACCAGATCCCAGTTGTTGGCGGGTGGGATTGAACCTGGGACCTCTGGAGTTTAGTGCATGAGCCTCAACCACATGAGCTAAAAGCCAGCTGGCTGTTAGCAAAGGCTGTACAGCAAACTCATTAATATATATTAAAATCTTTCTCTTCCCCCCCCCGCCACTAGATGGGACAGAACACCACACCCAGGAGGTGTGTGGGTTACATACTTCCCCTACATAATGACAGGTTTCAGAGTAGCAGCCGTGTTAGTCTGTATTCGTAAAAAGAAAAGGAGTACTTGTGGCACCTTAGAGACTAACAAATTTATTAGAGCATAAGCTTTCGTGAGCTACAGCTCACTTCATCGGATGCATCGTAATGCATCCGATGAAGTGAGCTGTAGCTCACGAAAGCTTATGCTCTAATAAATTTGTTAGTCTCTAAGGTGCCACAAGTACTCCTTTTCTTTATACTTCCCCTAGCTGAGGAAGCATGTCCCGAGCTTCAGAGACTTCCCAGATGAAATCCCGGACGAGCCTGCACTTTTAATGCCGACAGAGTAGGGTGACTAGACAGCAAATGTGAAAAATTGGGTAGGAGGTAATAGGAGCCTATATAAGAAAAAGACCCCAAAATCGGGACTATCCCTATAAAATTGGGACATCTGATCACCCTATGACAGACCCTGGTCATCAGCGGGCGGGGGGGGGAGCATTGAACCTGGGACCTCAGTGCATGTGCCTCTATAGCGTGAGCTAAAAGCCAAGTGGCTTTTAGCTAAGGCTGTAGAGCAAACTCATTAATTAATCTCTCACTCACTCACTCATTCTCACTCACACACTAGATGGAATAGAACACCACACCCAGGAGGTGTGTGGGTTGCATAAGCATGTGAGTAGCCCCACTAAAGTCAACGGGACTACATAAATGCTTAAAGTTAAGTACATGCTTCAATGCTCTGATGGATTAGGGCTGAACAGAATGTGAGCCAATACAATTAACAGATTTGGTGACTGCTCCCCCAAGAAAACCTCAGTCTGCCTTTTGATTGGTGCAGAAAGGCTGATGTCTAAAGCATTTTAACAACAGCCATCTTTTTACAATGAAAGAGGGGAATGCAGGTATTTAAAAAGTTGTAATAAAATATATCCATTGGAAAATGATGGCTTGGAAACAGCCCTGCTGATTATATTAGCCAGGGATTTATTGCAACCTTAAAAAAAAACCCTGCTTCACAAAGACAAGTTCAGCTACTTCTATAGACAAGGGGAACAGTGTTTAAAGTAGAGTTCTGCTCTAAAAAGTGACTCCACACAAATGGAGTTGGGGGATGCTAGGTTTATCATCTCTCAATGAGCCCCAAAACAAACAGGCTCAAGTCTGAAAGCGTAACAATATGTTTCTCTAACTGCCCAGCAAACTCAGCCTGAGCTCAGAGTCAGCTGGGTTCTTTCCTGCTGGGTCATCCTCACTAGTATGAAAGGTCCCATACAGGGAGGGACTACGACCATCTGTGGTGCCCTAGGCACACCTGGTCATGTGGGATCCTGTGGCCCTGCCCCCGCACTTGCTGTGGTGCTGGCAGGGACCCTCAAAGCAGAGAGGTCTATATAAGACCAATACTTGCTTTTCTCTTTCTGGTTATGTGACTTACACTGATGATGAAAGAAGTTCCCCCCAAGCTAGGAAGGACAGGAACAGAAGTTTCTATGGAGGAAGATACACTGTTTTCCTGATAAATAATTGCAGTAGCTTGAAAGACAACTTGGGGAGTAACAGTATGTTTATTTCACACAGCAAATCCATTCCCATTGATACAGACTGTATTGTTTGGTTGCCTGCTATTGTGGCTTTCAGCACATTATAAATAATAAATAAGATTGCTTGTGACATTCTCTCTTCATACCCAAAACCCCCAAGAAGAGAAACACTTTAATTGGGCCAAAGCCTGAGAGGTGGTGAGCCCTTGTAAAGAATTCAATGGGAATTGTGGATACTCACCAGAAGGAAAAATCCTGACCCTCTCTCACTGAAGTCAGTGGGAGCTTTGTCATTGACTTCAAAGGAAGCTGGAATTTTAGGTGTTTGACTAGCCCATAAAAGTGCAGGTGTTGGTATGGAAATGTTGTAATGCTCCAGGAATTTGTTATATGATTATTAGTAGTAGCACTTAGAGGCTCCAACTGAGTTTGAAGCTCCATTGTACTAGGCACTGAATATATACACAGTGAGGGTATGTCTACACTATGAAATTAGGTCAAATTTATAGAAGTTGGTTTTGTAGAAAGCGTTTTTATACAGTTGATTGTGTGTGTCCCCACACAAATGCTCTAAGTGCATGTAGTAGGCGGACTGTGTCCACAGTACCGAGGCAACTGTCGACTTCCGGAGCATTGCACTGTGGGTAGCTATCCCACAGTTCCCGCAGTCTGCGCTGCCCATTTGAATTCTGGGTAGAAATCCCAGTGCCTGATGGGGCTAAAACATTGTCATGAGTGGTTCTGGGTATATATCATCAGGCCCCCGTTCCCTCCCTCCCTCCATGAAAGCAAAGGCAGACAATCGTTTTGCGCCTTTTTTCTTGAGTTACCTGTGCAGACACCATACCACGGCAAACATGGAGCCCACTCAGCTAACCGTCACCATATGTCTCCTGGATGCTGGCAGACATGGTACTGCATTTCTACACAGCAGCAGTTTATTGCCTTTTGGCAGCAGACAGTGCAGTATGATTGGTAGCCGTTGTCGACGTAGTCCTGGGTGCTCTTTTAACCGGGCGCCTGGGCAAACATGGGAGTGACTCAGCCAGGTCATTTCCCTTGTTTTGTCTCATGGTGATTGAATCCTACTGGCAGTGCACTGTCCTTTAATCTGCAGCTAGCAGAAGACGACGGCCAGTAGTCATACTGCACCGTCTTCTGCCGAGCACCCAAGAGATGATGATAGCTAGCAGTTGTACTGCACAGTCCGCTGCCAGCAAGATGTATAAAGATAGATGAAGTGTATCAAAACAAGAAATAGACCAGATTTGTTTTGTATTCATTTTCTCCTCCCTCCCTCTGTGAAATAAATGGCCTGCTAAACCCAGTTTTGAGTTCTATCCTTGAGGTTTTGAGTTCTATCCTTGAGGGGGCCATTCAGTTTCTCGCAAAGCCACCCCCTTTGTTGATTTTAATTCCCTGTAAGCCAACTCTGTAAGCCATTTCGTCAGTCGCCCCTCCCTCTGTCAGGGCAACAGCAGACAATCATTCTGTTCCTTTTTTCTATGCAGACACCATACCACGGCAAGCATGGAGCCCGCTCAGATCACTTTGGCAATTAGGAGCACATTAAACATCACATACATTATCCAGCAGTATATGCAGCACCAGAACCTGGCAACGAGAAACCGGGCGAGTAGGTGACGTCAGCGCAGTGACGAGAGTGATCAGGACATGGACACAGACTTCTCTCAAAGCACTTTCCCTGGCAATGTGGGCATCATGGTGCTAATGGGGCAGGTTCATGTGGTGGAACACTGATTCTGGGCCTGGGAAACAAGCATGGACTGGTGGGACCGCATAGTGTTGCAGGTCTGGGATGATTCCCAGTGGCTGCAAAACTTTTGCATGCGTAAGGGCACTTTCATGGAACTTTGTGACTTGCTTTCCCCTGCCCTGATGTGCAAGAATACCAAGATGAGAGCAGCCCTCACAGTTGAGAAGTGAGTGGCAATAGCCCTGTGGAAGCTTGCAATGCCAGACAGCTACCAGTCAATTTGGAGTGGGCAAATCTACTGTGGCGGCTGCTGTGATGCAAGTAGCCAACACAATCAAAGGTCTACTGATATCAAGGGTAGTGACCCTGGGAAATGTGCAGGTCATAGTGGATGGCTTTGCTGCAATGGGATTCCCTAACTGTGGTGGGGCCATAGACAGAACCCATATCCCTATCTTGGCACCGGAGCACCAAGCCAGCGAGTACATAAACCGCAAGGAGCTGTTCAACTACAGGCTGAGCAAGTGCAGAATGGTGGTAGAATGTGCATTTGGATGTTTAAAAGCGCGCTGGCACAGTTTACTGACTCGGTTAGACCTCAGCGAAACCAATATTCCCACTGTTATTACTGCTTGCTGTGCGCTCCACAATATCTATGAGAGTAAAGGGGAGACGTTTGTGGCGGGGAGGGAGGTTGAGGCAAATTGCCTTGCTGCTGGTTACACACAGCCAGACACCAGGGCGGTTAGAAGAGCACAGGAGGGCGCCGTGCGCATCAGAGAAGCTTTGAAAACTAGTTTCATGACTGGCCAGGCTACGGTGTGAAATTTCTGTTTGTTTCTCCTTGATGAAACCCCCCGCCCCTTGGTTCACTCTACTTCCCTGTAAGCTAACCACCCTCCCCACCTCCCTTCGATCACCACTTGCAGAGGCAATAAAGTCATTGTTGCTTCACATTCATGCATTCTTTATTAATTCATCACACAAATAGGGGGATAACTTCCAAGGTAGCCCAGGAGGGGTGGTGGAGGAGGGAAGGACAAGGCCACACAGCACTTTAAAAGTTTAAAACTTTAAAACTTATTGAATGCCAGCCTTCTGTTGCTTGGGCAATCCTCTGGGGTACAGTGGCTGGGTGGCCGGAGGCCCCCCCACCACGTTCTTGGGCGTCTGGGTGAGGAGGCTATGGAACTTGGGGAGGAGGGCGATTGGTTATACAGGGGCTGTAGCGGCGGTCTGTGCTCCTGCTGTCTTTCCTGCAGCTCAACCATACGCTGGAGCATATAAGTTTGATCCTCCAGCAGCCTCAGCATTGAATCCTGCCTCCTCTCATCACGCTGCTGCCACATTTTAGCTTCAGCCCTTTCTTCAGCCCGCCACTTACTCTCTTCAGCCTGCCACCTCTCCTCCTGGTCATTTTGTGCTTTCCTGCACTCTGACATTGTCTGCCTCCATGCATTCGTCTGTGCTCTGTCAGTGTGGAAGGACAGCATGAGCTCAGAGAACATTTCATCGCAAGTGTGGGTTTTTTTGCCTTCTAATCTTTGCTAACCTCTGGGAAGGAGAAGATCCTGTGATCCTTGAAACACATGCAGCTGGTGGAGAAAAAAAAAGGGACAGTGGTATTTAAAAAGACATATTTTATAGAACAATGGGTACACTCTTTCAAGGTAAACCTTGCTGTTAACATTACATACATAGCACATGTGCTTTCGTTCCAAGGTCACATTTTGCCTCTTCCCAGCGCGTGGCTAGCCCCTCCACCCTTCCCCCTCCTTGTGGCTAACAGCGCGGAACATTTCTGTTCAGCCACAGGCAAGCAGCCCAGCAGGAACATGCGCCTCTGAATGTCCCCTTAAGAAAAGCACCCTATTTCAACTAGGTGACCATGAATGATATCACTCTCCTGAGGATAACACAGAGAGATAAAGAACGGATGTTGTTTGAACACCAGCAAACACACACTGCAATGCTTTGTTCTACAATGATTCCCGAGTACGTGCTACTGGCCTGGAGTGGTAAAGTGTCCTACCCTGGTGGATGGAATAAGGCTGCCCTCCCCAGAAACCTTTTGCAGAGGCTTTGGGAGTATATCCAGGAGAGCCACGAATGCCAGGGCAAATTAATCATTAAACATGCTTGCTTTTAAACATGTATAGTATTTTAAAAGGTACACTCACCAGAGGTTCTTTCTCCACCTGGCAGGTCTGGGAGGCAGCCTTGGGTGGGTTCGGGGGGTACTGGCTCCAGGTCCAGGGTGAGAAACTGGCTGTCGGGAAAACCGATTTCTCTACTTGCTTGCTGTGAGCTATCTACAGCCCCATCATCATAGTCTTCCTCGTCCCCAAAACCTGCTTCCATGTTGCCTCCATCTCCATTGAAGGAGTCAAACAACACGGCTGGGGTAGTGGTGGCTGAATGGCATGCAGCTCATCATAGAAGTGGCATGTTTTGGGCTCTAACCCGCAGTGGCCATTCGCCTCTCTGGTTTTCTGGTAGGCTTGCCTCAGCTCCTTAAGTTTCATGTGGCACTGCTTCGGGTCCCTGTTATGGCCTCTGTCCTTCATGCCCTGGGAGATTTTGACAAATGTTTTGGCATTTTAAAAACTGGAATGTAGTTCTGATAGCACGGATTCCTTTCCCCATACAGCAATCAGATCCCGTACCTCCCTTTTGGTCCATGCTGGAGCTCTTTTGCGATTCTGGGACTCCATCATGGTCACCTCTGCTGATGAGCTCTGCATGGTCACCTGCAGCTTGCCACGCTGGCCAAACAGGAAATTGAAATTCAAAAGTTCACGGGCCTTTTCCTGTCTACCTGGCCAGTGAATCTGAGTTGAAAGTGCTGTCCAGAGCGGTCACAAAGGAGCACTCTAGGATAACTTCCAGAGGCCAATACCATCTAATTGCGTCCACAGTACCCCAAATTCAACCCAGCAAGGCCCATTTCAGTGCTAACCCCCTTGTCGGGGTGGAGTAAGGAAATCGATTTTAAGAGCCCTTTAAGTCGAAAAAAAGGGCTTCGTCATGTGGACAGGTACAGGGTTAAATCGATTTAATGCTGCTAAATTCAACCTCAACTCCTAGTGTAGACCAGGGCTGAGAGCCAGTCCCTGTCCAAAAGAACCTACAATCTAAATAGACAAGCATAGGAACATAAGAATGGCCACACTGGGACAGACTAATGGACAGTCTAGCCCAGTATCATGTCTTCTGACAGTGGCCAATGCCAGGTGCTTCAGAGGAATGAACAGAACAGGTAATCATCAAATGAGCCATCCCCAAGCCAGACACAGATTGCGAGAAAGGAAGGATTGTTATTTTTATTCCACAAACAGGATGCCTAATGGATGTAGGCACTTGTATATTGTTTTCAAAATAGATTTAGGCACTTAGGAGCCAAAATCCGAGTGACTGTCAATAGGATTTAGTCTCTAAAGTGCCTAAATCTCTTTTTGAAAATCAGACAGGCTCCTAAATCAGTTAGGCATTTTAACACTGAGCAGAAAAACACCTAAATACCTTTAAGAATATGGCCCCAAATGACTTGCCCAGAGGAAGATTGGCAGAGCCAGGAACTGAAACCACTTTCTCTTGAGTCCTAGTCACTAAGGTTGCTGTACGAAATTGGGGTCTGCAACCTCTGTTGCGTTGCACTGGTCCTGTCAGAGACAACACAGAGAGGTCCATGAAATACATAGGCACTTAAAAGGTGTTTAATTACTCTCGACAAGTCTGAGACTGGTACTAGATGCAGCTGTATTGCCAAAAAGTTATACCACTTGCATTACTGTTTGTGCGGGAGCTCAGATTTGCTTTGATCTGAAAACTAGTGCTGGGTCAGTCACTTCTATAGCTTCTCTTCATGCTGGTACAGAAACTGGTGATCCTGCCACCCAAGCCTAACAAGCACTTTACCTGTTATATTACACTCTGTCATATGAACATCTGACAGTGATCACTTTGCAGCTATAATATTCCTCAGGGCTTGTCTAAATGGGGCACTCAGGGAAGTTAAGACAAATCAGCAAAAGGTGTGAAGTTAATTAATGTAAGTTAAAGTGCATTAAAGCCCTGTGTGGGTGCTCTCCTTCAGATGTAAAGTGGCCTTTGTAAAGCTACATTCCCTATGTGGACAAGCTCTTATTTACAGTAAGATTAGCAGCTGCTTGGTAATTACAATGGAGTGGAGACGACAGTAGTGGCTGGAGTACAGACATGGGACCTGGAAAGTCCTGAGCTCTAATCCAGCACTGATGGTGCTCAAACCAAATCACTCGCTTTCTCTGTAGGCTAATGATGGATGAGTTTATTTAGTCTGGCATTTTAACCAGCAGGAGACTCATTGTCAGTGACTAGCTCCTAAAGTTACTTAGGTGCTTCTGAAAATTTTACCCCTTGTACATGAATATGAGAGATTTACCATGGGACCCTACAGATCAATAGGTATTAGCTAAAACTTTTCACAGCTGAGATGAGTCAAGCAGCTTCTGAAGTACTCCGTACATTCCTGAGAATGTTCATCAATCAACAAACAGTCCTTTCGGCTATGTTGAAAAAGGACATTCGGCTACTCTTCATCCCTGAACAAATCTGTGATGATGAGCATACACTGCACATGCTAATGTTTAGTAACACAATAGAAAGAGAAGCCTCTTTCTCAGATTAATATTTATTTGTATTTCGAAGGTCATGGTAATAGTATTTGCACACACCTCTGTAAGGTCAGTGCCCTTGATATTATGGCCCTTTGGTATTTGGGTTCACAGGGATAGATTAAGCTTTCAGAGCAAGAGATGAAAGCAAATTGCTTCATGCAACAGTGCCCTCTGCAGCCTGGTTAACAAGGAGCAGGCCCATAGGCACTCAGGTCCATACTGAATTGCTGATGTGTTCTCCAAACAAAATAGACAGTATTTTTTTAAATAAAGGAGACTAGAAAAAAACTACAAAAGTAATAACTTTTGTCAAGTTTCCCCTGGCAAATAAAAAAAAATCTTTCTATTGATTGGACAGTCTTTTCAGAATTTAAATCAGAGTAAGGAGGTAAGAAATCCAGCTGCCAAAATGCTACCTGCTTTGTGGCAGGGGAAAATTCAGAGGTGATGTGAATGATGGTGTCGGTTAAAATGGACTAGACCCTCAGCTGGTATAAACTGGCATAGATCCACTGAAGTTAATGAAGTTGAATATCTGTCCCAGAGTTGGTAAATTGGCATGAGAGTAAGCGGGTGTGTCAATTGGTTTAAGAGTAGCAGCCATGTTAGTCTGTATCCGCAAAAAGAAAAGGACTACTTGTGGCACCTTAGAGACTAACAAATTTATTTGAGCATAAGCTTTCGTGAGCTACAGCTCACTTTATCAGATGCATGCAGTGGAAAATACAGTGGGGAGATTTTATATACACAGAGAACATGAAACAATGGGTGTTACCATACACACTGTAATGAGAATGATCAGGTAAGGTAAGCTGTTACCAGCAGGAGAGAAAAAAAAATCTTTTGTAGTGATAATCTGATAATCTTTATGTAGAGACTGTCCAGTTTGGCCAATGTACATGGCAGAGGGGCACTGCTGGCACATGAGCCAATAAAAATAAAAAATGTACATGGCAGAGGGGCATTGCTGAAATTCAATGTTGATAAATGCAAAGTAATGCAGATTGGAAAACAGAAACCCATCTATACATATAAAATTATGGGGTATAAATTAGCCATTACCACTCAAGAAAGAGATCTTGATGGCATTGTGGATAGGTCTCTGAAAACATCCACTCAATGTGCAGTGGCAGTCAAAAAAATGAATAGAACGTTGAGAATCATTAAGAAAGGGATAGATAATAAGACAGAAAATAGCATATTGCCTCTATATAAATCCATAATACGCCCACATCTTGAATAATGCGTGCAGATGTGGTTGCCACATCTCAAAAAAGATACACCCCTACTCCGATATAACGCTGTCCTCGGGAGCCAAAAAATCTTACCGCGTTATAGGTGAAACCGCGTGTTCTGGGCCAACGTGCTCGAAGCACCACAGGCCTGGCAAGAGTACTCTGAGAAAAATGAGGCTTACACACCGCTGTGAGTTACTGGCTTTATTGAAGGTTAGTGACCCACCCGCAACGGGGACTCCAAGCATTGCAGTCACGGAGGTGGGGGACACCGGAGCTTTGCCTGGGACGGAGTCCAATGGAGGGGCAGACAGTCAGCATTAATAAGCATTACACAAAAAGAGCTCATGAATATAGAATTAGGTACTTCTCAAAGGGGGGCTTTCTGCTACCGAGCGAAGGGCCATGCAAAGCAGCTGTGTCCTTCAAGAACTATCTATATCCTGCAATAACAAAGCAGCTGTGTCCTTCAAGAACTATCTCTATCTCACAATAATGAAGCAGCTATCTATGTCCCACAGTAACCTCTCAGCTCAAGAAAGCGGAAGTTCTCTGGCTAGGCCGTAACAAAGTCTTCTGCAGTCCCTTACACTGCGTTACATCAAACTTGCTTTGATCCACCAGAGCACGCCCCCCACCTCCCCCCCGAGTGCTGCTTTACCGCGTTATATCCAAATTTGTGTGATATCGGGTTGCATTATATCGGGGTAGAGGTGTATATTGGAATTGGAAAAGGTTCAGAAATGGGCAACAAAAATTACTACGGGTATGGAACGGCTGCCATCTGAGGAGAGATTAATAAGACCAGGATGTTTCAGCTTGGAAAAGAGATGACTAAGGGGGGGATATGATAGAAGTCTATAAAATCATGACTGGTGTGGAGAAAGTAAATAAGGAAGTGTTATTTTACTCCTTCTCATAACTCAAGAATTAAGGATCACCAAATGAAATTAATATGCAGCAGGTTTAAAACAAACAAACAGGAAGTATTTCTTCACACAACGCACAGTCAACCTGTGGAACTCTTTGCCAGAGGATGTTGTGAAGGACAAGACTATAACAGGGTTCAAAAAAGAACTAGATACATTCATGGAGGATAGATCCATCAGTGGTGTCCCTAGCCTCTGTTTGCCAGAAGCTGGGAATGAGTGACAGGGCATGGATCACTTGATGATTTTCTATTCTGTTCATTCCCTCTGGGGCACCTGACATTGGCCACTGTCGGAAGACAGGATACTGGGCGAGATGGACCTTTGGTCTGACCCAGTATGGCCATTCTTATGTTCTTACGCCAGCCTCCTGGCCCCTCCATGACTCCAATAGTTCTGGAAGGACTTTAGGAAGGGACGGAGGAAGGTGATAACTGATGGGCTGTGAGAAGCATAACTACCAGCTGGAGGAAGCAAGGAACAGTGAAAAGGGAGTCCCAGACTTCATCTTCCACTTTGCGGCTAGTGTAGGGGGGAGAAACTCTGCATACCCTTTGCAGCACTGGAAAATTGCAAAGGTGTGAAGTGGTCCATTCATTGAAATCTGATGTTCTCAAGTGAATCAGAACACCCAATGAAGATGAGTGCAGCCTGACACAATAGCTCAAAGAGGGGTGAACCACCCATTCATCTCAGTGGGGCTTCTCCTCCCTCAATCTGAACTCCTGTTGTAGCACACCAGTTTTCAAGGCAATCTCACATGGGTTTTAGAACAATGTGAATATTAAAACCAGCTCCTTATTTGGAGAGTTGTACCTAAGGAACCTCTTGATCAAATGATCCCAAATTTGCACCAAGAAGTATGCCCCTGTTCCTGTTGTTGCACAACAATATTCAAGAAATCTCAGAACCCATGAAAATTTTACAACATTTTGAAAATTAGAAGAAACTCAGACACCATAGCCAGGACAGACCATTGTGATCATCAAATCAGAATCATAAGGGGGGAGAAATGCAAAAAAGTAATCTGTTAATAAAATGACCCCAAATTTGCACCACAAACTCTATCTCTGATCCTACTGTAGCATGCAAGTGTGACACAATCAATATAATTTTATAAAAATATGCTAATGAGTGTGAATATAATGTGACTGGAATATGCTTCATGAAAAAGATCTCTTGTAAGGTATCATTACAAAGCTTATAATCTACTGAGTGTGGTCATCCTATTTGTATAAATGTATCTCTCTTGTATCTGAAACTAGAAATATAAAATATAACTCTGAGGGCCTATTGTAATTATGCAAAGTGGGGGCCATTAATGGTGGTTTGGAATCTTGATGGCTCCCATTAACCAATTGTCTGTAGATGGCTCTGTTTCACTTGTAAGTCTTCCTGTATACGTGTGTGCTGGCAAGTGGGTAGTGAAGTCTTACAGTGATGTGATCATGTCACCTGAACTGGAATCCATCTTTAAGCTGGTGCTTTTCCATTGAGAAGGAGAGGGTGGGAACCCAGAGAGGGACAAAGGATTCCTGCCTTATGCAAAAGATATATAAGTGGGTGGAACAGAACAAACAGGAGGCAGCCATCATGAGAAATCCCCTAGCTACCATCTGAGCTGGAACAAGGGCTGTACCAGGGGAAAGGACTGGGAAGGCTTCCGGTCTGTAAAAAAAACTTATTGAAACATCTCTGAGGGTGAGATTTTATCTGTATTCAGTTTTGTTACTGTATTAGGCTTAGATTTGCATGTTTTATTTTATTTTTCTTGGTAATTCACTTTGTTCTGTCTGTTACTACTTGGAACCACTTAAATCCTACTTTCTGTATTTAATAAAATCACTTGCTACTTATTAATTAGCCCAGATTATGTATTAATACCAGGGGTGGAGGGTGGGGGCCAAAACAGCTGTGCATATCTGTGCAAACAGCTGTGCATAACCGACTACACCCCTGTGACTGGTTGGATCACAGAAACCCCCTGGGAGTTGCCACCTGATGTGCCAAGACTACTTCTGCTCCTGCTTTCCTGCCCTGTCAGCTTAGGACTTCAGTGCCCTCCCTGGTTTGAGCCAGACCCGCTAGCCTGCTGCAAATCCAGACCCAGGTCTGAATCACGTCCCACAAACTGCAAGCTTAACTGAAAGCAGCTCACAGAAGTGTGCCTGTTTTAACACTCAGATGCCCAACTCCCAATGGGGTCCAAACCCTAAATAAATTTGTTTTACACTGTATATGGCTTATACAAGGTAAACTCAAAAATTGTTTGCCCTCTGTAACACTGATAGAGAGATATGCACAGCTGTCACCCCCCCCACCCCGGTATTAATACATACTCTGGGCTAATTAATAACTAAAAAGTGCTGCTGTGCATGCGTAAAAGACTTTCTGTGGCTTATCAGCTTGGCCACATTGTAGTTTCAAACTTACCCTGAATAGCATGTGAAATATTGCTTCCCAAAGGAGTAGGCAGGATATTAGCTGAGATCATTCCCAAGCAGGTGATATTCATTTGGGGAGGATCAGTGACATAGTCTTAGCCCACTCCCCACCCCCTCCAAAAAAGTTGTAAGAACAGTAAAATGTATGTCACGTGATTTTTAGGGGTGCTGTATCTTGGGAACCCCTTACTCAAACATCCTCAAACTTTGGATCACTAAATCTAGTCCAGATTCCATGAGACAAAGCAATTTTCAAGACAATCTGAGTAAGCATGTAGCTTTTAGAGCGCTCGGAAAAATCAGCTGTTAAACAGTAAACGAATCTCAACCTTAATTATAGTGGTGTTACTACTCCACTTTAATAACTCTTCTCTGAATTGATACCTCTAGGATTTGGGGTGGGGTTTTCTAAAGCACTCAGCATTGGCCTAACACTGATCCCACTGAAGTCAATGGTAAAATCCTATGCTGCGTTTGTAAAGCCTTGTTATAATTATAATCACTTTCCATTCAATCCGGTTTGAGATAGCAGTTGTCTCTTGGTAAGAAGTGAATTTACATATTGACAGTGAAAAAATATATTGCAACTGGCTAAGATAAAATTTGGACCGTTACTTTAGTGGCAGATGCTCAGAAGCCCTAGGGGTGTACAAACTTTTTCATTCTAACCTGTCAATTGTTTCATTTCTCACAATCTGTTCTAACTGACTGATGTTGCAGCACTCTCATATGTTCCACCCATTGGATGACTGGGAAATTAGAGAACGTAGATGGCTTCTTTAGAGCCCCTTTGCCACGCCATGCGCTGAGTAAGTGTAGAGAACAGTTTATTACTGAAAGCCAAATATACCATCCCTCCACAAGCACGTCCACAGCTACCTCTCCAAAGTACTGGAAATATTTTAAAAGTCAATGTACCCTTGGCATTAGAACTGCTCAATCAAAATACCACTATCTATAAGAGTGACATCTATTTACTAGAGATACATTTAGAAATGTGGTAAATAATTTGGAGCAAACAGAAGAGCCTGTGTCTGTGAAGAGTGTTAATAATGTATCATATGCTATCTGATCCTTTTCACCTACCAAAGTTGTTTAATGTATTTTTGAGACAGCACTTGCATATTTTAATGCTGGAGCTGGGTAAAGTAAAAATAATCAGTGTCAATAATAATAATGTTATTTTAAAGGTAAGTATCTCCCATAGCCTAGGTATCCGCACAGAATCTGTAGATGCAGATTAAAATCATAAAGAAAATTAAAACCATTCATATGCCATGCAAAAGGCCCTTTGAAATGAAATTATTTTAAATCTATATTTAGAAGAGGTAAACTTAGTGTTCCTACTGAAGTTAGACAAAACACAGGACTACAGAATTCAATATAGGAATGATATTTTCTTATCCTAAAAAAAGTCCAGCCATTCCATACTCTAGGGGTGCTAGACGAGGTAGAGAGATAGATGGATTTGGGGATCTGGGGAAAGAGTATCGAAATGACTGAGTTTTATTTTTGAAGGTGGAGGGAGAATAGAGTACAAATGCATCCGATGAAGTGAGCTGTAGCTCACGAAAGCTTATGCTCTAATAAATTTGTTAGTCTCTAAGGTGCCACAAGTACTCCTTTTCTTTTTACCTAAGGAATGTTACATTCATTGCCAGCTGAGGTGCAATATCTCTAAGGTGCTCCTTATTAATGTTTTTGCAGCACACATCACTGAATACATTCAGTGGTAAAAAGCAGAGAAGTAAACATACATCTTCCCATCACTGTACTGATTAAAACAGGTCTGTCTCAAAGGAGGGTCTGAGTGTACTGAGAACAGCAGTCACACAGTTCATGACTATACCATTATATCTCCATGATTTTACTGCTCACTACAATAGGCTCTAGATTAAGTGATATGCTCTCAAGTTTTCAATTTTGTATGTAAACTGTGCATCACAATTGACAGTTTTTCCCTTCCCTTTCTTGATTAACATCCCTGTCAAGTTCTTTGCAGCCACACTGACAGTAACAAACCCCAGCAGAAGCAAGACATTGATTTGAAAATTGTAATATTGCCCGCCAGCCTATGAAGAGAAGCCAGAGCTGATTTTCATGTTAAGGATGTTAAAGGCTGGCTATTCTCCACTACAGATGAGAACTGGAATTTTGATACTACACTTTGCTGAATTCCTGTCAGATTATTCTTTAGACCCCTAATTACACTTCCTAAATCATAAATGTAATGGGGATAATTATTCTGATTTAGTGCACCTGGTATTCTGGAAAAATAAAATTGCTCAACACATTTGCAAATGCTCTCACTATAGTTAAACTAAAAGGTTCTAAGAAACATAATGACAAACATTGTCAAAGGCAACTAAATGCAGTTCTGGGGTCATACTTCTCAACAGCCAGATGAAAGCCATTTGGGTGCATCAAAATTTCCTTGAGAAGGTATGTTCTAGAGAAGGCGCATACTATCCATTTCCAGTGGAGATTAGCATTAAACTCTTACTTCAAGTCACAAATCAAAATGAATCTGGTGGCTTCACCCTAATCTACTAAGTAAAAGCGCCCCATGACTCAGTACAATTGGCAGGCTATGCTCAAGTGAGGCCAGGATGGGAGAGTTGCTGCAGGTTAAAACCGAGTTGCATTGGCATAGTCAGACAGGAGAAGCTTTCACATGCTCAGTCTCAGGATCAAGCCAATGCTATTAACAACTCCCTGACGTGTACTAAATTCACTCAGTCAGAAACTTTTAATTAACAAAATGGCACAACAAAATAAGCGTCCCTAACTGTAAGTGTGCTGCAAGCATTAATAAAATAAGCCCATCACATTTAGTGTTCTGCTGTTCTGTCCATCCATGCTGCAAGTCCATTTAAGCCTATTAAAATAAATACAGTTGGGATTAAGAACAGCTGTTCTGGGGCTACATCATCCAGTCATTTGGAGTTATTCAGATCCAGGGTTCATCCTTGTGCCCAGATCCTCAACATTCAGACCACAATCCGGGTTTTGATTTCATTTTTCCTGGATGACCAAGCACAACAGAGCTCATGACAGTTCTCCATCATTGCCTTTCTTTTAGTGAATTTCTTGAGACAGAGGAAAATTACCTCTTGGAGGTCAGAAAGGGATAAAATCAGAACTGTCAAAAGCCAGGCAGAGTTGGACGTTGCAAAGGAAATTAAAACCAGTAGTGAAAGGTTCTATAGACATAAAAAGAAAGAGTAAACAAGGAATGAAGTGCGACCACTAAGTATTGAGCATGGGGTGGAGATTAAAGATAACCCAGGCATGTCCCAATACCTAAGCAAATACTTTGCTTCAGTTTTTAATAAGGCAAATGAAGAGTTTAGGGGTACTGGCAGAGTGGCTAATGGGAACGAGGATATGGAAGTAGAAATTACCACATCTGAGGTTTAAGTCTTAATGGGACTAAATCAGGGGGCCTGGATAATCGCCATCCAAGAATATTAAAGGAATTGGCACATGAAATTACAAGCTTAATAGCTAGGATTTTTAATGAATCTGTAAATTCAGGGGCCATACCCTATGACTGAAGAATTGCTAAAATAGTACCTATTTTTAAGAAAGTGAAAAAAGCTGATCTGGGAACTAGAGGCCTGTATGCAGGATGTTGGAACAAATTTTGAAAGAGAAAGTAGTTAAGGACATAGAGGTAAATGCTAATTGGGATAAAATATAAAATGGTTTTACAAAAGCTAGATTATGTCAGACCATCTTGATCTCTTTTTAGACAAAGAAAATGCAGTAGATCTAATCTACCTGGATTTCAGTAAGGCATTTGATACAGTTCTGCATGAGAAATTATTAGTTAATTGGAGAATATGGGGATTAATATGAGAATTGAAAGGTGGATAAGGAACTGGTTAAAGGGGAGACTACAATTGGTCATACTGAAAGGGGGGGTGAACTGTCAGGCTGGAGGGAGGTTACTAATGGAGTTCCTCAGAGATCAGTCTTGGGTCCAATCTTATTTAACATTTTTATTAATGACTTTGGCACAAAAAGTGGGAGTGTGCTAATAAAATTTGTGGATGACACAAAGTTGGGAGGTATTGCCAATATGGAGGAGGACTGGAATATCATGCAGGAAGATCTGGATGACCTTGAAAACTGGAGTAATAGAAATGGGATGAAATTTAATAGTGCAAAGTCTTGCACTTAGGGACTAACAACAAAATTTTTTTGCTATTAGCTGTGGATTTATCAGTTGGAAGTGACAGAGGAGGAGAAAGACCTATGTGTATTGGTTGATCACAGGACGACTATGAGCTGCCAATGGGATTCAGCCATGAAAAAGGCTAGGATGCATCAGGAGAGGTATTTCCAGTAGAGATAGGGAAGTGTTAGTACCATTATACAAGGCATTGGTGAGACCTTCTCTGGAATACTGCAGAGAAGGTCTCCTAGGATGATCAGAGGAATGGAAAACCTGCTGTATGACAGGAGACTCAAAGAGTTTGGCTTATTTAGAGTAACCAAAAGAAGGCTGAGGGGAGATATGATTGCTCTCTATAAATACATCAGAGGGATAAATACCAGGGAGGGAGAGGAGTTATTTAAGTTAAGTGCCAATGGGGACATAAGAACAAATGGATACAAACTGGCCATCAACAAGTTTAGGCTTGAAATTAGATGAAGGTTCCTAACCATCAAAAGTGTAAAGTTCTGGAATAGCTTTCCAAGGGGAGTAGTGGAGGCAAAAAACCTAACTGACTTCAAGATTGAGTTTAATAAATTTATAGCAGGGATGGTATGATGAGACTGCAAACAATGACATGTAGCTGATCTGTGACTGCTAGCAGCAAATATTTCCAATGGCCAGAGCTTGGACACTAAATTGGGGACAAGGGGGGCACTCTGAATTACCTACAGAGAATTCTTTCAGAGGTGTCTGGCTGGTGGGTCTTGCCGACCTGCTCAGGTTCTAACTGATACCCAGGGTCTAACTGGAGTTGGAATTTTCCCTCAGGTCAGATTGGCAGAGACCCTGGGGTTTTTTTGCCTTCCTCTTCAGCATGGGGCACGGGTCACTTGTGGTTTAAACTAGTGAAAATGGTGGATTCTCTGTAACTTGAAGTCCTTAAATCATAATTTGAGGATTTCAGTACCCCAGCCAGAGATTAGGAGTCTATTACAGGAGTGGGTGGGTGAGGTTCTGTGGCCTGCAATGTGCAAGAGGTTGGACTTTCTCACCGCAGAGATTCCAATGGCCATTTCTCTCACATGACAGCTTCTTGCTCATCCATTCTCAGCACCATAGTACTTTTCTACCCCATCATTGTAAGGCTTGATACACTGACCATTGAAGTCAATGGAAAGAGTCCCACTGACATCAGTGAGCTTTGGATCAGGCTCACAATCCTAAAGGTGCGTCTTCCCACTACACTTCCTCACTCTTCGCCTTCCCTTCTCCTCCATTTTGGATCTCCTGGAGCATCTTATTCCAAATATCACGTTCCTCCCCTTTGTAGTTCCCAATGAATGGCTTCCCAGTCTCTCCAGAGATCCCCAATAGAATTTGCTTCCTCCTTTTCTGCTCCCACTATCACATCCCTCCTCAAGAGCTCTCCAATGGCACTTTCCTAAAGACAGTTTTTGACAGAATCTTAGCTCCCTCATCCCTCATGTTGCCTGTCCCACACAGGCTCCCCAGCAGCTCATATATTTCTAGTAGGGAATCTGAAACAATCTGAAACTGAGATTTTTTCTGATGTTAGTTAAAATAACATACCAATAATATTGGACATAATGATTGTGAAAAATGTACTATACTTTGCTTCTGTCTTCTATGTCTGATGAATCTTAATAGTTACTGATCTATTATTTATGTGCACTATTTATTTGTTTGGAAAGGCTGCTTTTCTTTAGAGGCAGGGGAAGTACACCAGTACTAGGTAGAACTAAAGTCACAATAACAGTAGCCAAAAACAAAGTGGCTCATGTTTTGCTATTGCATAGAAAAGCCCGCCATTTAAGTAGCATCCCAGCCTGATTCACCACCCCAGATACTTTGCTAAGCAACAACAAATGATTAAGCCCTCTGATGCAAATGACCTAATGAGGGAATATTGTACACTACAGTATAAAGCGAGAAAAGCTACATAAAATGTTATTTATTCCACTGTCAGGAAAAAGAGCTAATTCAGAAGAGCTACTGAAAGACTATGTTCTACAATATAGCAGCAAACAGCTCAATATTTGCCAACCTCACAAACCCTGTCAAGCTTTTATTTGCTCCTGATTGTGTTTCTGACAGGTGCATTACACAGTTGAACACACACACACACACACACACACACACACACACACACACACACACACACACACACAATATTCAGAAATGCTTTACTTACTTCCCCCGTCCTCTTTCGGTATAGAAATGTGCTAAGAATGCCAACAGCAGGGCATTGCAATCTCACGACATTCCCATTTCTTCTAGAAGCCCTCTCTTGTTTTATTCCCCCGGGGAGGTACATTTCTAGGTGGTTGGTGTGCTAGGTTTTCACAGAACTTGCCATGTGACTTTTATAGTAAGTAGGATGACTTTACAGCTGCTTCCCTGTTACTACAACAAACCTGCTCCCTGTGTTTCATTCAAATTTTATCTGTTCAGGATTTGACAAAAATGTGTATTGTCGTCCCCACCACAAAGCCAATTTTGCCGCAGTAGAGCAAGTTGTAGTCTATTCAGAGGCCACGCACAATAATCTGCCACCCTATGCAAAACATCCGTGTGCCTTTCCTCATAAGCATAGAGCAGCAGATTTGGCCAGGCCAAATCTGAGTGAATTGTGGTACAACCTGGTGCACAGGGTCAGAATGCCACTCAGTTTGAACCAGCCACCCCTCTGTCATGACGGAGGGGTGTCAGGCTATATCTGCCACCCTACCCTGGTGCACAGAAATCTATCACCCTAGGCATTTGCCTAGTTTGCCTATAGGTAAAGCAGCTCCCTCATAAGCAAAATTGATAGCTCAGGACCAAATCCCCACCCCTCCAGCACAAAGTGTGGTACATTGAAAACTGTGTTAAAATGATAAGCTATCACTTTAACTTATAAGGGGTTTACTGGTCCTGACTGCAGGCTAAGAGGCTCTGTAGAGAACCATGCAGTTTGGGTCTTTCAGCAATCAGCAGACAGTCTGCAAAAAGCCAGCCTAGAGCAATGTGGATGAGTTGAGCCTCTCTGCCTTAGGAAGCAGCCTGCTTTCTCCCTCTCTACTTGTGGTTCTTGTTTGCTAAGGCATTGGATTTTAAGAAATGAAGTAGTGTAACAAGGCAACCTGCCAGCAAGAGTATTTACATTATCTATTTTATCTGTTTGTATATGATAAACATAACACAAGTTTGTAGACACACCGTGCTAACCTCTTCTAAAACAGTTTGGATGGGACAGGAATCCTTACCTCATTCTGGTGGATTGGGATGGAGAGGTTGTCCATTGCTCCTCCAACAATGCTGAGCAGCAACTGGGATCTCCCTCCCTATGGATTCACCAACCGCACCTCTTCCACTGTTTTCTTCTTCCCATTTCATCCTCATCCGCACCGCAGAGACTTCACCACTGTGGAGCAAATCTGTTCCCTTGTCAACCAAAGAGTGTCTTCCCCAGCCTCAGCATCTCTCATCTCCTCCAGTGAGGGACCCCAAGGGAGTTAGGAGAGGAGCCATCGGAAGGAAGAAGGAGAGTGCTATGGAGAAGCAGCGCAGTCTGTGTGAGCGTGAGGTACTGGGATAGGGAGAGGACTACTAATGGAATATGGGTGGACTGACAGAACAGGGATTGATCATGGACTGTTGGAAGGGCGGAATTGCAATGGGAGATAATTAATCAACTGAGATGGGGGAGATGAAGCGATTAGCGTTGGAGAGAGAATGTGCAGTGGGGACAATTGGTGTAACATGCACAGATGATTGTTGTACATCATCTTGTCATGTCCTCATTCTGCTTCCCACCACATCTGTGTACATGTGATTACCCAATCATTGCACTCCACCAGGTCACTGGAAGAGCATTTGTGCTCAAACAGCTGGCATTACAGGAGATGCTTCATATTTTGAGGCTCTCTGTTGCAGTCACAGGTATTGGGGCCAGTGATGAAGCACCACTTGGTCGTCACATCTCTAGACAAGCCAAGTTCAGTGTGGAGTCAATGAAGGTCATGCTATACAGTCCAGGGCTGCTCTGCAAATGGATGGCAGATGCTCGACTGTTGGGAGCCAGAGCACACAGGCTACAGGGTTATTCTCTACTCTTGTTTGCCAAACCAAACACTTGTCTGTGTGACCATGTTAGAGGTTTAACAATGACAAGAAAACTGTGTCATGACTTCAGTGTGCGAGATTAATTGATGAAATTGGGGGACTGATGTATTTGTAGGACCTATGTAATGAGGAACCTATATTTGGTCTTTAAAATCTGCAGGAAATTTGCATTAAAAGTTTGCAAAGTCAGCTCATCAACAATGTGGAGTCTCCCAACAAAGAGCATGGCCCCACTCTGCATTTAAACCCTACAGCTCACTGCAGAGTTCACAGACTGTCGATGAAGCCAAGAATGAGCTTCCTTTTCAAAGACCCCAGCACTGCATGATACAAGGTTCTAACTGTACTAAAAGCTTTAGAGTGGCCATCAACAAATCTTATTGTTAGTAGACTGGCTGATGCAGAAGAAAATGATCCAAGTGGTCACTCTTGTGAAAAATTTCTAACCGGTGTGGGGCCTGAACTAGCAAATGTAGGGAAGGTAGGAAAAGAAAGAAACAAAATAAAGACAAAGAGAGAGGAAAAGGCTAAATCTAGAGGCAAAGAGAAAGGAAGCCAAGATGAACATTAAGGAGGAGGAAAGAGGCCAGTGCTTTATTCCCTGTAAAGGGCAAGATTAAGGTCAAGGAGGAGGAGGAAGGAAAGGCCAAGCTGGAGTCAAAGACAAGACAAAAATGAAGCTCCAGAGCAGAGCAAAGCACAGAATGTTAAGAGCAACAGTATGGATCAGAGACAGAATATTCCTTTCAGCAGGCTCCAAGGTTCAGGCAGCTATCCTGTTTTCTTAGTTGGAATTAAAAGTGTAGGTCTCATTGGGCTTTTTAATATCAGTGTACATCAGCAATTGTGATTATAAATAGTCTCAGGTTCTGGCAGTATAAATGGAATATAGGGTGTGTGTAAATGACCACTTTAAGGTCACTTTACAGGGCCAGAGCTGCATAAAGGTCCTTAGTATCAACGAAACTAGGCCTGGGTGTTTCTCAGGCTAAAAGAGGTATGATGTGCTGGACAGCACTTAAACAGCTAATGCAGGTCTCCCTACACCCAGCAATAATGCTGCTTACTTGTGCTGCTTCCAGGTTATGACTCATAAAGCATTCATCTCTACTGCAGCCACATATATCCCTGTCCATGCTCCTAGTTCCTGCCTGAACCACTATGTAAAGCAGATGGCCCAAAATAGCCTCTGGTGTGCTCCACACTACTGCAAGGCAAACAAGAGACCATTTGATGCTTCCCAACACCTGGAGTCAAATATTCAGGGTGCAAAATATTTTTAGAACCCATGTGGGAGATGTCATTATGTCCAATTTTGAGGACTAATTCCATTCATGTACATCCTTTGAGCATTTTCTGCCAGTATCATTCAGCTGAGGTAATAGGCCATTAAAGAACTATATTTGGTACAGCTTTGCACTAAGATCACCAGGTGGGATATCTTGTCTATGAAATGTGAAAAAAATGACCAGGCCATTAGCAGGAATGTGCTAAAGAAATAAAGGATCTGTATGAGTGGTTTGTTAGCAGCAAACTTGCCACTAAATTTTAATGATCAGTCCTGCCTTTAGAGTAGCAGCCGTGTTAGTCTGTATTCGCAAAAAGAAAAGGAGTACTTGCGGCACCTTAGAGACTAACAAATTTATTTGAGCATAAGCTTTCGTGAGCTACAGCTCACTTCATTGGATGCATTTAAGCTTCAGTGGGAATGGCTGTAAAAGCTTTCCCATCCTACTATATAAGAGGTGGCAACTGAAAGCAATTGCCATTACAATGGTTGGCCTTTTTGCAGTGGTAGATGCTGTTTACAATTGAAGAGCCTTTGGCTGCTGAACAAACAAGCAGGATTTATATGCCAGACATTGCTGCATATGGCTTTTTCTGGTTTCTGCATTTTAGGGTATTTAGTAAAAGGTTGAAGATGAAAACAATTTCAATTAAAAATAAGCCACTTCAGACTGTATGGTAGCATACAAAAAAGTCATCATCGCTCATAGAAATGAGAGCTAAATATCATATACTTAATGGAAAGGAAAATTTACCATGTGCTCTTAAACATGAAATATAGTTTACACATCCAATAAACCCACTTCATATGTTGTTTACTGTCAGCCTGCAATTGCTGAGAACTACACAAAGAAATATTTATTTAAGTTTTGCCAAGGAAGTGTCTCTTTAATGGTTCAATTGCTGTGTAGTGGAAAGATACCTGGCTGAGAATTTTAAACTAAGTGAAATGAACTTTTGATTAGCTGCTAATTACAGTACCAGATCCACCTACACCTCATTACTGCTGTTCTGTACACTGGGCCAGCTTGGTTTTGTTTTTGTTTTTTTGGGGAGGTTGGGGCAGATTTCATGGCCTGGAAATAAATTATATCACTGCAAATGGCCTGGCAGATTTCTCTGATATCTCAGAAATTACAGTAGTAGTGAACCTACCATACCAGAGTTAATTCTATCTAGTATATATATATATATATGTGTGTGTGTGTGTGTGTGTATTGAAGGTAGACACAGAATAGCTACAATGCAACAAGATAGGAGAGTGGGAAGAAACTGAAAAGCAGTTTGGCTTCTCCAGGCTGGTCCAGTGGTTAGACCACTGGTCATGGGCTTGGACAGGAGGAGTGTTGTGAGGATACATACGTTAAAGACTATGAGGCATTCAGATACTACAGTGATGGGGCCAGTAAGTATCATAGGTAGAAAAGAGCATTGTAGTGAGGGGGGAAAGGGTGCAAAACCTTTTACATGGAAGGAAAGTCACATAGGCCTCCATTTTTTCTATTTAGCGTAAGCAAACGCAGTTCTGCCATGGAACAGGAGATATGACTACTTGTATGTGAGTTACCAAAGCTTCAGGAATGAGAATGCAAACTAAATTCTATACAGTTAAGGCTTGTTGCTCCAGTCCTTGTGGTTTTGCATACATGGAAAATGCTAGGCTTGTGGCTGCAGAAATAGGCAATGACATTTCAGACATAGCGAGGAGAGACATAAATGTTCAGAGGAAATAGCTATCGAATGTGCCTTGATTAGAGACAGATTCGAGCTGCCAGTGACACCTGCAGCCATTCATGTTATGTACCATTGGCAGGGTTGCCAAGTCATCAGCATTGGGCCCTCCCAGCCAAAGCCCAATTCATGGGGGTGGGGAGCCACAACCTGAGCTCTGGTCGAATTCAGTTATTGGTGCAGGAACCAGCCCCACAGCAGCAGCAAGGAGGGGGAATGCTGGATGCCCCACTGCCTGATCAGGTTTGGCCCCATCACCCCTGTCATGACAGAGAGGCTGTGGGGCCAAACCTGAGGGACACTGCGACCCATGTACACCAAGTTGCAATGCCACACACTCAGTTTTGGCTTTGCTGCCCCCGCCCCTCATGATGGAGGAGCTGCTGGGCCAAACCTGAGTGAGTAGTGGGGCAGCCAGCACTTCTCTTTCTTGCCGCTGCTGTGGGGAAAGCTCCTGCACTAGGGCTCCCAACTAGAGACCTGCCCAGCCTCACCCCACTTCCAGCAGTCCATGTCCCCTCTGCTCTGCCTGCAGGACTCATTCAGCGATAACCTCAAGACCAGCTACAAATACAGGGAGGGGAGCCTCAGTGAGTGCCTGCACAGGGGAGCTGGTTGGGAGAGGGGAGGTGGGATTTGTGCATTCCGGGTGACAATTTCCAGGGGCACCTCTGCTGGCTGCCAAATTAGGGGATCTGGATTTTGAACACAAAGTTCAGGGTGGTTGAGGTTTAGATCTTGTGTATTCTAGATCTAATAGTTAATAATAAAGATAGAGTAACATCTTGATTTATATGCTTCTCACATGGTGAATTTTATCCATCTGGATAAAGACTTGGATGGTCTTTATTATCTGAATCAGAGAGTACATGTAGATTTTCCAGAGACATTTGGTCTCAAAATGTAGGTCTCCTTAAAGCACTGGCAACATGTAAGTTTTAGGTATTTATATTTTTTTAACTGAGAGCTCACCATTGGGCAAGGGAAGTAGGTGAAATGGGATTCTCTCAATTCTGGGGCTGTTTGCAGATCAGATTGTCCTGAAAGAATTTCTCTAGGCTGCTATAATTACATACCAGGTGTTTCATTAAAATCTTTGTTTTCAGAGGGTTTAAAGCATATTAACTCATTTTAAAGTTTCTCCCTAATCTGAAGCTTGACACATACAGCCCTACCCTGTTTGATTCTTAATTATTTCCAAAATGTCTCTTTGCTCCCCCGCCCCAAATAATAAAATGAATGATGGATTGTCAGCACTAGAAACTGAAATAATCAGCCTGCCTACAGAGCAAGGACAGCATAGGCAACAATAGTGAAAGCTTCATTTCAACTCTACACTATGTCTTAACCCTGTCCTGGATGGATAATCCCTGGAAGGAGAGTTGACTCTCCATGCCCTTTGAATCATTGGCCTATCTCCTGAGATTTGACAACAAGACAGATGTCAATTGTGCAGCTTCTTATTTGGATACCTTGCCACTAGAAACTGAACAAAGATGAATTTATTTAATCATGGACTTGCCATAACAAGGAAGCCAAGGAGTTTATGACTAACCTGGTCAGAATTTGAACCAGTGACTCCAGGTATCATTAATAACCCATGATTCATCCAGTCCTTGCCATTCTTAACTGTAAAACCAGAACTGAGTTTAGAGTTGTGCAAACTATTCAGTGTAAAATTGGAAGGAAGAAATGAAGGAAGGATGGAGGTCCAGTGGGTAGGAGACTAAGCAGGGACTCAGAAAACCCAACTCCTGCTCTGCCACAGACTTCCTGTGTGATCCTGAGCACATAATTTAGTCTCTCTGTGCCTCAGTTTCCAATCTATGAAAGGAGATAATAGCATTTCACTAACCTCACAGAGGTGTTGTGAGAATAAAAACATTAACGATTGTGAGTCATTAGGTAGTATGGTAATGGGCACCAGATAAGCACATACAGTAGATAAAATTAAAAACACTTGGAATCGGCCCATGTTTTAGTTCATTGGGTTTCCATAAACACTCCATGTTCCATACAAAGGACCGTTGTGAATCCATTACTTAGCATCGACCCACACTAATAGTTCTAATGAAGTTGTGCCTTTTCAATCAAACAGATGTGGCCCAAGCTACCTGATGTGGTAGCTCCACAGATGTGAACCAAGCTACCTGAGGAATTTTATGATAAAATCAGTCCATGTCTCAGATCTGATTTATCTGTGTTGGCTACCAGGGATTATTATTAATTAATTTATTATTATTATTATTTATTATTATTAAATGGTGGAGTGATTTCTGCCTTGTTAAACTATGAGCTGCAGTCATTTGTTTAGTCTGTGTCTGCTCAAATCTGATTCAAGCTTGTTTATTATTTCTGCAATTTATCTGAAGTCCTGGGGTGAAAACAAATTCAGTTGTTTTTTGCCTAAACTTGAGAAGTCTTTCCAGAAGTACAAAGACATAAATTGAATTGCTGTTTTCATTCAAAAAAAGAAAAGGGGTACCCGTGGCACCTTAGAAACTAACAAATTTATTTGAGCATAAGCTTTCGTGAGCTACAGCTCACTTCATCAGATGTAGCTCACGAAAACTTATGCTCAAATAAATTTGTTAGTCTCTAAGGTGCCACAAGTACTCCTTTTCTTTTTGCGAATACAGACTAACACGGCTGCTACTTTGAAACCTGTTTTCATTCAATAACTTTTAAAGACTGATCTCATTCCTCTGTTAATATTGGGCATTTAACAACCATACTATATTAGAGTAGCATACTTGACATAATTAAACCAATCTCATGGAAATTTCCAGATTAACTGATCCATGTAGCAGACTGTAAGTTGTTTTGGGTTGCACCTATCATAACTTGCATTTATATTTATTGTTCAGTTTGAATTATTCAGTTTTGACTCAGCAAGAGGGTTTCTCTAAGAAAAAGTGAACTACTTCCATTTCCAGAAGGATCACATACCCAGCTTTCATACCTTCCCATGAAAGAGCCTCACTTACAGTCCTGCCAGTCCCAACAGAGCGAATCTCCAGCCACACCTGGTGTTACAGCTAGATTGGAAGACTAACTGAGTGATGTGGGAGAATAGCTACCCAGGGAAGACTCACTAGATACACCTAGAAAGACTAAGGGTCAGATTTTGCCCTCCTGTTGAATAATGATAATATTACCTATCTCTTATGCTGTGCTTTTTATCGATAGGTCTCAAAACACTTTGCAAAGGAGATCAGTATCATTATCTCCATTTAGCACATGGGGTAAATGAGGCACAGAAAGAAGTGACTTGCCCAAGTGGCTAGCAACAGAGCCTGGCATAGAACTCAGCTCTCCTGAGTCCCAGGGCCAGTTTGCTAGCCACGCTTCCTCCCCCAAGCCCATGTGTAACCACTAGCTCACTGAAGCCAATGGAGGTGATACCTGCATATGCCAGGGCTAAAAGCTGCAGTATAATATTCCAGTTGCTCAACTGGTATAAATTGAAATAGCTTCCTTGAAGTTAATGGAGCTATGCCAAATTACACCAGTGAAAGGTTTGGCCTTTCTGTCTAATGTAAAGGGGCTTCAGTCTACTTTTTTCCCCCTGAATAGACAGATGTCTAACTCTAATTTTAAAGTTAAAATCGTGTCCCTTCTTGAGAGAAGAGCAAATGCATTCTGATCACTTATTTATCTTCTAACTGGTTTACAGAAACTGCAGCCTCTCATTATTCAGGTTTTAAGTTATGAAGGGAAAAATGTTCTTTATGTAACTATATTTTGAATGCATTTGTTTGAATTGAGACAGAAATGTGGTGTGTTCATCCCACTCCTTATGCATCTTTCTGTTTTGTTTGCATTTTAACTGACCCTAAACACTGGGCACGAATTTTCGTTGAGCTGATTTCTGTAACACCCATGTTCTACCATTTAACACAGAACCAGTGAGGTGTACGAGTAACTGAAGTGATTTATCCCAACGAACACTGCATTATATTTGCCAGCACTGATTTTTAAATGCCATTTAATGCTGTGCTACCCATTCACCTACTGAGTGATTTTCCCCTTTAAGTTCCTAACACTCTTCTTTAAACTGCACTAATCTAAATAATTTTATGTCATCCACAGTTGTTACCAACTCCCTTCTTTTCCAGTTCACTAATAAATCTATCTAAGGTGGGCCCAGAGAGGAAGAATGGCCCAGTGCGTAAGGCACTCATGTAGGAGTTGGTTGACCCATGTTCAAAACTTCTTGTATCATGGCCATCCTGCGTGACTTGTGTCAGTCACACAGGCCCAGAGGCCTAAACCTATTTGGGATTTCCTGCACTCAGCATTGCAATATGTTACTGATTTAGGAACCTAAATATCATTTTCATAAGTCTATGGGACCTTTATATCTTTAAATACCTTAAAAATAAATGCCTAAATACGTTTAAAAAATGAGCCTTAGTCTCTGTCTGCCTCAGTTCCCCATCTGTGAAATGGGGATGATAGCACTGCCCTACCTCACCGGGCTGTTGAGAGGATACATACATTAAAGATTGTAAGGTGCTCAGATATTACAGTATTGGGGACCATATAAGTACAATAGATACTGAAATTTGGGGCTCCTCTCTGTTAACCGTTTGTGATATTGCAAACTTTTTCCTACTCTTTGTCTCCTGTTTCTTAGCCGGCTTCCATTTCTAGGCAGTACCTAACCTCTCACTCCACGGGTATTCGTTTCCACAGTAGTCCCTTGTGGGGGATCTAGTCAAAGGCTTTTTCAAAGGCCAACAATAGATGTCAGCCAGTTCTCTCTTTGTCTTACACTTGTTTAACACTACTGACTTCAGTCGAATCATTCCTTACTAATATAAGACTAGACGCTAGCCCTGAATCTGATGGAGTATGTGCTGTATTGAGACTGTGTCAAAATTACAAGCTACCACTTTAAGTTGGAAGAGGTTTTCTGGTCCTGCTTGCAGCCAGAGGGGCTCTGTAGGGAGCATGCAATTTGGTCTTAGTCAGTCTGCAAAAAAGCCAGACTGGCCCACAGTGGGCTGAGAGGAGCATTTCTACATTAGGAGCAGCCTGCCTCCCTCTCTCTCTGTAATTGGATGTTGTGTGTTAGATTTCTGGATTCTCAGAAATAAAGTATGTGTTACAGGATGGACAGGCAATCACACACTGGTTCACCTCACACACATTTACGCCCACACACAGTTACTCACACAAGGAACCACCCCTTTCCAGACATTCACGCCAATAAAAGATCGCACTCATGTATGGAGGAAAATCAACGAAAAAATAAACAGAGTAAGATTTAATCACAAATCAGATTTACGGAACATTCAGAACTAATAAAAATATTTTTTACACAATGTATAATTACACTTTGGAATTCATTACCACGTGATGTCATAAAGGCCAGGAACTTAGCAAGATTCAAAGAAGGACTGGACTTTTATATAGATAACAACAATACTCAGAGTTTTAATAATTAATAAGTATGGGAAGAGTGATAAAATCTCATGCTTCAGACTTTGAAAAAGCTTTTGACTAATTAGTGTGGCACATGATAAGACCTACATGGCGGACAGATTATTCCAGATATATCTATTCTGGGGTTCTCTTGCAGCTTCCTCTGAAGGTTGCCATTTTTGGAGACAGGATACTGGACTAGATGAACCACTGATTTGATCCAGTGTGCCAATTCCTATTTATTTATTATTCCTAAATATTTCTTTCTACCATTGGATCAGCTCTACTTCCAGCTCTCGGCTTGCTTTCAGCTTGCTGCAGAATTTGTTAAAACTTCAATAATACTTTGCTTTCTATTTCAACTACAGAAAATAAATTAATTAGGGAAGTTCACTCTGCAAAGGATCCAAAAAAACTCTGCCAAAGAACAGAACAGAAGGGCAGAGACTTATTTTTTGCCTTTTTTCCCACATTTTTATCTCCTTAGAAAAAGAGTGGAACAGCTTAGTGAACCATCATTCTCAAGCCCTCTATTGTTCTTTCCTGGTTCTTTCATTACATAGTCTGATGTTTCGATCTGATTTCTGGGAGTTCTTTTGTTTTCTTTCATTCATACACCCTCAAGAACAACTCTTATTCTACTGGAAGTATGTAGCATAGTAGGATTAAAAACAAGGCCCACCGGGCTCCTTAATATGTTAACTCCCATTAAAGTCAATAGCAGGTCTCTCATTGACTAAAATCAGAGTTGGAACAGGCCCAGTAAGGCATTGTTCCTGTGGAAAACAATCTTTCTGTGAGGCCAAAACAGAAAGTACTATCCACTCATTCAAGTGATGAAACAGCTGCTAAAGTCTGCTTTGGTTAGTGTTTTAAATGCATCCGCTGAAGTGAGCTGTAGCTCACGAAAGCTTATGCTCTAATAAATTTGTTAGTCTCTAAGGTGCCACTGGTACTCCTTTTCTTTTTGCGAATACAGACTAACACGGCTGCTACTCTGAAACCTGTAATATATGCCATGATGGTTCAAATAAACATCAAGCTGCTCCACATCATATCTTTAGCATATCTTAAAGCATCCACAGTTCACTGATACGAAACACACTAAAAAGGAAGTGTCTGGGTGCAAAGCAATAGGTACAGCAATGAGGCATCTTTATTCTCTGGATTTCTTTGCTTTTATCATTGTAAGGAAGAACCAACATGCTTCTGTGAAAGCCTCAAAATGAATGCAGTTCCTGCTCTGAATAGCTTACAATCTAAAAGATGAAACTGAAGACGAGAAGCTCTGGGAATCCCAGAGGAAGGATTAACTGAGTTATGTGTCCCACTCCCACCTTGGGCATCAGAGCAGAAATGAATTCTTGGAAGGACTTTGAAGCAGACAGGATGGTTGGTTGGCAATCTATCATTAGGAAGGCATTCCAGGCATAGGAGGTAGCATGGAAAGAGGCAAGATAAGACAGGAAGACTAATGGGCATCAGGGAGAGTTGTGTAGATACACCGAGGTTAGCGACATTTCTCAAGTGTAGAGAGACACATGAAACCAAATTCTCAAGAGAGCTTTAAAACAAGAATGCTGGCGTACCTAATTTGCATGCTCATTGCTCTTTCGTGTGCAATAAATCAGATTTGTGCTCCTACATTTATACACCTAACCTGGGGCTCTTACACAACTGCCTCCCTAATTTGTGCAGCCTAGTGAAGATAAGGAACTGGAATCTCAGTTGGTATGAATCCGTGTAGCTCCTTGGACATTAAAAGAGCTATGCTGATTTATTGCAGCAGCTGAGGTTCTGCTCCAAGATGCACAAATTCAAATGTGTACATGTTATATTTACAGGTCAGGCTGAACTCCACAACCCAAGACTGGATGTCTTCCTAAGTTGTATGTTCTTGTTCTACCATGAATGATTGGACTAGATGCAGAAGTCACTGGGTGAAATTCTGTGAACCCATGTTATGCACAAGATCAGACTGATTAGATGATCATAATAGTCTCTTCTGGTCTTAAAATCTATGACTTAAAACTTTATTTGCTGGGTTTAATTAGTGGCTATCTTACAAGTTCTGTTCACCCTATTCTACGTAGCCTCCCTTCTACATCTCACTGCTCACAGGGGCTTCCCAAATAAATACCAAATCCTCACTCACACAAAGACAACAGTATATTCTCCTGAATATCCTGAGCCATCCACCAGGCCTCTTTCATTCCCTATTTTCTCTCAGAGAGAAAGGATGGTTCAGTGGTTAAGGCACTTACCTAAGACTTGAAAGACCTGGGTTTATGTTCCTGATCTGCCATAGACTGCCTGTGTGACTTAGCCTCAGCTTCCAATCTGAAAAAAGGGAATAATAGCATTGCTCTACCACACAGGGGTGTTGTCAGGCGCTCAGGTACTATGGTAACAGGAGCCACAAGATATATAGTAGAACCTCAGAGTTACAAACTGACCGGCCAATGACACAGCTCATTTGGAACCAGAAGTATGCAATCAGGCAGCAGCAGAGACCAAAAAAAAAAGCACAGTATTTTGTTAAATGTAAACTACTAAAATAACATGATGACAGAAGTCCATGCAGGCCAAATTTGAGTGAGTGACACGGCAACCCCATGAGCCAGATCACAATTCCCTTCACACAAATTTGGTCCAGTCGGGGCCGGGCCATACCTGAGCAGCACTGCAATCCCGGAGGTTACAACACCTGGAGCAAGGAGCCAGACCCACAGCACAGGAGCTGCCACTGTAGGGTGAGTGCCAGGCAGGATCCAACCAAAACCACCTGAGGGCCTCCACCCCCAGACTACTTACTGGGTTGTGACAGGCCATAAACTTTTAAAAATTGATCCTGAGCCCAAAAAGGTAGAGAACCACTATTTTAGATTATTCCAGTTAGGAGGAGAAACTGGTGATGAAGTCAGATATTTCTTTGATGCAACCTTGGTTTTTTTTCAAAGTCTTGTTTACTTGAACATAGTAAGAATCAAACAGCACAAGACAATTCCTTTACTTGCTGTTCCAAACCTGCCTTTCCAGCCAGCGATCTATGCCCAAAAAGCATTCTTTCTTAGCTTTCTCTCAAGGTCACATTACCAACACTTCTGTTACTGTCTGATTAGCTTTCTTACTGCTTTTGTCTCTATGTCCTACTCCTCACTCACACATGCACATGCACCCTTAACCAGTGGAGGCCTAGCCCATATTGTTCAGATTCTTGAGTGGTCTTGGACCTGCCTTAAGGTTAGCCAGACATGGGCCTGCATTTGGAGCAGAGGTCGCTTAACTGCTTCAGCCACCAGACTGCAATGGCATCTTCACATTTATCCTGAGATCCGACCAATAACAATAAATTTTAACCAAGCCCATAAAAAAGCTATGACATTTATCATTTGTCATTAGGAAATAGATTTGAATTAGTTACTGGCACACGTTTAAATAACGTAATAATTCCAGAAATCAATCAATGAATCATTAGTAAAGTGTAGTCAATAGGTGACTTTTATGATCTTTATTAAATACATTAAGATAAAGTATTTTTTTTAAATTGTGAAAGGATATTTTTGTATTGTTGAGTAACTGGCTTGCCGGTTGGCATGCTTAACATTGGATATTGATTGTAAAGGAGCCTTCCAGGGCACCGACTTCATTACTCTTCTCAGTACCTTTCCATACAAAAGGGGTGGGAGTGGGGACATATTTCAGGGAGCTAATTTTAAAATGATGGCTTGTCTGCTACAGGAAACGTAGTGACACAACAGGAATACAGAATGGGTGGATTGCAGTGTGACTGTTAGACATTAGAGAGATTATTGAGAAACATTAAATCTATGATCAATCTGTACTCTAGAAAAATGTATATGCAACAGACAGATTTCAAATCAAGTAATTGGCACCTCGCAATATGTAACCATAGGACCATGAAGTATATTTTAGTGCTGATGGACATACAGCTCATCGAAGAAGGGAGATGTAAAAACTACTAGACCAGATGACAGGGATTGCAGAGTTGACGCTGTGCCTGAACTGAAATTTGCTATTTGCCCAGTTTACAAGAGAACTTTATAAACATAATTTTTAAAAATGTGGCCAATTGTCTAAAAAGAATGCAGGCAAAAAAGGTTCTACATCCATGTTTAGGCACCTAAATAAAACAGATTTTCCAAACCTCGGCTGACATAGTTACATAGTTATACCAACATAAGTCTGTAGAGTACTGTAGACCAAGCCTGTGCTGCACAGTAGACATGGCTACACTTCAAGCCCGGGGTATAATTCCCATTCTGAGGAGACATACTGGCATTAGCTTTCATTGAGCAAGCAGCTGCAGGACCCAGCTGCCAAATACATAACCCACCCAATACTATAGGCACATACTCAGGTGGGCTAACCTGGTCGCCACTAAGACTACACTCTATTTTTACCATGCTAGTTTGATCAGAACTAGCTTGAATATATGGGTGGCACATGAACTGCTGTCTGGGGGAGGCTAGCCCCCAGCCCCGCCCCTTCCACTCAAGGCCCCGCCCCTTCTGAGCACCCCAGAACCCAGAGCCCCCCACTGTGGCTGCCAGCCCCCACCCCAGACTGGCTAGTGCCCACAGACTCCCCAGCCCCGGAGTGCTGGGAGGGAGAGCTTGCGGCACCGCTGCAGCGCCCCCAGCCCCGGGAAGACAGGCGGCATGGCCCCAGCCCCTGGAGCCCAGCAGCACCGCCAAAGCAGGGCCCTGGTGGCAAAGTGTGGACAGGGCCATGCCTGGCTTTTTGGAGAGGCACAGCCTCGCAAAGCCTCACCTACCCGCTGCCCATGCTCGAATATCTCTCCTCAAGATGGGAATCATGCTCCCAGCTCGAAGTGTAGACATAACCATGGCTTGTCTTTACTACCTGGGAGATTGATGCTGCTGCAACCAATGCTAGTCTAGTGAAGTGCTAGTCTTCTAGCGAAGACCCGCTAAATTGAAGGCAGAGCACTCTCCAGTCGATTCTGGTATTCCAACTCCCACAGAAGAGTAAGGGAAGTCAACCGGAGAGCACTGGGGTAAGTCGACCTAAGCTACGTCAACTCCAGGTACGTTATTCATATAGCTGGAGCAGCGTAACTTAGGTCATCTTACCCTGGTAGTGAAGAGAAGCCCCCAGTCTCACTACACAGGAGCTGCCTAAATCCTAGCTTGGAATAAGACATCATAGAATGGATTGCTGACTATACTACATTACCTGTGAAATTGCTTAACCAGTTGAAACAGCCAACCACTTGTCTATGAAAAGAAATGATTTAGATGTTAGCTCTTTCACTTGTTCAAGTATCAACTGGTGGCTTGTTTCCTTTAAAACCAAGAAAATATATTATTTATGCATTTTGTGAACATTGCTTTGATAGACTTTACATTTACAATTGTAATAGCCTACCTTTGGAAAGAATCATGAATCTGAAGCTTCTAGTGGTTACTTGGGACCAAGTTTTCAGAAGCTTGCACAAATTCAAATTTCCCAGAAGGAGAATAATCTCCCTTCAGCTCAATCTTTGGGTACTTCATATTTGCTGAATGAATGAAGGGGATCTCAGCTAGTGATTCTGATTAACTGCTAAACAGCTAATCATCCTGATTAGATTCTGGTTTGTTTTTTGCATCCTCAAATTGCACAAAAATTGGTTTAATTCATTTATTGTTTAAGTAAATAAAACCTTTAAGAAAAGCTTATGAATCCAAACTCCAATTATTTTTCTTTAAGTTAACATAAAATTTTAAGTGAGGGTAAATAAGTATTGGAACAACTTACATAGGGATGGGATGGATTCTCCATCACTTGCAGTTTAAGACTTGGTCTACACTACAGACTTAGGTTGCTGTAACTATGTCTCTCAAGGGTATGGAAAATCCATTCCTCCCACCCCCCGCGAATGAAATCATTATATTGACCTAACCCTCGCCATGTAGACAGTACTATGTCAACAGGAGGGCTTCTCCCATCAACATAGCCACCACTTCTCAGGGAAGTGGAGTACCTATACAACTCCAATGAAATTCAAACTTGCCTAGTATCTTTTTCGCCTTATCAATACTCAGTTTATAGTTTTGCAGCATTGTAGACAACACAAAAGGACACCTTAAAATAACAATAAGGTTTCACAGACAAACAATATCATGTTTAATTTTACTTAAGATCTTCCTATACATAGGATTCCAAGGTGTCAAAAAATCCTCAAGGTATTAATGATAAAAACTATAACCTAATCTCATTTCACAGGTTTATTTGTATTTATCTTTTAACTAGAAATGTCATCAGGACAGAGAAATAAAAATATGCTTACTTTATATATCTAAACCGCAACTAGACAGTAGTATTCCGTATTATAGTGTGTTGAATAGTCAGGGACTGGAGGAATGACAAAGAGAAATGAATGACATAAATAGTCTTAAAATTATTCAAAAGGAATTGTTTGTTCTTATAATAAAAGACATGCAGGCAATAAGCAAAGAAAGCTCATCTACCTTATTAACATAAAAGGACATGAAGGCTCGGATTCGCTGAAAGGGCATGATTGCTGTAACAGTGTGTACAGAAATTCCCAATTAAGTCCTGCAAGTCATTTCAGAACAGCAGGTTCTAGAAAACCCAGCTAAGAATATTGCAAAACCTAGAAGAAAGCTAGGCAACTCACAGATCTATATTCTGATCTGAGAAGAAAGAGATTTCTAGGGATATAAAGAACAGACCTGTAGCACCAAGGAACCCTGTTTACTTTTTTAAACCAAACTTTTGTTAATAATTAAAAACACTTTCAGCCGTTAAATTGTGCCACTTTAAATTGTCTTTGTGCTCCAGAGAAGAGCTCCTAGCAAACTTGCCTTGTTTCAAGTTTTGTTTTTTTTCTAAGTTCTCATCTTATCTTCTAACAACAACAAAAATGTTTTTAATGAGAAATTTGAAGCTCAGTGGCCTGTGCTATTTAGAACGCCCTGAAGTCAGAATTTTTGAACAGGCAAGACCAGAAATTTCTGTTTCAACTATGGGACCAATTCTGCAAGGTGCTGAGCACTCTCATTTCCCAATGACTTCAGTGTGATTTTAGGGTGCACAGCACCTCACCAGTGGAACTCAGCAGTTTGTAGGATCAGGGCAAGGATGTGATGTAAAGTGAGATCCTAGTGACTTGCCAGCATTTTAATTTAGTACAGTTCAATCCTTTTTCGGGGTTTATCAAGTGAAAGTGATTGAGGCCTTGTCTACACTACAGTTTTGTCAACAAAAGTCAGCTTTTGTTGACAAAACAGTGGAGGTGTAAACACTGCAATGCTACTCCCACCGATTTAACTCTCTGACTATGTCAACATAATACAACCACCTTGGTGAGAGACATACAGCTTTTTGCAAAGAAGTTAGAGCAACACAGTGTCAGTGTAGACACTGCGCTTGCTTATGTTGCCCTAAGTGGCCTCCAGGAGATGTTCCACAATGCCCATCATAAGAGCTCTGGTCAGCAGTTTCAGCTCCACTGCCCTGCAGCCAGATAATCCTCCCCCATGCACTCCTCCCCCTTTAAAGTTCCAGGAATTTTTGAAATTCCACTTCTGTTTGCTTGCTGTGGAGAGTTCACATAGCATCCTTCCAGATGACCATGCCAGCTTTACTCAGCAAATGCACTCCCACCTGGAGTACTCCAGGGTTGTTAGATCTGTTGGGTCTGTAGGGAGAGGAGACTGTGCAGTCGCAGCTCTGATCCAGCCGTAGGAACTTTGATAACTGGATGAGAAGGGGCACAAAAGGAACAAACAGTAGTTCCGTGCTAAGATCAAGGAGCTGAGGCAGGTTTAACAGAAGGCAAGGGAAGCCAACCATTGCTCTTGTGCGGTGCCGAAGACATGTTGCTTCCACTAGGAGTTGTATGCCATCCTCAGCGGTGACCCCCACCTCCACTGCCAAAAGCCCTTTGGATACTCGGGGGTCTGGAGGCAGCAACCAGCTGAATCAACCCCGAGGATGAAGTGGTGGACAAGAAGGTCGAGTTGCAGGAGGATGTGGGACAGGCGATAGGGTCGTCTGGAGGCATGGTGAGCCAGGACCTCTTTTTGACTCCAGAGGGGTCTAGCCAGTCCCAGTACTCCAGCTCTGGGAGTACTCAAGCAGGAGCGGGGAGTGCTGGTAAGAAGAACTGGGCCCCAGCTTCAGTTCCAGGAGGTGAATGAGGAGAAGTAAGAAGGACGTGTTTAGAAAAGTGCTGCAATCATCTGATCATGCAGATAGCAGGCATAGAGCATGGAAAGAGACAATACATGAAAAACTCAGAATGGATAGGCAGGAGAGGAGACAGGGGCAGGAACGGATGATAAAGCAGATAGAGGACCAAATAGAGATGCTGAGGTTTCTGAGTGTGCTGCAGTCACAACACATCCATGCTCGTCTTCCCCTGCAGCCCATACAGAACTGTGTTCCATGCCCTCCCCAAACTCCCCACACACATTCCTTTCATGTTCCCAGCCCACATCAGTACCCCTTGCATTCCACCCCTAGGGACATATTCCATAATGACAGCTGGATTTACACACAGCTGTGAGAGCCTCATTTGAGAGAGTGCTGCTCAATGTCATGTCTCTTGTAGAGAAATGGAAATCTGTGTACTGCTGTTTAATAAAAAAATTAGTCTTAGAAATACAGTTATTCTTTATTTTTGCCTTACACGTGGGTGGTTGCTCCAGAAATTCATACACAGTGGCAATCAGCACATTTGCAGACTACAATTAACACTCAGGCAGCAATCATTACAAGGGTCATTAAGGTGGCAAGTAAACAATGCCTAGCTGAACGCATTACAGAAAAGCACATTACTGGGACTCACTGGCAAAATGCGGCTTCAAAGCCTCCCTGATTCAAATAGCTCCCCACTGAGCCCCTCTAATAGCCCTGGTGTATGTCTGCTCAAAATCAATCTCAACTTCCACCCCAGGAAAACTTTTCCCCGCTTAGCTTCACAAATATTATGCAGAGCACAGCAGGCTGCTATGACCATGGCAATGTTTTCCTCACTGAGGTCTAGCCTGCCAAAAAGGCCACATCAGTGACCTTTTAATTGGCCAAACATACATTCCATGGTCATTCTGCACCTGCTCAGCCTATTGTTGAAGCGCTCCTTGCTGCCGTCCAGGTTTCCAGTGTAAGGCTTCATGAGTCACGGGAGTAAGGGGTACGCTTGGTCTCCCAGTATCACTATGGACATTTCAACATTCCCCATTGGAATCTTCTGGTCTGGAAAGAAAGTTCCTGCTTGTAGATTTCTGTACACGCCAGTATTCCTGAAGATGCATGTGTCATGCACCTTCCCTGACTACTCCACGCTCATGTCAGTGAACCGACTCCAGTGATGCACAAGAGCCTGCAATACCATAGAGAGGTTCCCCTTTCTCTTGATGTACTCTGTTGCAAGATCGTTTGGGGCCAAAATTGGGATATGCATGCCATCTATCACCCTGCCGCAGTTATGGAATCCCATTGCCGCAACGCGATCCACTATTTCACACACATTTCCCAGAGTCACAGTCCTTCTTAGCAGCATGCAATTAATGTCCCTGCACACTTGCATGACCACAACCCCCAAGGTGGACTTCCCAACTCCAAACTGATTCATGACTGGTCAGTAGCAGTCTGGCTTTGCCAACTTCCACACAGCCATCGCCACGCGCTTCTCCACCAAGAGGGCAGCTCTCATTTGGGTGTCCTTACTCCAGAAGGCAGGGGCAAGGTCTGCACACAGGTTCGGGAAGGTGGCTTTACACATCCAAAAGTTCTGCAGCCACTGTTCATCATCTCGTACCTGCATAACGTTTTGATCCCACCACTCAGTGCTTGTTTCCTGAGCCCAGTAGAGAGAGTCCACTGTGTACAGCTGTTCCATGAATGCCAACATCAATCTGGAATTGTTTCTTTCCACGGCACACAGCAGGGCAGGCACCATGGATTCATTTTCAGATTTGATGCTCATGAAATACTACAGGATCAGCCCTTTGTGTTCATAATGCTCATCACAACACTAGAGAGCAGTGCATGATTTCAGGCAGAGATGGCGGATGCACAGTTTACAGGGACAGTTGAAAAATGACACAAAATGTTAGTTGAATGCCCATGGAATGATAAGACGGAGAAAATTGCATCATGGGACAGTGAGCCCGCCCCCACGGTGCTCTGCGATCCATTCTCAGAACTCTTAGTGGCAGAAGGTGGCAATTTGTACAGTGGGATAGCTACCCATGGTGCACTGCTCTCTCTGTTGGCAAGAGAGCACCAACTGTGGATGCACTCCACTGATACAAGGAGCGTTGTGTGAATATGCACAAACAATGTAAGTACAGCGGTTTACGAACGTTGACATAACTTAAGTTGACTTAACTCTGTAGTGTAGACATGGTCTCCTGTGCTTTTTTCTCCATAATGAAAAAATTAGAACTCCATGAACAGGCCCTTAGGATCCCATTTGTTCTTCAGCGGGTTTGCATTTCAGGATGAATCCCATTGAAAAACATTGAGATCCTGTCACACACACACACACACACACACACACACACACACCAAAAAAACCTGCCTTCCTCCAGGACAGAAGGCATTTTAAGGGTCCAGAATTTTGAGTGCTCATGAATTTCTTAACATGGTCAACATACCTGTAGATGGGAGTACATCATATAAATCCAAGGCATACCCTGGCTATTTTGCAAGTGCCTTAGGGCTTCTCTAACTTCTGCCAGGGAAAACCAGAGATACCAGTAATCTCTTTTGGTCCAGAGATAAATACAGAGCAGAGCCACAAACTTCAGATGTATTTGCTTAGAATGTTAGAAGCACATGGCAGCCCCGTCACTCACCATTTCATTCTGTTACAGTAACATACATACGAGTTGCATCATCAGGTAATGTTATTTCCATGATAAAGTCACAGACTATCAAATGTTTTTAGAATGAAATTCCTCAAACCTATCTGCAAACTAGTACAAACTGCAAACTCTCATGGATTTATTTGAAGGTGAATCACCTTAAAGCTGTAGGCTCCTCTTTTCACAATCCAAATAGCAGTATGCATACCTGCAGTCAAATGCTTTTGAGGGGAAGGTGAATAGTATTTGTTTTTTCAGGAAAAAATATAGGCCAAGGTTTTTCAATTAATTAATAATGCAAATAATTAAAATAAATGAGAATTAGGCATCCACATCCATAGGCAGCTCTGGAAAATCTCACCCTTAATTTTAATAATTCAATACAATTCTGAAATATCTCTACTAGGTAGTTACAGGGGCATCAGAATGGGGGGGCATGGGCCATTGCCTCATCCCTTTTAAAAGGAGGCAGGGTGCTGGGGAAAGAGGCGGAGCAATGGCAGGCCCTTGGGGGAAGGGTGGGCAGAGCCAGGGGCAAGGGGTGGAGCAAGGGCAGGGACTCAGAGGAAGGGGCAGAACAGGAACAGAACCATAGTTCAGGAACCAGTGGCTTCTCTACTTGCGGGGGGCTTTCAGCGCTCCTGGTTCCAGTCCATAGTAGCAACCAGGAAGCTAAGTGGAAGTGCAGTAAGTAGCTGGAGTATGCAAAGTGGAATGTTGGCCCAGATTCAGGATCAGTACAGGAGTAAACCATGCCTAGTTCACAAGATCATATCTGGAGTGTTTATCTGCCATGCCAGAACATTAGCATGGCAAAAAGGTAACTGTTCAGTTCTGGAAGGCACCAAAAGCACACTACTTCAGCTCTCTACCTCTGCGTTGTGCTATAGATAAGACTAACTGAAATGCTTGGGACTTGATTGCTCTTCTGGGGTCACAGACAAGTCAGAGTGCAGGAACACTGAAGTTATGAGGTTAAAGAAACGACTCCTGCCACCCACCTGATATTAGCATGAGTAAGAAGAAGAATGGCCCATTTGCTTTGAATGTTCCCTGAATAAGAAGAAACCACCTTAAGAGAATCCCACAGGCAATATAAAATATAAAAATTGATTAAAGAGCAATTGTTAGCTATCAGGTTGCCTCCCCCCAGGCTCCTTAGCTGAATGGCAAATGTATGAAACAGAGTAAGAAAAACATTTTTAGATACTTTAGGTACACTACATTTGATGCTCTTCAGATCATAGACCCTCTCAGGGGAAATAGGTGGCACAATGAAATAAATTATGTAGAGTACATTTGTTTTGATTTTCAAGCACAGCTTCAACCAACTTCTCTAATGCAAAACGTAGAATACAACTAAATGCATGAAACTACTATACAATCATCATAGCCTGTGTTAGAATCTGAATAATGCAATGTGTTTCTTAAAAGCTTCAGTGAATCACAATATCAAGGTTTTCATTTTGATGCAATTTTCCTTGTTGAAGTCATTTTTTTTAAATCTCTCATATTAATGTACCCATAGAGTTGTTTTCATTTGTCTCTGTGTTCTGGTGACATTATGAACCACTTAAGCTTTGCTTGCATAATTGTAGATGTCACCAGAACCCATTACTGGAAACTAGCTTTCTTATACACAGTGCCCAGTTTTTAACACAGGAGCAGAATTCAGTTTATGTTCACCTAGTTATTTATGATAGCATAGAGGTGTAGAGTGCACTTATCACCCTTTGCTTGAAAGGCATCTGCTGCTTAGAAAGATAACATAACCAAAACAGATAATATTGCAGGAAGGTTGGCACAAAGATGTACATTCCTGCGGTTCTGAAGTTAGTTTCCATTTGCCAAAGAGAATGTGTGCGGGTAGCAAATTGAACTCAGTGGCTTCAATTTGCCAAGCTCAAAATCTCTTATTTTAATATTAATAATGGATGTTCAGAATTAACTCAAAGCATGCATTTTTGTAGTAGTCAGAAATCTAATTGATCTAAAAATGCCACAGCTGAGGCTAACTACAGGAGAAGCTACTTCCTAAAGTACGTGGAATGTATATAATTTACCAGTTGAGAATCTGCCCAGTGTGGTTGCAGTCTGGTTCTCGCAAAGTTTGCTGCATTCTGAACTGCCAGATTTCCACTACTAATGTTTCTTAAACCTATCACTAGCAACAGTCAATCAAATATACATTCAGAGAAGTTTTGTGGTGCTTTTAAAGTGCATTGCGGGCCAGCTTTCTGCTTCTTATAGCCACTTCTCCCACTGCACAGGCCAATTCTCTAAAGTCATTTAAATGCTTTGGCCCCAATCCTGCAATACAGCCACACGAGCAGAAGCCTGGAGCTGCGTAGAGCACCACTGACGTCAGTGGGGTTGAGAGCTGGCACTGGCTTCTGTCTGAGTGAATCTTAACGCAGGCTCAGGACCTTAGTTTAGCTAGAGATAAAACAACCAAGGTTCTTCAGGAAGTCAGGGTTGCTGAAGGGAGTAAAGAGTACCCATGCCTCAAATACCTTATGGCATTAAATTTCTTAAACTGCCATTGGACGTTTTTGCTGCAGACTAATTTATGCTTCCTATGTCAAACCCTATTTGTTAACAAGAACATATATTTACAAGGCATCCCACACCCAAAGGCATGAATAATCTGGTACCTTCGGTCTCAAAGGTTAGCTCTAATATGAAGCCATGGGACTGATGACTAATGAGTACAATGGAAATAAACACTTGGACTCAGACATCATAAAATATAGACAGTGGGGCCATAAATGCTCTCTTTTTCATGTCATTTTTGCAGCAAAACAGAGCATTTTTGTCAGCCCAAAATCATCAATTATTTTTGCTCTTCCCACGGCCTGTTCCTCCCCTGCAGGATACGAGTTACTATCACTGAGATCAGTGCAAGCTGTTTGTGTCCTGAGGGGGAGAAGAACTGGGCCCCAGCTGCATGAGACCAAGAAAGAGATTCTCATGGAAGAATCACTGGAGAAGCAGGAGGGAGGGCTGCAATAACAGCACCCTCCGAATCCAAGGGTTCCTAGATTCTAAAGAGGACAGATATAACAGGAGCTTTATAATTCCACTACAAGCTCTGAATAAGGAAAGTGGGGAAAACCCTAATGACTGATCTACAGAATAGAGATGTAACAAAGAGGGCCTAGGGTTAGGGGCAAACTGTGCCTCGTATGAACAGGCACTGCCCTCTGTGAGGGTGGTGCAGAGAAGTAGACCAGCTGCATCATCTCTTATGGGGTGCACCATTCACTTCTCTCCTTGGCCATCCAGCTCTGCTTGTCTGTGTCCCACCTCAGAGGGCATTAGTAGGGAGCAGTCCCTGCCTGCGTAAATGTGCAGGGACTAAATACAACAGCAATATAAGCCTAGAGTTAGTGGGACTTGCATCAGCTGACCTGTGTCAGAGAACCCTGGGCTTGAGCATCTACACTGCATTTTAACCCTAGGTTAAGAATTTTCTGACCTGTGCTCTAATCTACGGCTCTGGCGACCACGCTGCAGAGCACAGACCCAAGTCAAAGTCAACATATCTCAAAGTACCTAGCCCCTCAGCCCCACTGTCAGCACTCTAGTCCTGGGAACATGGTGCACTGTGGGGAAAAACTCTACTGCCCACCCTGTTTCCTAACTGTGGATGTGCCATTGATGGGACTCAGGTGCCCATAAGGAGCACACGAGTACATAAACTTAGGTCTTTGGTGGCTGTCTCAGTAGAATGACTGCAGTCTGAGAAGGCTTTATATTGAACTACCATCTAATTCAGTGGCCCCCAAACTGTGGGGTGGAAGGAATGTTCAGGGGGTGCAGCATGGTCTGGGTCAGCCCCACGGGGGATTGGGAGGAAGTGCCCCCCAGCTCTGCTCCAGCCTCAGCCCCGCTCTGGCTCCAGCCTCACCCCCCACCCTCGGGCCTTGGCCATAGTCCCTGGCTCCGACCGTGACTCTGCTCCCAGCTGCGGCCCCAGCTGCAGCTCTGGGTCCGGCCTCAGCCCCCAGCTCCCAGCCTTGGCCCAGGTGCTGCCCTATCTGCAGCTCAGTCCCCAGCTCCTCGCCTCATGACCTAGCTGCAGTCCTGCTCCCAGCCCCAGCCCAAGCTGCATCTCTGGCCCTGGCCTCAGCCCCCAGCTCCAGGTCTCAGGACCTAGCCACAGCTCCGCACCCAGCCCCCGCTCCCAGCTCTGCTCCAGGCTGCGGCCCTGGGCCCAGCCTGGACCGCGGCTCTCCTCCCAACCCAGCTCCCAAACATGGCTCCAGATTTTGTTACAGGCAAGAGGAGGGTGACAGAAAAAGTTTGGGGACCACTGATCTAATCTGAGAATTGGGCTCTCCACCTCTAGGAGGAGTCACATTGGCAAGAAAATGCCCATATGCTCCTGTTCTGAGTTTAATTAGGACATTGGTGTCCACGGCTGTCAAACTGTTAAAATGAAACTTTGCAATTCTTAATTTTGAAAATGGGATGTTCAGTGAAGGTGCTTTTGTTTGGTTGTTTTTATTTATTTTTGTCTGTTTTGACATAAAATGTAGGTTACAGAGGAAAAACACACACACACACCCCTGCCTGGCTGCCAGCTGCGGAGCAGTGAAGTGCATCCCCAGGGAGGCAGGAATCAGAGATCCCCGGGATGCTGTTGGGAAGCTTGGGGGCTGGCTCCCACTCACTGCCCTAACAGAGCACACTGTCTGAGCGCCCCTGCACACGCAGCCCCAGGGACAGTGGGGGGCGGGAGCAGGCACTAGGAACAGAGAGCGACCAAGTTGCTGCCCTGCAGGGAGGGTGAGAGGCAGGGCTCCTGGCTCAGCATGGCCGAGGGAGGGATGACCCCCAACATCCTGGCAGCCAGGAGCTGCCTCCTGCCTGTCAGCTTTGCTTCCTGCTCTGGGCAAGCTCCATGCAGCAGCGAGAAGAGGAAGCCGGAGTCACTGCTGCCATCGCAGGAGGAGCAGGAAGGGGGAATGTGCTCGGCCAGGCTGTAAAGGCACTTTTGGCTGCTGTGCTGGCTGCCTGCAGTGTTGCTCGTCTGCTGCCGGGAACTCTGGGATACATCCAGAGGGCTTCCAGGACCCAAGTTAAGCCGGGGCCATGTGCACAGAGGAAAGCAATAGGTCTCAAACTCTAGGTCCCAGCTTAACACAGGCTTGGATCCTCCAGCCCTTCAGAGTGTTGGGACCCAGGATCTGAGACCAAGGTTAGCACATTTGCATTGTGGATGCCAGGGGGAATGGGGCTGGCTTGAGCCCAGGCTCAGAGCCAGGCTTAAACTGTTATGTAGACATAAACTATGTCTGGCACCAGCACAGGGGCACACAAATTGGGAGAAGACTCCTTGTACCCTGCACATTGGCAAGGCATTGGGTTTAATGTACTGTTCTATTCCTAGCTCCAGCTAAGACATCATGTAACGCCGAAAGACCCATCGTCAGCAGGCGGGATCAAACCTGGGACCTCTGTGCATGATCCTCTACTTCATGAGCTAAAATCCAACTGGCTCTTAGCTAAGGCTGTAGAGCAGACTCATTTTCTCTCTCTCTCTCTCTAAGTGGTCTCAGTGCCACTAGATGGGACAGAACACCACGCCCAGAAAGTGTGTGGGTTCCAATCACACCCACCAAATAGCCCATTAAAAGAATCCTCAGAGGAAAAAGAAGTTAAGTGCGTAGTGGGTGCTACCATACATAACCATTGAGTAGGCAGTTTGCCTGTGAGCCTCTTTGCCTGCAGATTGCAGCATGTCCATATCTTACTAAGTACAGTTGTAGCATTTTTACACTTGTAGAACCTCCTGCAGCTCCTGTCCATGAAGATGTTATTGGAGGTTGGAGAGCTATAATGCCTTTTCATTCTCACTCTTCTCCTAGGCCTTCTGTATAAAATGTAGAATAAGGAAGATTGGGGCCCCTTTATTTCTGAAATCGTAGCGAACCTCTCGGATTCTATTTTAAATCACAAATGGTTATCAATTTTCCAAAGGCACCATCCAGTGCAAGGACCCAAAACTGCTATCTGGATGGCAGGTGAGACAAGTCATCTGTAGCCACTGATCCATTTAAAGACTTCCTGAAATAACTGCACTGGAGAATAGACCAAACTGCAAACTTTTTGGTGTTCTCAGGACCTGACTGTAACTTACTGCCCTGGCCACAGACTGTTTACATCCTTTTATCAAAGGATAATTTGCTTATGACCTGTCTACACAGGGACACTCTGGTGAAATAAGTTGGGGTGTGAATTTAAAGCACAATAGATATTCTGCTCTCACTCTCTTATTTCTCACTAAGATTGTCTTTGTTCAGTTCAGATTCCAATGTGGATTAAACTGAACTGCACAAAAGCACTCATAAGGTATATGTCTATACTGAAGGTGGAGGGATAATTTCCAGCTCAGGTAGACAAACCCACGCTAGGTTTGATTATCCCTCCACCTCCCATATGACAAACCTTATGAGTACTTTTTTGCAGTTCCGTGGCTTCATGGGTGATGGGTCGGGCTAGCTACACAAGTACAATCACAGCTGAAACCCTAAATACATACTTAGAGTGGCTAGACCCATCCCACCACTCACATAGCCACAGCTACTCTGCTATTTTTAGTGTGCTAGCTTAATCAAAGCCAGCATGAGTATGTCTGCCCATGCTAGAAATTACACCTCTAGCTCCTGTATAGACATACCCAGAGGGTGCAATAAGAATATCCAGACAGGGTGCTGATGTGGAATAGCTATTCCAGGCTATTTCCCCATGTAGACAAGCCCTTAGAGAAACTTCTATGAGATCTAAGCATTGAAGTGAGGGATAGAATCAAATCTATATGGTTTTGCATTTATTTCTTAGTTAGTTCTATGCATTCTGAAAATTTCTCACAACACCCAAGTGTTCACATCCCAAGCAGTTTGGTGGGTGTGAGCTATCAGTCGTGTTTAGCTTTGATGGCAAGGTATAGAACTGCTTAAGCAGTTTCATTGGTGTTTCTCTAACAGTTTTGTGGCCTCACGTTTTGAGTGCTTTTGATTTTCGTACTCATGGCAGGCTTTACCTCCTTGGTTTCCCCTTTGAATAAACATTGGATGGCCTCTGATCTGAGGCGTTTACAATCTAAAGATGGCATATTCTTGTCCTACAGAACATGTTAAAGTGTTAAACCTTACATTTCATACATCATTGACAAAGTGTTAAACTCTACATTTCATACACCATTGCCAAATTCTGCTTGCCATTATGTTGCTGTATATCTGGTGTAACTCCCTTGACTTCAAAGCACTTGTTACATCATTCGGTTTCACTGGAGTTATAGCAGATATACACTGGCGTGAGTGAGAAAAATTTGACCCACTATCTATAAAATAGGCCAAAATGTAAAGTGATCCCAATATGGAAAAGATAGTCCTATTGATGCACTATTTCAGCCTTATTACTACAGCTAATTAAAAAAAAACAATTATTTTTCACAGAAAATTTTTTAATTTAAAAACCATTGTGAATTTTTTCTTTTAAAAAAAAATGAAAAAATGAAACAATTTTTGTTTTGAGATGTTGTTTTTGGGTTTAAAATGGGGTTTAGTACAAATTTTGGTTTAGTAAAAGTAAAAAATTTTTACTGTAAAGTTTTCAGTTTTCAGTGTCTGTCTTGTCGGGGAAAAAATGGAAGATTCCAACTAAAATGAAAAATGTTTGTGAAATGCAAAACCTTTCATTTTGTTGAAAAGCCATTTTTCATCACAAAAATGTGAACCAAAAAATATGAACCAGCTCTAATTATTACCACAGAATTAAGAACTTCTAGAATTTGAAACTACTGAAACCTGTTTCCCTTTCATATATACCGGAGGCTCTCTCTGAAGTTCTTGAAAGCATTGCTCATGTGCTCTAATACTAAATAAGCACACTTGTGGGACATGATACTCATTTTCTTCTACTGCGGTCAGAAATTTAACTTGATTTTTGTTTATTGCTGTCAGTGAAATTTCAGCATGCAGACCATAAAGCTTTTAGATAATGGCAGACAAATAGGCGCTGACTCCAAGGGTGCTCTGGGGCTGGAGCACCCACAGGGAAAAATTAGCGGGTACTTTGCACCCACAAGCAGCCAAGCTCTCCTCCCCGCCCACCCCACCTCCTCCCCGAGTGCGCTGCATCTCCGCTCCTTTGCCTACCTCCCAGCCTGCCCGGCTGCCACCATTAGCAAGCTCTGGGGGGTGGGGGGAGGAGGAGGAGCGGGAACATGGCGCTCAGGGGAGGAGGCGGGGAAGAGGCGGGGATTTGGGGAAGGGGTTGGAATAGGGGCAGGGAGGGGCAGAGTGGGGTCAGGGATTTTGGGGAAGGGATTGGGATGGCGCAGGGCAGGGGCGGGAAGTCATGGAAGGGGTGGAGTGGGGGCAAGGCCAGGGGCAGGGCGGAAGTCGAGCTCTCATGAGGAAGAGGGGAAGTTGGCGCCTACAGGCAGACCCATCTTTAACACAACTTAAAACAGATTAAAGAGAGTCACTAATAAAATGGTTAATAAAAAACATGCATGGAAGCTTATGCTTTTGCTAATTAATCATCAAAAACAGCTCCAAGCACAGTGCCTGTATATACTCTTGTTAAATAGGCAATCAGACACCACAGTACTGGGACCTTTAATAATGTATTTCCTTGTAGTACCTTATTCCGCCACTAGATGTGGCTGTGCTATAACGAGTTCCAGATAGGGTGTGGTCCCTTATTACAAAGCTAGAACTTGATCCTCTGGATGCCTGTTGTCCTAGTAGTGTTCTTAAATAAACGCCTCCAGTTTAAAACACCCTGTGAGTCTCCATAGCAGTGGTTCTCAACCTATTTACCATTGTGGGGCACATATGCAGCTCTCTAAGTGCTGTGTGGGCCACGTCCAACAATATATACACTAGCTGTACATCTACAAAAAAATAAAGTTTAGTATTTGTTACATGACAGCAATACAATTCAAATCGATACAACACCTTTCATTTCAACACTGGCAAATGTCTACCAAGAGCATTTTAAATTAGCAAAATAAGTCAAAACATCAACTGTTAAAATTAATTAATTTACTGTAAGGGTGGCGTGGCATGGTGTATTGTCACCCTCACTTCCGCTCTGCTGCTGGTGGTGTGGCAGAGCTGAGCACCCAGAGAGCAGGGCTGCTGAGCCTGTCTGAAAAGATGGGGGGCCCTGCCTGGTGCAGGGCGCCCCCACAACTAGGGGCCCCCACAACTAGGGGGCCCCATCATCCAATCCCCATGGGACTGTCCCCGCAGCATCCAGACCTCCCCAATATGCATTGGTGGTATAGTGGTGAGCATAGCTGCCTTCCAAGCAGTTGACCTGGGTTCGATTCCCAGCCAATGCAGTGATATGATGTTTGGGGGAAGGGATAGCTCAGTGGTTTGAGCATTGGCCTGCTAAACCCAGGGTTGTGAGTTCAATCCTTGAAGGGGCAATTTAGGGATCTGGGGCAAAAATTGGGGATTGGTCATGCTTTGAGCAGGGGGTTGGACTAGATGACTTCCTGAGGTCCCTTCCCACCCTGATATTCTATGATTCTAACACTGGACTGGCACATGTGCCAGCTGTGTGCTGATTGGGCCAGAAGTGGCCCGTGGACCGCAGGTTGAGAACCACTGCTCTATAGCATGACAGGGACCATGAAAATTCCTAGACAGATATATAGAGGATGGCAAACAAAGTTGGCTTCTGCCATCTGAATGTTGTAAAGAATATGTAAAAGAATCACAATTATGAAAAGTTGTTTTATATGATAATTTCAGATAACTTTGCCCAAATAAAATAGAGATCATGTATAATAATTTTGATTTGATTAGTCCACAGCTGTCTGTCACAGCAACCTCCTCTTCAGGCAATATAAGACTAATGCCTGGAATGTGTCAAGACTAATATATCAAAAATGGAAACAAAGGAATGGAAGAAAATTTGTCATTTTAAGCCAACAAGCTTCAATCTCAATTGGATCACTCAATTTACTTAATTCTCCACCAAATCCACTATGCCTAAAAGGCTTAAAAGAAAAATTCTCAGTGCAGAGTTGCAAGCATATGTCAAAAGCAATAAGCAGATTCAAATTAGTAGAGGTACTGAGTCACTTTATAGTCAAACAATTTGTAATCTGCAGTGAATCAGAACAAACAGAAACTGAGTTTACAATTAAAATATAAAAACAAGCCAAATGGCTCCAATGATTTATATATTTCCCAAAATTGACATATGTTGATGGCTGCTACAAGAGAACATGAACAGATTAGGGCAGGATACATATAATCCAAAGAAGTGAGCACTTGTAGGGACAATCATATTTTTCAAAAGGGTAAATCACTGCATATTTGCTAGCGAACAGGAGAGGCTAACAGGGGAGTTTTGCGAGGGGGTTCTCCAGTTGAAGAAGGAGCGATTACGTGATCCTTTGGATAAGTTTGTTGTCTGTGTTTGTGGTGTGCTTCCTGCTTGACTGAAATATACCGTGTGGTCTGTTTGTTTGGGGGATTGTGTGCTGAGCCTAGCGGCCTGCTATGCAAAGCTGAGATCCTTCTTAAAAAGGCTTTGATCCTTAAACCCTTTAGCACCCGTCAACCCTTAACCAGGGGCAGGGCTATTCAGGAAGACCAGGGCTTTAAAAAGCCCTGGGTACATGTCACTTCAGAATGGGATGCAGAGATAAAGTTTCTGGACACCTTAAATGATGCTTCTCAGAGCAGCTAGTCCTGGAACCCACAAGAGGAGAAGCAATTTTTGCTTAAGCCTAAGTGGAGCAGAGGACCTGGTCCAAGAAGTGATTATAGCTGGACCACTTGGTAATAGTGACCATAATATAATTAAATTTAGCATCGCTGGGGGTGGGGAAGGGGACACCATAGCAGCCCAACACTGTAACATTTAATTTCAGAAAAGGGGACTACACAAAAATGAGGAAGTCAATTAAACAGAAATTAAAAGATACAGTGCCAAAAGTGAAATCCCTGCAAGCTGCATGGAAACTTTTTAAAGACACAATAATAGAAGCTCAACTTAAATGTATACCCAAAAATAAAAACCATAGTAAGAGAACCAAAAAAGTGCCACTGGGGCTAAATGACAAAGTAAAAGAAGCAGTGAGAGACAAAAAGCCATTCTTTAAAAGGTAGAAGTTAAATCCTAGAAAGGAAAATAGAAAGGAGCATAAACTCTGCCAAATTAAGTGTAAAAATATAATTAGGAAGTCCAAAAAAGAATTTTAAGAACAGCTAGCCAAAAACTCAAAAAAGTAATAGCCAAAAACTTTTTAAGTACATCAGAAACAGGAAGCCTGCTAAACAACCAGTTGGGCCACTGGACGATTGAGATGCTAAAGGAGCACTCAAGGATGATAAGGCCATTGCAGAGAAACTAAATGAATTCTTTTCATCCGTCCTCATGGCTGAGGACGTAAGGGAGATTCCCAAACCTGAGCCATTCTTTTGGGGTGACAAATCTGAGGAATTGTCCCAGGTTGAAGTGTCATTAGATGAGGTTTGGGAACAAATTGATAAACTAAACAGTAATAAATTCCCAGGACCAGATGGTATTCACCCAAGAGTTCTGAAGGAACTCAAATGTGAAATTGCAGAACTACTAACTGTAGTTTGTAACCTATCATTTAAATCAGCTTCTGTACCAAATGACTGGAGGATAGCTAATATGATGCCAATTTTTCAAAAGGGTGATCCCAGCAATTACAGGCCAGTAAGCCTGACTTCAGTACCGGGCAAACTGGTTGCAAGTATAGTAAAGAACAAAATTGTCAGACACATAGCTGAACATAATTTGTTGGAGAAAAGTCAACATGGTTTTAGTAAAGGGAAATCATGTCTCACCAATCTACTAGAATTCTCTGATGGGGTCAACAAGCATGTGGACAAGGGGGATCCAGTGGATATAGTGTACTTAGATTTTCAGAAAGCCTTTGACAAGATCCCTGACTAAAGGCTCTTAAGCAAAGTAAGCTCTCACAGGATAAGAGGGAAGGTCCTCTCCTGGATCAGTAACTGGTTAAAAGATAAGAAACAAAGGGTAGGAATAAATGGTCAGTTTTCAGAATGGAGAGAGATAAATAGTGGTATCCCCCAGGGCTCTGGTACTGGGACCAGTCCTATTCAACATATTCATAAATGATCTGAAAAAAGGGGTAAACAGTGAGGTGGCAAAATTTGCATATGATACAAAACTACTCAAGATAGTTAAGTCACAGGCAGACTGCAAAGAGTTAAAAAGGGATCTCACAAAACTGGGTGACTGGGCAACAAAATGGCACATGAAATTCAATGTTTATAAATGCAAAGTAATGCAGATTGGAAAACATAATGCCAACTATACATATAAAATGATGGGGTCTAAATTAGCTATGACCATTCAAGAAGGATCTTGGTGTCATTGTGGATAGTTCTCTGAAAATATTCACTCAATCTACAGTGGCAGTCAAAACAATGAAAAGAATGTTGGGAATCATTAAGGTGCCACCGGACTCCTTGTTGTTTTTGTGGATACCGACTAACACGGCTACCCCTTGATATTTAAGAAAGGGATAGATAATAAGACAGAAAATATCATATTGCCTCTATATAAATCCATGGTATGCCCACATCTTGAATACTTCATGCAGATGTGGTCACTCCATATCAAAAAAGATATACTGGAATTGGAAAACGTTCAAAAAAGGGCAACAAAGATTATTAGGGGTATGGAACAGCTTCTGTATGAGGAGAGATTAATAAGACTGGGAGTTTTCAGCTTGGAAAAGAGACGGCTAAGGGGAAATATGATAGAGGTCTATAAAAGCATGACTGGTGTGGAGAAAATAAATGAGGAAGTGTTATTTACTCTCTCTCATAACATAAGAATTAGGGGTCACCAAAGGAAATTAATATGCAGCAGGTTAAAACAAATAAAAGGAATTATTTTTCATACAACACACAGTCAACCTGTGAAACTCCTTGCCAGAGGATGTTGTGAAGTCCAAGACTATAATAGTTTTCAAAAAAAGAACTAGATAAATTCATGGAGGATAGGTCCATCAATAGCTATTAGCCAGAATGGCCAGGGATGGTGTCCTTAGACTCTGTTTGCCAGAAGCTGGGAAGGGCGACAGGGGATGGATGACTTGATGATTACTTGTTCTGTTCATGCCCTCTGGGGCATCTGACATTGGCCATTGTCGGAAGACAGGATACTTGGCTAGACTGACCTTTGGTCTGGCCCAGTATGGCCGTTCTTATGTTCTTATTTTAAAAAACAGATGCTCATGTCATACCCTCCATGCAAAAAAATCCATGGAGACAGCTAGAAACTCTGGGAAAATCTCCATGAGCTACACATTTACTGATGAGCTACACACTCAGAAGGGTGTTGAGTTTGACCCTTATGTCAAGGTCGGGAGCCATGGACTCAAGAGGCTATCATAGAGATACAGGGTTGAGCACTCTGTCCTTTCATGAGTGGCTATGGTATCTAAATGCCTTCTGGTGATACATATGAATTCAGGGTGGGAGATGCCTCAGAGTGGCTTTCTCCTAGTTCATCCCTCCTTCATCCTACATCACAACCCCTGGATTCATCAGGGGAAGAACTGCCAATGCCTTTTCAGCTCATCTCCTCCTATGGGCTGTCCTGTCCTTTGATTACTAACTGTGTGATGGCTCTAAACAACCATCAATGTGATGAAAGGGAGTGAATAAGGAGAACTGTCTACCAACAGCTACACCCTAAGACACTGGAAGGAAGCAGCTCCTACTTCACCCTTGTGCAGTGGGCAGCGTGTGCACTCTACATTGTGATGACCCAGTTCAGGTGGCCAGTGCAGAGAGAGGGAAGTCAGATCATAGCCTGCCCCAATCCCAACCACCCTTGCTCCTTTTGGGAAGGTTTGCGCCATTGCAGATTGTAGACTCCTATTCTCTCAGCATTCTAGGAGGACAGTGAGTGGACTTGGACAAACTCACTGTTATGACATACTTTCCAATTAATTGTTCAAACACTAGACTCTTCAAATCTACATATTTAAGTGCTATCTTTAGAAAGCAGGAAAACAGCAAGCGTGACAAAGGAGGACCTACTGTGAAAACATAAGAAACCAAAAAAGCATCTCACACAAACAACAAAGGTCTAATGAAAAGCCCCAAAGTTAAAGAACAACACATTTTTAAACATAAATTATGGTACTTTTTTCCCTAGAAAAGGTATAACCTAGGAATAACCTAGCTCTAAAATAATAACTGAGATTCTGAGTTGTAAAACATACCTTACAATCTCCATATTTCATGCAAAATGAGATGGTCACTGGTAAAGAGCTCAGTCTATTTTGCTTGTCAAAGAGAAGTTTAAGAAGTGATATGTTTTCTGTATAAGTACCCACACAGAGAGAAGACATCTTATAACAGAGGGCTCTTTAATCTAGCAGGCAAAGGCATATGAAGAGCCAGTGGCTGGTCAAAAAAATTTGAACTTAAAATAAGGCTCAAATTTTTAACAGCAAGGATAATTAACCATTGAACAATTTTATCAAAGGATGTGGTTGATTCTCCATCACTTGGAGTCTTTGAGTCAAGATTATGTCTTTCTAAAAAATATCCTTTAACTCAATGAGAAGTTATTGGGTTAGATGCAAGAATTACTAGGTGAAATTCTATGGCCTGTGTTATGCAGAGAGTGGGGTGAGAAGATGAAATTGATTCCTTCTGGCTTTTGAGTCTGTGAAATAGAAACCCAACATTCTATTCCAGGTGAAAGACAGACTGAAATCCTGATGTTAATCAGCAATGGGTGAACATCAAAAGGTGCAGAGATAAACAAAATATCTGAATTTTTGGTTCAGATAAACAAAATATCTGAATTTTTGGGAGCACCCTATGGCTCCAACTCTGTAACACAATACTCCAGTACCATTCCTACCCCTCCCCATGTCCTCTCAATAGACCATGGGCCAAGATCCTCAGCACTGTTAAGTCAGCTTTGCAGAGCTCTGGTAATACAAAGCAAACTTAAAGCTTGCTATATAGGAGCTTTTGCCAGTGAGAAGATGGTATGGTGGGAGTGCAGCTGCACTCTAAGGGTCTCCAGGTGTCTGATGGAACCCTTAGGCGCTGTTGTAGCTTGCTGACAGCAGCCCTGAGGACCAAGGATCAGATGCACATAACTATAGATTAATAAAGTGGCACATCTCTAAATGCAATTACTTAACATTTGCAGCTTCCCATGGTTGTGGCATAATATTCAGCAGTTTCAATTGAGATTTGGGTTTGCTCAACCCTGCACTCCAGAGCTGCAAACCTGCATAATTCAAAAGAGATGTAAATGGTTACACAAACCCTTCTGGGGCAAAATCCACCCATCTCCCAGGGTTCACAACAAGTCTCACATTGTTGTCTATCAAATGAAGTGGTATTTCTGCCTTGGTGCTATTTTTCTTTTTCTTACAAGTAATGAACAATGCTACGCCATTGTGAACCCCAGCCATGGGTTACTCTGTCCCTGTGCGACTTATTATGTCTTTCAATTTTAATGAGGGTTAAAATATGCACAACAATTCAAACATAAAAACTGAATGAAAAAATATCACCTACTTTTTTTTAATTCAAATTGTATTCTTAATGGTGCTTTCTGTAGTTTTTAAACAATTTACAATTCACTGAACTTCAGCAAATGAGATCTTTGCAAATACAGGCACTCTGAGAGCTTAATAACCACATTTCACTAATTTCTACCTCCTCTCTTAGGGACCTAAGATGTTTTTAAATTACTGCTTCCTCTCACAACCTAATTTTCATCCATAATTAAAGAGAAAAACTCAAGAGCGGAGGAGCCATAAACAGGTTTTTAATAGTGAAGAATTTGTAAACGTGATAGGAAATACAATTTCATTTCAAAGCATGTGCTAGGTATTTATATGAAATTATTTCCAATGTTAGTAGAAAATGAATATAAAACTAGAGTTAAGTGGGTATCCAAATGCCCATGTGACAGCAGGAACACTCAGGGTACCTAAGAATACTTGCAAATTCCACTGAACTGACAGGCAGTCACTTTGTTTTTAATATCTATTAATGAAATGTCATCGCTAATAGATGGTACTTTATTAAGGATTATCTCAACAACAAGAAATCTAAGCCATCCAATGCTGTATTATCGCTAAAGTGACTTTGAATCAATTTCCAAAATTTATGAAAAACAAGATGGCCATGCCAAACAAAATCGGAGGAGTGCGAACATAATGCAAAATAGATGTCCTTGCAGTGAGGGACAGAACACCTATAATGGCTTCCATTGAAAACCAACAGTTACCAAGCATTCATATCTGAAGTACCATGGTTATTTCCAATTGTACAAGGGAGATCTCTTTGCGGTAACTGTTGATAGCCAAATGGGGATGTCATAAATATAAAGGGAAGGGTAACCACCTTTCTGTATACAGTGCTATAAAATCCCTCCTGGCCAGAGGCAAAACCCTTTCACCTGTAAAGGGTTAAGAAGCTAAGGTAACCCCGATGGCACCTCACCCCAAATGGCCAATGAGGGGACAAAATTCTTTCAAATCTGGACGGGAGGGAACAAAGGGTTTAGTCTGTCTCTGTGATGCTTTTGCCGGAAACAGATCACGAATGCAGCCTTACAACTCCTGTAAAGTTAGTAAGTAATCTAGTTAGAAATGTATTAGATTTCCTTTTGTTTAATGGCTGGTAAAATAAGCTGTGCTGAATGGAATGTTTATTCCTGCTTTTGTGTCTTTTTGTAACTTAAGGTTTTGCCTAGAGGGATTCTCTATATTTTGAATCTGATTACCCTGTAAGGTATTTACCATCCTGATTTTATAGAGGTGATTCTTTTACCTTTTCTTTAATTAAAATTCTTCTTTTAAGAACCTGATTGATTTTTCGTTGTTCTTAAGATGCAAGGGTTTGGGTCTGTGTTCACCTGTACAATTTGGTGAGGATTCTTATCAAGCCTTCCCCAGGAAATGGGGTGTAAGGGCTTAGGGGGATATTTTGGGGGAAGATGTCTCCAAGTGGGCTCTTTCCCTGTTCTTTGTTTAAAATGCATGGTGGTGGCAGCATACAGCTCAAGGACAAGGCAAAGTTTGTACCTTGAGGAAGTTTTTAACCTAAGCTTGTAAGAGTAATCTTAGGGGGTCTTTCATGCAGGTACCCACATCTGTACCCTAGAGTTCAGAGTGGGGAAGGAACATTGACAGGGGACAACTGTAAATTTTGGAAGTTGTCTGATAAATACTCTGAATAATCTGAACAATTGTTCTGTCAATATCACATGGACACTGACACAGTACAATACGTCCATCATTGAGTAAAATCCTCACAGTCAAGTATAGTTCTTTACCTAGCAGCCTATCTGCCATTTTTAAATCAAGCTAAGCCTGTCGTTTTTCTTGGAGCAAGTTGATCTGCTAAAGGACTTTAAGTTTCACAAATGCCTTATCAGGGAATCCATCATCCAAATTCTCAAAAAAAAAATTAATTTGGAGTGTTAAATAGTGTTAAATAAAATGTAATCACATGCCCAATAAAATCTGCAAAGTAATTGGTCCAGTATTTATGGTTTTCACCCCATGCTACTTTGTTCCTTTGATCTAATCAAGACTATTGTGGTCAGTGGGAATATGGAGTGAGCTGTCAACAAAAAGATAGGGCAAACCCATAAAAATATGAAAATACTGCAAAAAATCAGTTCTCATTTCAATTTTTTTCATCAGCCAATGCGGAATTCTTTGGGGGGATGGTTGGGTGACAGAGGTCCTGTTCTAGCTGACCTTAACATTGTAATGTTGGGGAATAATGTCACATATCTGAACCTTAGCTTCCTCAAAGATGAGAAATGAGCAAGAATTGAATTACCCTGTATCATCATTTCCTTGTCAGTAACCTACTAATATGCATTAACAAGCTGAAACTTTCACCTCTAACAAGAGTTATATCTGGAAAACGGCAGCAAATGTTCAAGTGAACATCCAGTGGGAGTTGTGAACTAATCAGGGTCGCACCTTCTACAGTTTGTACTTCTGGAAATTACACGGAAGCCATAGGAGAGATGAAAGCACTATGATGAGGTAAAAAGAATGGATAAAAATGGAAAGAAAAAGGGATATAAAACTACACCATTATGCTTAGGGTTGTGCGTATACCCAGAGGTAGGTCCTCCATTGCAGTACATCAACATAGCTCCTCTTTAATCAATGAAACTATGCTGATTTACACCAACTGAAGATCTGGCCCTCATATTCAGATGTATAAGAACATTTCTTATTGTGTCTATTAAATTACATGTTATCTGTGGGACAGATTGGGGGGTGCAGTGCAGCTCTTCACCACCTCCAGGGTGTAAGGAATGAGGGCTATAAATGCAAAATAAACTCTGACAAATGAGAACTGTTTTCTCAACAATCAAAGAGAATCACTTTAAGGATCATTTATCTAGGCTGAGCACTTTTGATGATCCTCTAGCATTTTCTGCTGCAAACATCTGGAGCTGAAATGTTTAACTCCTGCTCTGATTAACCGTTCAATAATCTTAGAAGACATCACGGAGACATGGAATAGGTCCAATCCTTAAAGCAAAAACCAAAGCAATATGTTTCCCCTCATTAATTGTTTTAAAAATTAGCAGGGGGAGTTAAAGTGCACTGAACTATGGATTAATAAAGGAACAATGCACTAATATTATTCTGTTTTTATCACTGAAGGAACTTTGTATTTGCAAGTTAATTTTACTGCTTTAATATTACTGAAGATATTTTTGGCACCCGAAATTAAACTCACAATCACAATATAAATTTACTATACACAGCAACTCAATGTTTCTCAATGTCAAACCAAAGCTAGGTACTGTGTGAATTCAGCCACTGAGTTGAAGAACTGTTACAATAATTTTGTTTTATATTTCTAGATTGTGTAATTGGAATACATTAGATCCTGCCAAGCTGTGTTCTTGTCGGGCATCCTTACTTCTGACATGAGCACTCAATGGGACTGTTCATGTAAACAGTGACTGTTCATGAGAGTCTGAGCTGACAGGATCAGGGCCATTAGAATGGAAATGCACTATTTCTCCAGACTGGCCAAATAATCTCGTAAATAGGGTTTAAAATAGCCCATGCAAAAGATTTCAGGGAATTAGAAGTTCAACCAGTTAATGCTTTGACTAATTCTGTCAAAGTACAGCATCTTTTTCAGGGATTTAGGAACTGCAAAGCACAACATGTTAATTGTCACTCTTGTAAAGGTGCAAAAGCTGGACAGTAAGTCACATTCTCAGCAAGCACAGCCAATGGCTAGGCAAAGGGAAAGTGAAACAGCCTTTTCACAAGGGGCTTGGGTTTGCACATTGCACTTTGAATGGGGATGGAGGTTAAACTAACTCACTAAATTAAGGCTGAAAAACAGGTATCAGCTTTGCTGGTTCCAAGCTATGGGGCAAGGGGTTCATTCCAATACAACCATACTCAGTAGCTACCAAAAGCTATTACCCTCTCATAGCCATTTGACTGTGTGAACTGGTGGTGTCAATCCAGCCCCAAGACACAGGCAACCGTGTCCCCAGAACCACCACGATTACTGACAATAATTAACATTGGCATATCTCAGAGGCCAAGGACTCAATGGTTTACACTGGTTTTATTAAAAAAGAAAAGGAGTACTTGTGGCACCTTAGAGACTAACAAATTTATTTGAGCATAAGCTTTCGTGAGCTACAGTAGCTCACCAAAGCTTATGCTCAAATAAATTTGTTAGTCTCTAAGGTGCCACAAGTAGTCCTTTTCTTTTTGCGAATACAGACTAACACGGCTGCTACTCTGAAAACTGGTTTTATTGAAAATCTTACCAGATCTTCCTAAGATAAACAGATATGGCTATCTGAGTATCTGCAATATTCTCTTGTGCGTCACCTAGAATACTGTAAATACTGAGATTAGCAAACTCCAAACCTTAGTTATTTTAGACAACTGATGAGATTTTAAATAGCACCCCTGTAACTACCATCTCATTCCCAAAGGCATCATTACTAAACCTTTTTTCCACTGTCTTGAGTGCAGCTTGCTTTAATATTATGACATCACAGTGTGGATTTATTTGCTCTCCAGGGTGCTAGCATGGTGCTGTAAACATTCCTGGCAAGCCTCGCAAATTAATTCATAGAGATTGGTTTATGGCCTATGGAGAAAGCGTCCCGAGTGCATTTACCTTGTGTGGTTATTTATGCCTGAGAAAAATGTGTACAAATTGAGTGCAAAATGCTAACAGTCTGATCTGGTAGCATTTCATAGCCACAGTACACAGGTGTAAATGACTACTCTTAGTCTTTACCCAAGAGAAAAGGTCACAGCTCCCTGGCCAGATGCAGATGGGAATAATGCAGAGCTGCCGAGACTGAAGCCCTAATGGTAGAAATGCAACTCTGTGAATTAATTTGTGCACAAGTGGAAAAATAGGCCCCTAGACTTTCTATTCTGCACTTTTGGCATGTGTGAGAGTGCCATGATGATACACAGTGGGCAGCCTATGCATAAACCAGCATAAAAGGTCAGGTTTTAGAGCGAAAGGCCTGCAGTGTTGTTTTCCTGACATTTGGAGTTCTAGGGGCTGCTTGACTACGATCAAAGCTATTACAGCATTGGTTCTATACCACAAATCTCAAGAACAATGACATTATATTGTTCCTAATATATTATATTACTGGTTATTGTAAATGAGATCACCACAGTACCTTAGATTGCACTAAAACCTCTATTCTGTTTGCCATGTCTAATGGTGCTGGTGCAGCATGCTGTACATTCTAATCTATGAACATTTGAAAATATCTTCTGTGGATAGCATGCCTCAGTCTGTTTTGATTGTTTAGCACATACTGTATTGTTTTCCCCTCTCCAGGCTATGCTCTGACCCAGTATTCAACAGTTACCTGCACTATATTGCATTTGTTGTCAAGTCAGCTTTTGCAACTGACACTTCGTGTCTATCCTTTCTATATGGCCCTGGTCCTTGATTTTCACTTGTATTGTCCAGAGTAGAGCTTTTGGACAAGATATGATATCAACCAGTTTTCTTCAACTCGTTGCACCTTTAAACCAACATTTTAAAATGACTATCTGCTGATATGTGATTGCTGTTTAGTGGCGTATGTGGTTTGGGGCAGTCAGTCCTGTTCTAGGTGACACCCTTCCTGGAATAGATATGGAGACTGAACTAAACTCTAGTGAGGCTAGGACTGATACATTCTTCCAGGCTTGTTAATACATTTTATTAGTCTTGACTGATTTTCAAAGGAGTTGGTCATCTGTAGCTCCCACCCACTTCAAACAAAGAGAGGGGTAGTCAGCAGCTCTGAAGAATCAGGCCATATGGGCTGGGTCCTTGACTGGTGCAAATAGGTATAACATCAGGTGAGTCATGGTGATTTAGGGATTGTCGTAGCAACCAGGCAAGGTACTAACAAACTTCAACAGGAGTTTATTTTTAAAGCGGAAACCTCTTTACCAAGCTGCTGCTGCACCCTCGGTAGCTTTCACTCCGCCTCTTCAACTTCCCCCCATCCTTCCTGTTTCCTGTCCTTTCAGACTCCCAACAGCCAGTGTTCCCAGTTCTAATAATTACAAGCAGCATCTAAACACCACATTCCCTCCTCTCTTAAGAAACTCTCCCAAATACAATAAACATTGTTGTTCTAGCCACAGGAACAAATATGAAACAAGACACTATACTGTTGGCAGAAATATTGCACTGAAAACACTGTAGATGCTACATAACATAGTCTCTAGTCCAGACAGGTGGTCTTCTGGGTCTGACAGACTGTCTATCAAGCCCCGGTTCCAGTGCAATGTCTTGTTGCATTGATTCTACGATGAAGTCATCCAATGCAGACTGGGTGTTGGCATAATCTCCTCTTGGTGCATAGGCAGGTGCAAGACAAGAAGCATTCCATACCAGCCCAACAGAAAGTCGATAGGTGTAAGGTTCCTTCTTCTCTATGATTTTTAGAGGAGCTGTGAATTTATGGTCCCCTATGTGTAAAATTCCAGGTTTTTATATTCTAACAAAGAAACCACATGCAAAAGTTTCCTTAGCATCCCGCTGCTTGTCTGTGAAAGCCTTATACTTTTCTTGGTTCTGTTCAACTGTTTTTCTCACATCATCCTCAGTTGGGGCATCAGGTCGTGCCTTTAACAATCCAGCAATGTTCAGGTTAGTATTCATCTGTTTCCCATACAGTAATTCTGCAGGTAATCTTTGCGTTGTGGCATGTCGTGTAGCCCGGTATGTTTGCAAGAAATCAGTAGTGAAGGTTATCCACAATCACCCTTCCAGTTTAGCCATTTTCAAACTCTCTTTCAAACTTCTGTTAAACCATTTGATTTCCCCATTGGCTTGAGGATAGTATAGGGATGACCTTCTGTGTAAAATGTTCCTGTCTGCTGGAAAAGTTTCAAACTCCAGGGAAGTAAATTGACTACCATTATCTGAAACCAGTTCTTGGGGTTACCTTCCCTGCTAAAAACTGAAGAGAGGAACTTAATTACTGTAGTAGAAGAGATTTGTGATGTAAACACTTCCTCAGATCATTTACTGAAATAGTTTATTAAGGTGATAGCATAACGATAGTCAATTGGAGCAATATGAAAGGGTCCTACAATGTCAATTGCCACTTTTTCCCATGCAGATTCAGGAAGAGGAACAGGCTGTAATGGCGGGGTACATGTCACTGCTGTCTTATCATGCATTTGGCAAGTGACACAGGATTTATAAGTGCTTCAGTTTGAGAGTCCATCCTTGGCCACCAATACAGATCCCATAGTCGTTGTTTGGTTCTGACAATTCCTTGATGAGTATCATGTGCCAGGTGTATGAGTTTCGACTGTAGTTCTTCTGGCACAAGTAGCCGATGTGTATCACGTAGCACACAGCCATCAAGCAAAGAAAGTTCATTACGAACTCTAAAATAAGACAGCAAAACTGGATCAAGGTTTTTAGGGTTACTGGGCCATCTCTTTGTCAGAAATTCCTGTAGTTTTTGTTGAATTGAACATGCTGAACAAGCGGCTTGAAATTGTTTTTTTGTAACTGCAGTAAGAGTGCTTGTAATAAGCGCAACTACTATGTCTTCATCCTCCGATGGACCATCTGGTGAAGGCAAAGGCAGGTGAGAAAGGCAATCAGCTACCACATTTTGGTTTCCAGGCATATTCCAGTTCATAATTGACAGAGAGTAGTCTTGCAGACCATCTAGCAATATGATATCCTGTTCTTCCCAGTCCTTTCATGGTGAGCAACATCGTCAAAGGGCTTTGGTCTGTGCACAACTTGAATGTGCGGCCCCACAGGTAAGTTCTCCATTTTTCAGTGGCCCAGACACAAGCAAGTGCTTCTTTTTCGACTGTAGAATATTTTCTCTCAGCATTACTTAGTGTCCTTGAAGCAAATGCAACAGTCCTCTCTGTGTTGTCCTCATGAAGTTGGGTGATGACAGCCCCAAGTCCATAATCAGAAGCATCAGTGGTTACAATTGTGGTCAATGCAGGAGTGAATAGTTCAAGTACTGGACTGTGTACAATCAAGTCTTTCACCATGTCAAAACTAGCTTGTGCATCCATTGTCCACACTAAGGTTGAACTTCTCTGTAGTAATTCTCGTAACGGTTCAATGACAGAAGCATAATTAGGAATGAATTTTGCATACCAGGAGGTAAGACCCAAGAAGGAATGTAAGGTTTGCAAATCTGTTGGAGAAGGAGCATTTGAAATTGCCAGGATATGAGCTGGATCAGGTTTTAGTCCAGCCTGTGAAATTGTATGCCCCAGAAAGGAGAGTTCAGTTTGTCTAATTTTGCATTTGGACCTATTGAGCTTGAGGACTGCTTTGCTGATGCAGTTTAGTACAGACTGCAGGTTATTGTCATGCTCCTCAGAAGTATTTCCAAACATGATAAGATCATCCAGATAGCACTGAACTCCATGCTGATTCTTCAGAATCAATGACATCATTTTTGGAAGGCACTTGGGGCAGATGTGAGACCGTATGGAACACATTTACAACGGAATAGTCCCTCATGTGTAATAAATGTTGTGAGGTCTCTGCTGTCTTCATGCAACATAACCTGGTAGTATGCAGTCTGCAAATCAAGAGTAGAAAACATCTTTGCTCCACTGAGTTCTGCAAATACTTCTTCTATGTGAGGAAGAGGATGGCTGTCAATCACAATAGCTTTATTTGGCTCCCTTAAGTCCACACAAAGGTGAATGCCTCCACCCTTCTTCTGCATCACTACTATAGGTGAAACCCATTCTGAGGAGTCAATCTCTTCAATAATGTCCTTTTTAACAAGTTTTCTAAGTTCCTCTGAAACAGCTTCCCTGACTGAAAATGGTAAGCACCATAATTTCTGATGTATAGGCATCACATTATTCTGCATTTTAACTTTATGCAGAAACTCATAAGCACAGCCGAGTTTCTCCTCAACTTGGTGTTGGGTCCCAGCTGAAACTGGTGTGTGTACCGCAAAAGAGTGCTTTGCTGAGGAAGATCAATTCATCCATTAACTACCCTGAGATTTCAAGCAGCCAATAAATCTCTGCCAAGGATAGAAGTCCCTTTGTGGACAATGTAGAACTCTGCAGTTACACAGCAATCACCAAAAGTAACTATTGCTGGCAGGCAGCTATGTACTGGAATATGTTTTTTCAAATAGCACACCAAGTGAAGTTTGGGTTCAGCAAGAGGCACATCTTTAAAGTAATGCAAATAGATGGAATCAGGTAGTATAGATACTGCTGAGCCAGTGTCCAACATTAGCTGAATAGAATGTGATTTGCCTGAGGGTATGGTGGAAATGTTTACAGTGCACTTTATTTTTTCTGGAGTATGTTCAGTAGTGATTTTGTCCACGCTCAGCACAGTAACATCTGGTATTGGAACTGCATGCACCTGTTGATTGAACTGGCTGCTGCAACATACTTTAGCAAAATGCCCAATCTTTTTGCAATGATTGCACTGAGCTACTTTTGCTGGACGTGCTGTGTAGATTGCAAGGTGTTGTGGGGATCCACAGCGAAAGCATGCTTTTACTAAATTTTGAATTTGCTGATTTGGTGGTTTTCCTCTTGTAATCATTTGTCTGCAGCGATAGTGAACTTTTCTTCAAAGGAGTCACAGCCTGGACTGTGCCTCCTGTATCCATGCTCATTATTTTGGCTTATATTATATGTGGCTGACTCAATCTGAGTAGCAATATTTATTGATTTTTCTAGTGTAAATTGTGGTTCTAGAAGTAAGCGTTCTCTTACATGAAGCATGGTTGTTTTCTCAATGAGCTGGTCTCTAATCATCTCATCTGCCACATTCCCAAAGTCACAAGTTACAATCAGACTCCTCAGGGAAGCAATATAATTCATTATAGTCTCCCCTGTTTTCTGCTCATGCTGGTGAAATTTGTAGCAATTAGCTACTACATTCACTTTTGGCACAAGAAAGTTCTTTAATGCAGTGAGTGCAGGCTCATATTTATCATCTGCAAGGGAAAAAGTGTAAAATATACGCTGTCCTTCTGCTCCAAGGCAGTGGATTAGCAGAGCACTCTTTCTTACTTCAGAAATCTCTGTAGCGCTGATTGCAAGCAGATAAGTCTCAAACATATGGATCCCAGCAGTAAAAGCAATTGGAGGCTCACCTGGGCTTTGCAGAAAAGGTGCAGGTGGGTTCAGAGGCATAAGATCCATCCTCATCGCCAAAATGTTGTAGCAACCAGGCAAGGTACTAACAAACTTCAACAGGACTTTATTTTTAAAGTGGAAACCTCTTTACCAAGCTGCTGCTGCACCCTCGGTAGCTCTCACTCTGCCTCCTCAACTTCCCCCCCTTCCTGTTTCCTGTCCTTTCGGACTCCCAACAGCCAGTGCTCCCTGTTCTAACAGCATCTAAACACCACAGAGATTTAAAATCTGATCCATATATGTCTATCTTTGTCTAGATTGTAAACTCCTTATATTTAAGTCTTGTACAGCACAAAACACATCGTTTGTGTTTAGCAAATTTGTTTATAATAATGGAGAAGTTCTGTGCATAGAGATCTCTACTCTCCAGGGATATCACCCATGTATTTTTCACCAGTATTAAAAATTGGTTTAATTTAAATAATATGTATCTGTGTAACTGACAATTTTATTTAAAGTAAGACTTCCCCCACTGCAATCTCCTTTCAAATCCTTTATAGACTTTTCTCTATATTGGTAGAACGGCTTCTAAAAGACACACTGAGCTCATTCTGTTTACATGGGGTCTCCAACCCTTTCTTGACACTGCCTCAGGGCAGCACTGAAACTGTAGCCTCTATAGATTAGGACACTCACTACTTTTAGTCTATGTATGCTGTTCTCATTACCATCAATGAGAATTCAGCCATGGATTAAGCCCAAAGCAGAGGTTATCAAAGCCAGGTTCAGAGACCACAAGAAGTGACAGAGGATGCTGAAGGAGGGATGTGATGTAAGGAGACCTGCCAGAGGATCACTTTGATATAGTGAGTTGCAGACTGTTTGATGACCACTGGGTCAAATTCATGAAATTATTAACAGTCAACCTGTAGTACTCAGGTTGAAGGTTTCATTACGTTTTGTGGATTTGTTTTTTTAAAAAAACCTAATTGCTATTTTACAAACAAAATCATCCATCTTTAGTAAAATCCTTCAGAAAAGAGATTATCATGTATGTTTCAGTATCGCAAAAAGTAGATGATAATAGATTTTTCATGTGCTCAGTTTTTTCTGACCACTTGACTGGAATTCAATTTCCATTTAATTGTCACCCTGTTCTATTATTATTTTATTTGTATTACAGAAGTGTATAAAGTTGCCAGTCAACATCAGGGCTCACTTGTGTGAGTTGCTTTTAGAGCTGGTTAAATATCTTTTGATGAAAAAAGTTTTCCTCAACAAAAATGGGACTTAAATAAACAAAATTTATTGCAAAAAAAGTGTTTGTTTTTTAAAAAAAAAATTTCAAGTTTGCTTGGTCAGAAATGGTCAAATTCCAACTTCCTCCCAGAGTTTTGTTTTGTTTTTAAACTCACAACAGTTTTTTTGCACTGGAAAAAGTGGATGGGGGGAGTAAAAAAGGTGAGAGATGGGGTGGAAAAATCACTCTCTTGCACTTCTTCAATTTTTTTCCACCAGGAAAAGTGTTTTTTAAAAGAAATTAAAAGTGAGAGAGAGTGTTACTCACTTTCATGTTTTTAGTTTATTGTAATTAATAAAGGGAAAACACTAGGGCTGTCGATTAATCGCAGCTAACTCACGCGATTAACTCAAAAAAATTAACTGTGATTTAAAAACATCCCAAAATATTTAAATAAATTGTATTCTATTATTGTTTAACAGTGCGATTAATCATGATTAATTTTTTAATCATGCAATTAATTGCGATTATTTTTTTTAATCCCTCAACAGCCCTAGAAAACATCTAACATTTTTAAATGACATTTTAAAAACAAAAATTTCCACTCATTTAGAAAAATATAATTTCAAATGTTTGTGTTAAACAATGATAAAAAAGTGGGAAACTGCAAACAAAATAAAATGTTAATTTTCTTTTGAAATTTTTCATGAAAAAAAAAACAATATTTTGACCAGCTCTAAATACCTGTAAATGGCAATCCTGAGACGCAATCCCTGCACCAAATAGCTTACATTCTAATAGCCAAGACTAGGAGAAAGGGACACATTGAACAAACAGAAGAGTAGAAACATAGGGACAGAGAAATCCAATATATTAGCCAAAGTCACTCAAGAAGTTTGTGGCAGAGGTGGGAATTAAACCCACATCTTGAGAGAACCATTCTAGTCCACTGTGATTATAAAAATGTCCCATCCCTATATTACTGCTCCATGGGTGTTACACAATTAAGTACTATTTATACATTGGATCAAATGTTATTCTTCTTTACACCAGAGAGTAGGAATATGCTATTCTCTTCAACAATAGAGAAAGGAAAGCTGGAGGAAAACATATCAGTAGTTGACTACTTACCAGCTGGGAGAGAGGGAAATGCAGCAATCTGCAGCAAGTTACAAAATGGCTGCTCTAGGGCTTGGCTCTGAAAAATTTAAAGGACCATCCTCAGAAAGTTATGCTGGGAAGAAAGTTTCTAATGGTGTTGATTTAGGGGGAAAACCCTGCAATGGAGAGGCTTAGTGAGGACTAGAAACCATCCAGTAAGGTGCTCCTGAGGATGCGCTGCTTCTGTGGTGTATCTCAAGAGAGTTATTTTGGATTTACACCCCTGTAGCTCAGAGCAGAATCTGACCCAGTGTATGAATTCCTATTTCCCATTCACAAATGATAATCATTCCACTTTGTCCTTTATTGTTATTTCAAAAATTACAACTTGCAATTAAATCCAATTTCCAATTGCATCCCAACACAAGTACATTGCAAAAGAGAATGATATCACCCTCACATTATGCATCAACGGGATAATATATTCACTTGCAAGCACATAGTCAATCACTGACCAGTGGCATTGTTTTCAACATGACCCCCACTGCCATGACGTCAGCATTCACGTATATTCCAACATTGTTTTGTATCAGTAGGCAATCTCATTGCACATTCCAACTTGCCTTTTGGTAATCTTAGCTGCTTTGTTCAATCCCTTCATCCAATAAATTACAAGGTCGCTAGCCTAGCAGTTGCACCAACTTTTCAAGTATCTCCACTATGCACTATTAGAGCTAGTCAGAAATTCTCCAACTTTTTTTGGTTAGAAAATGTTGACTTGTCAAAACTAAAACAGTTAACAAGAAAAAGTCAGTTTTGACAACTCCCTATTCAACATTTTTTTGAAGAAAAAAAAGTTTTACAATTGTCCTGTGCTGACATTTTCAAAACAAAAAGTTTCAGGTTTTTTATTTTGTTTAGAAATGTTAGTTAATTTATACTAAAAAAAATTAATAGATAAAAATCAAAACAAAACATTTTGAAAATATCAAAATGAAACTTATTTATTTGAGCATCAGCTTTCGTGAGCTACAGCTCACTTCATCGGATGCATGCAGTAGAAAATACAGTGGGGAGATTTATATACACAGAGAACATGAAAAAATGGGTGCTCCCATACACACTGTAACAAGAGTGATCAGGTAAGGTGAGCTATTAGCAGCAGGAGAGCCGGGGGTGGGAGGGAACCTTTTCTAGTGATAATCAAGGGGGGCCATTTCCAGCAGTTGACAAGAACGTGTGAGGAACAGTGTGTGGTGGGGGAGGGAATAAACATGGGGAAATAGTTTTACTTTGTGTAATGACACATCCACTCCCAGTCTTTATTGAAGCCTAAGTTAATTGTATCCAGGTTGCAAATTAACTCCAATTCAGCAGTCTCTCGTTGGAGTCTGTTTTTGAAGTTTTTTTGTTGAAGAATTGCCTCTTTGAGAGATTGAAGTATTCTCCGACTGGTTTTTGAATATTATAATTCTTGATGTCTGATTTGCGTCCATTTATTCTTTTACATAGAGACTGTCCAGTTTGGCCAATGTACATGGCAGAGGGGCATTGCTGGCACATGGTGGCATATATCACATTGGTAGATGTGCAGGTGAACAAGCCTCTGATAGTGTGGCTGATGTGATTAGGTCCTATGATGGTGTCCCCTGAATAGATATGTGGACACAGGTGGCAATGGGCTTTGTTGCAAGGATAGGTTCCTGGGTTAGTGTTTTTATTGTGTGGTGTGTGGTTGCTGGTGAGTATTTGCTTCAGATTGGGGGCCTGTCTGTAAGCAAGGACTGGCCTGTCTCCCAAGATCTGTGAGAGTGATGGGTCGTCCTTCAGGATAGGTTGTAGATCCTTGATGATGCATTGGAGAGGTTTTAGTTGGGGGCTGAAGGTGATGGCTGGTGGTGTTCTGTTATTTTCTTTGTTGGGCCAGTCCTATAGTAGGTAACTTTTTCTTTACTCTTCTGGCTCTGTCAATCCGCACAGACACACCCCTAGAACCCTGAACAGGGGTATTCTATCTGCTACCCAAGATCCATAAACCTGGAAATCCTGGACGCCCCATCATCTCAGGTATTGGCACCCTGACAGCAAGATTGTCTGGCTATGTAGACTCCCTCCTCAGGCCCTATGCTACCAGTACTCCCAGCTATCTTCGAGACACCACTGACTTCCTGAGGAAACTACAATCTATCGGTGATCTTCCTGAAAACACCATCCTAGCCACTATGGATGTAGAAGCCCTCTACACCAACATTCCACACAAAGATGGACTACAAGCCGTCAGAAACAGTATCCCCAATAATGTCACGGCAAACCTGGTGACTGAACTTTGTGACTTTGTCCTCACCCATAACTATTTCACATTTGGGGACAATGTGTACCTTCAAATCAGCGGCACTGCTATGGGTACCCGCATGGCCCCACAGTATGCCAACATTTTTATGGCTGACTTAGAACAACACTTCCTCAGCTCTTGTCCTCTAATGCCCTTACTCTACTTGCACTACATTGATGACATCTTCATCATCTGGACCCATGGAAAAGAAGCCCTTGAGGAATTCCACCATGATTTCAACAATTTCCATCCCACCATCAACCTCAGCCTGGACCAGTCCACACAAGAGATCCACTTCCTGGATACTACGGTGCTAATAAGCGATGGTCACATAAACACCATCCTATACCGGAAATCTACAGACCGCTATGCTTACCTACATGCCTCCAGCTTTCATCTAGACCACACCACGCGATCCATTTTCTACAGCCAAGCTCTACGATACAACTGCATTTGCTCCAACCCCTCAGACAGAGACCAACGCCTACAAGATCTTTATCAAACATTCTTACAACTACACTACCCACCTCCTGAAGAGAAGAAACAGATTGACAGAGCCAGAAGGGTAATAAATAAATAAATAAATTTGTTAGTCTCTAAGGTGCCACAAGTACTCCTTTTCTTTTTGCGGATACCGACTAACATGGCTGCTACTCTGAAACCTGTCAAAATGAAACATGTTAACTGACCTGATCCAAAAAAGTTTTTGGATTATTGGTTCCTGAACATGTTCAAGACTGCAACTTTTTGTGCCTTTTGGGGATGGGAAATAATTTTGAAAACTCTCACTGCCCTGCTCGTCTCTGTATGCTACCAGATGTGGAACTATGTCAGGAAATTTCATTTATCAGCTCTTTGTTCATTATTTTATAACCTTTTTACGATGATTTCCCAAGATTATGGTCACGAATGTTAAGAAATTTCTTGGTAAGGAAATTACTATGATGCTATTTTGCCAAACTTCAGTCGACTCATTCCTGCCCCGATCTCAGGAATATGAACTGCCACTGCTTGTAAAACCCATCACGGCACAGCACTGGCTGAGTGGCTGATTTTCCAAAGAAAAAAGCAATTCACACAGGCATATTATAACACAAGGATTGAACACTAAGGGTAAAATAATATCCTAGAAAAATAAATCTAGAAGAGAAATAATGAGCTATTTCTGGCTGCTGTGTTAGCAAACCAATAGAAACGAATGATCCATCAATTTAAAGATAAGTTCTCAGTGCAATCCTGCATTTGACGAGCTAAGAGTTTACAGGCTGATACACACACACACACAGATCATTGTTATATTGATTGTTCAGCGATTGTCTAGCACTCATTCCTTTATTTTTATGTCTTAACAGTCCCAAACAATTTATTTGATTGACACTTATATTACAGTGTTGTCAAGACTGAGCTATGGTATGTCACACAATAAGTCACTATGTTACAGGTAGACTTGTCTTGCCTTAGGGATAATAAAGATGGGGCCAACCAGCTGCACCTTGGACAAATGATTAAAAAGACAGAGAACATTCAAAGATTGCTTGAACTCCGTGGCACTTACAGCCCTGGACAAATTCCTTTGAGTTACACTGTGATCTTACTTCCTTTTCATGACTTAATATATGAAAATCTATTTTGCTCAGAAATTTATTATTATCATTATTGCAACAGCAGGAGGCCCACCCTTAGGAATCAAGCCCCATTGGAGGTCCCCATTGTGCTAGGCCCAGCACTCACAAACAATAAAAAAAGACAGTCCCCGTAATTTAAACATATACTATAAATGTAATAGAAGTTAATGCAACCCATTCTTCTACAGTATATTGTGGAATAACCTAGCTACACGGGACCCTATTTCTTCTGTAACCTAGAGCAGTTATTATAGTGGTGTGGGAGTGCCACTATAATTAAGCATAGACGATTGGTGCCTCCTCATACCGGGCTGGGGGGGGCACAATCTAAAGGGAAGGAAATGTAACCGCCCCACATGTCTCCTAAGGTTGCCAACTTGTTAATTGCACAAAACCAAACACCTTAGCTCTGCTCCTTCCCCGAGGTCATGCCCCCACCCTTTCCGCAAGGCCCTGCCCCCCCTCACAACATTCCCCTCCCTTGGTGGCTCGCTCTCTCCTACCCTAACCCACTGTCCCTGGGCTGGGGCAGGGGGTTGGGGTGCAGGAGGGGGTGAGGGCTCTAACTGGGGGTGCAGGCTGTGTGGTAGGGCCAGAAATTAGGGGTTTAGGGTGGAGGAAGGGGCTGCAGGTTGAGGCAGGGGGTTCGGGCGTGGAGGAGTGAGGGTTCCATCTGAGAGTGTGGGCTCTGGGGTGGGCTGGGGATGAGGGGTTTGGGGTGTAGGAGGGGGCTCCAGGCTGGGGGTGGGGCAGAGGGGTTCAGAGTGTGGGAGGGGGCTCTGGGCTGGGGCAGGGGTTTGGGGTGAGGGGGGTGAGGGCTCCATCTGGGGGTGCAGGCTGTAGGGTGGGGCTGGGGATGAGGGGTTTGGGATGTAGGAGGGGTTTAAGGGACTGTGGAAGACTTTGTTACGGCGTAGCTAGGGAATTTTCGCTTTCTCGAGCCGAGAGGCTACTGTGGGACATAGATAGCTGCTTTGTTATTGTAGGAAATAGTTTTTGAAGGACACAGCTGCTGTGTTATTGCAGGATATAGATAGTTCTTAAAGGACACAGCTCCTTTGCATGGCCCTTCTCCAGGTAGTAGAAAGCCCCCCTTTGAGAAGTACCTAATTCTATATTCATGAGCTGTTTTTGTGTAGTGCTTATTAACGCTAATTGTCTGCCCCTCCGTTGGACTCCGTCCCAGGCAAAGCTCCGGTGTGCTGGGTTCCCCACCTCTGTGACTGCAACGCTTGGAGTCCCCCTTGCGGGTGGGTCATTAACCTTCACTAAAGCCAATAACTCACAGCTGTGTGTAAGCCTCGTTTTTCTCAGAGTACTCCTGCCAGGCCTGTGGTGCTTCGAGCACCTTGGCCCAGAACAAGGGGGATCAGGGCTGGGGCAGAGGGTTGGGGCTCGGGGTTGGGGCACGGACTTACATCCAGTGGCTCCCAGTCAGCGGTGCAGCGGGGAGGCTAAGGCAGGCTCCCTGCCTGTCTTGGCTCTGTACTGCACACTGGGAACAGCCAGCAGGTCTGGCTTCTAGGCGGAGGCACGGCAGGTGGCACTATGCACTGCTCTCACCTGCAGGCACCACCCCCCACAGCTCCCATTGGCCGTGGTTCCCAGACAATGGGAGTGTGGAGCCGGTGCTCGGGGCAGGGCAGCGCACAGAGCCCCATGCCATCCCCACCCCGCTTAGGAGTCAGACCTGCTGGGTGCTTCTGGGGTGCAGCGCAGTGCCCTAGGACAGGTAGGGACCAGTCTGCCTTAGCGACGCAGCATCACCAACCAGAATTTTAACAACCCGGTCAGCAGTGCTGACCGGAGCCACCAGGGTCCCTTTTTGACCAGGAGTTCCAGTTGAAAACCAGACACCTGGTCACCCTAGTGTCTCCCCTCCTCAGTGACCCTCTGCCCTGGGCTCAGCCTTGGGCCGCCTCATTCTCCCTGCCTCACATTACATCTAGAGGAAAAAGGGGGTTCTCTACTTCTCTCCCTGCGCTTCCCCCTCTCGTTCAGCCATTTTCCCTAGCAGCCTAAGAGCCTGGCTGTGACAGAGAAGCAGCCTGCTCCCTGCCCGGGCTTGGCTGCTGGGGTTAGGGGGCCGAGCATGCCTGGGAGGAGAGGGGACTCAGGCTCATTCAGCCGCTGTCCCTGGCAATAGGGCTTGGTCACAGGATGGCCCACTGCCGCCCCAGATGCCCGGACAGGGACCAAGTGAGCTGGAATCCCCTCTCCCCCACTGCCCTTTCTCCTGTCAGCATAGAGCATCTTCACCAGACATGCTGCATGAATACAGCTGCATCACTGCAGTGCTGCATGTGTAGATATGGCCTTAGTGTCTAGCAAAGTTATGAATTTAAGCTCCCAGGCTCATCTTTTTGAAAGTGTTGTGCAGGTTCCTTTGAGGATGAGGACTGATAGGTCAGATATAGAGTGATCACTCTGTGAAAAGTGTTCACCCACAGGTGATAGGGTGTTTTTGTCTTTTATCATTTTCCTGTGTGAGTTCATTCAAGAGCATAATGATCATCTGGTTTCACCACACAGTTGCTAGTGGGGCATTTAGTGCACTGGAAAGACTCATAGACATTAAGGCCAGAAGGGACCATCATGATCATCTAGTCTGACCTCCTGCACACTGCAGGCCACAGAACCTCACTCACCCACTTCTGTAATAGACTCAACCTCTGGCAGAGTAACTGAAGTCCTCAAATCATGATTTAATGACTTCAAGTTACAGAGAACCCATCATGTACACTAGTTTAAATGTGCAAGTGACCTGTGCCCCATGCTGCGAAGGAAGGTGAACTTCCATCCCTCCCTCCCCCATGATCTCTACCAATCAGACCCAGCGGAAAATTCCTTCCCAATCCCAAATATGGTGATCAGTTAGACCCTGGGCACGTGGGCAAGACCCACCTGAGAATAGAATTCTCTGCAGTAACTCAGAGCTCTCCCCATCTAGTGTCCCATCACCTGCTGTTGGAGATATTTGCTACTAGCAGTCACAGATCAGCTGCATGCCATTCTAGGCAGTCTCATCACACCATACCCTCCATAAATTTAACAAGCTCAGCCTTGAAGCCTGTTAATTATTTTTTTTGGAACCAATGCTCCACTTGGAAGGTTGATCCAGAACTTCACTCCTCTGCTGGTTAGAATCCTTCATCTAATTTCAAGCCTAAACTGGTTGGTGGCCAGTTTATATCCATTTGTTCTTGTGTCAACATTGGCACTTAACTTAAATAACTCCTTCCCTCCATGGTATTTATCCCTCTAATGTATTTAAAGAGAGCAATCATATCTCCCCTCAGCCTTCTTTTTTTAGGCTAAACAAGCCAAGCTCTTTGAGTCTCCTCTTATAAGGTAGATTTTCCATTCCTGGGATCATCCTAGGAGCCCTTCTCTGCACCTGCATGTAGTATTCCAATTTAGGTCTCATCAGTGCCTTGTCTAATGATACTAACACTTCCCTATCTCTACTGGAAATATCTTGCCTGATGCATCATAGAACTGCATTCACCTTTTTCATGGCTGCATCACATTGGCAGCTCATAGTCATCCTGTGATCAACCAATACACACAGGTCTTTTTCCTCTGTCACTTCCAACTGATAAGTCAGCAGCTAATAGCAAAAAGTTCTTGTTGTTAGTCCCTAAGTGCATGACTTCACACTTTGCACTATTAAATTTCATCCTATTTCTATTACTCCAGTTTTCAAAGTCATCTAGATCTTCTTGTATGATATTCCTGTCCTCCTCCATATTGGCAATACCTCCCAACTTTGTGTCATCTGAAAATTTTATTAATGCACTCCCATTTTTGTACCTAGGTCATTAATAAAAATATTAAATAAAATTATCCCAAGACTGATTCCTCAGGAATTCCAATAGTAACTTCCCACTAGCCTGACAGTTCACCTTTCAGTATGACCCATTGTAGTCTCCAGTTTAACCAGTTCCTTACCCACTTTTCAGTTCTCATATTAATCTCCATCTTCTCCAATTTAACTAATAATTTCCCATGTGGAACTGTATCAAATGCCTTAATGACATCCAGGTAGATTAGATCTACTGCATTTCCTTTGTTTAAAAAATCCATTATCTTCTCAAAGAAAGAGATCAGGTTCGTCTGGCATGATCTACCTTTTGTAAAACCATGTTATATTTTAACCCAGTTACCCATAGGCACCAACTCCGTGGGTGCTCTGGGGCTGGAGCACTCATGGAAGCCCCACCGATCAGCTCCTCTCCCTCCTTCCACGGAACCTTCCGCCTGCTGGCAGCCCCGCCCATCACCACCGCACTCTCCCCTGCCCCCAGTACCTCCCACCTGCCACGATCAGCTGTTCAGCAGCATGCAAGAGGCGCTGGGGGGAGATGGAGAAGCGGGGTCGGGGCCTTGGGGGAAGGGGGGAGTTGGGGTGGGGCCTGGCATGGAGCCAGGGTTGAGCACCCCAGGGGAAAGGAGGAAGCTGGTGCCTGTGCAATTGTCGTTTACCTCTATATCCTTAACTACTTTCTCTTTCAAAATTTGTTCCATGACTTTGCATACAATTGAGGTCAAACTAACAGGCCTGTAGTTTCCTGCATCATTTTTTCCCTTTCTTAAAAATAGGTACTATATTAGAAATTATACAGTCATAGGGTATGACCTCTGGGTTTCAGTAAAAATTCTTGCTATTGGGCTTGCAATTTCATGTGCCAGTTCCTTTAACATTCTTGGATCGAGATTATCCAGGCACCCTGATTTAGTCCCATTAAACTGTTTGAGTTTGACTTCCACCTCGGATCCCTAGGCAATTTATTCCAGCGCTCAACCACCCTGACAGGAAGTTTTCCTAATGTCCAACCTAAACCTCCTTTGCTGCAATTTAAGCCCATTGCTTCTTGTCCTATCCTCCGAGGTTAAGAAGAAAAATTCTTCTCCCTCTTCCTTGTAACAACCTTTAATGTACTTGAAACCGTTATCATATCCCCTCTCAGTCTTCTCTTTTCCAGACTAAATAAACCCAGTGTTTTCAATCTTCCCTCATAGGTCATGTTTTCTAGACCTTTAATCATTTTTGTTGCTCTTCTCTGGACTTTCTCCAATTTGTTCACATATTTCCTGAAATGTAGCAACCAGAACCGGAAACAATACTCCAGTTGAGGCCTTGTTGGTTTGGCACCTAGTTGATGAAGAAATCAGTCAGCTATCACATCTAGGAAAATCTGGGTTTTCCAGTTATTAGTAGCACTTGTCCTTCAATCTATATCTGAGAAATTAAAGTCTCCCATAATCACACAATTCCCAGTAGTATTTTTTTCTTTAAAAATATTAGAGAGGTTGCTATTCAAATCCAAATCAGATCATGGGGGTCTGTAGCCTACCCCACGCATTATCCCTGGGGAACCTCTTCCCCAAAGTGATTTTGACCCAAGCAGATTCTGTTTTATCCATTCTGTCACTTCTAATTTCTTTATATTATTTATTCTTTATATTCTCTACCTCATCATTAATATACAATGCTACTCCACCACCTTTAACTTTATTTCTATCTTTCCTGAACAGCACATATCCTTCAATAGCTGGACTCTAGTCATGACTATTGTTCCATCCTGTTTCTGTTATCGCTATAATATCTGGTTTCACTTTATGTACTAGTCATTCTAGTTCCTTCATTTTGTTACCCAGGCTTCTTGCATTGGTATACAAACATCTTAGTTGTTGCTGCTTGGCTTTGCCCACTTTCATTGCCCAATTCAGTACAGTCATTCTACTGCTAGTAACGCCTACCTGACTGTTGGCTTCATTAGTACTGGCACTGTCTTTCCTCTGCTGTTCCTTTCTCCATTGCTGTATCCTTTCTTTTGATTTTCCCCCTGGTCAATATTAGAATCAGGGTGGAGATTACATGAGCATCTCCCAACTGTCTCCCCTGAGTTCCTAGTTTAAAGTTCTTTTAATCATTTGTGCCATCCTCCATCCCAGAAGTCTATTTCCCTCCCTATCGTCCCATGAGAACAGTCCTCTGTCCATGAATATCTCCCAGTGGTCGAACACCCCAAAGCCCTTCTTATAGTACCACTGCCTGAGCCATCTATTGATCATCATAATCTTGTTTTGTCTTCATTCTCCTCCTATAGGGACATGTAGAATCCCACTGAAGATCACCTGAGTCTCCATTTCTTTAAGCATCTTCCTTGTCTTGGCATAGTCTCCCATGATAGCTAGCTGTATCATTTGTTCCCATGTGAAGGAAAATCAGTGGATTCTTTTCTGCTCCCATTAGGGTCCTCCTCAGCCTCAGGTCCACATCCCATATCTTAGCTCCCGGCAGACAGTATACCCTTCTGTTTTCCGGATCAGCACTGGTGACAGGCCTGCCTGTTCTTCTTAGTAGGGAGTCACCAAACATGTAGCTTGTCCCTCTCACCGACAGAAGATGGTTCAATAAAAGATATTACCTCACCCCTTTTGCCTTTTTTAATATCCTAGTCTAACACGGCTACAACAATACTGTATACAAATATAGAATTAGTCATTGTTTTGAAATGACATCTATAATTTTTAGAACAATCATTTCCTATCAGGAAACAAACTTTCCTATAATATTTAATCAATTATTCCCCAATTTTGCCATCAATTTTACTATTTTACTATTTACTATTGGTCTCAATGGAAAAAGGTTCAGGTGCTCCAAATTCCATATTTTATATTGTGTCTCATAGGTATAGTGGTTGTAAATGCAATGCACAGGTACTGCAATAAATGTAGAACACACGATTGGTGCTTGGTGCAGTAATATTATGCATGGAAATATACAGAAGTATATGCCATATAGAAATAACAGAAAAGGTTAGGAATTCCTGTGATAGACTCAGTACATGCTCTTACTTGATGCTGTCATAGTCTGTCATGTGATTGTGCAAAGAGGCAGAAATACAGCCCAGATTGAATTAAAAGTCTGTTTGACAAAGAGAAGAAATTTTCCAAAAATATACAACTCTCTGTATTAATGCATAAATCAAGTGGTTGGCCAAGGGCAAGGAACAGACACCAGATGTCCAGGCTTTGAGATCTATCAGTGTTCTCATAGGGCTTGATCTAAAAGTCAATGGAAAGACTCCCAGGCTTATATAAGCTTTGGCTCAAGCAGTATAACCATTGATCTTGAGCTATTACTGAGTGTGGAATCTGGATGGAGTAACTTTAAAGTGACGACACACATTTCCTTTGAACAGAGCTAAATATTTAAAGCAGAGACGGTGGTACAGGGCAGCTCTTCTTCCTCCCTGAGGGCTCTAAAGATTAATCATGTCAAGCCTCTTGTTCAACATTTCCTTGAGTCTGAGGAGTCATGATACAGCATGAGCAGCAGCAGCAGCTCTACATCTCCTTTTTACTGGATCTGGGATGGAGTGATCTCCTTGCTCTCGTGATGAATTATGAGCCTGGAAAACAGTTGGCTGACTTTGGCTCAGGGCAGATTAGAGTAGGAGAGTCTGACGGTTGCCAGTTAATGATCCCCTTTGCTCAAATTTGTGACCACTCCCTCATTTGAGGTTGTCTGCTTTCCTATTATCAAAGAGATTTCCAATTTGTGGATGTTTCTAGACTCTTCTCTACTCCTGGATCCCCAGATAGCAAAGGTGGCTATAAATACTTCCTATGCTTGTTGGCAGGACCTTATTTTGCTACCATAGGAAAAGGGAGTATTATTATCTCCATTTTACAGAGGAGCAGCTATGGCACAGAGAGACTAAATGAAAGGTTGTCCAAGGTCATATAGAGGCGGGGCAGCAGAAGCTCCTAGCAGTGTGTGGGGGGGGACATACTGGCACCCAAACTATGGCCCCACCCCCACGTCCCCACCCTTGCACTGCCCCTTCCCCCCAAGGCCCCACTCGCTCACCATCCCTCCCCCACCATGGTCCCGCCCCCACACCACCTCTTCCCCCAGGGCCCTGACCTCACCCAATCATTCCTCCTTATATCTGGTAAAAAGTGGTGGGGCCATGGCCGTCTGACCCCGCTGTTCCAGCACCCCTGCACAGAGGACCTGGAAACTGAATTGAACCCGGGTCTCCTGTGTCTAGTCCAAAGATATAATTCCTTAATTGAATCCTGGCTTCTATGATGCAGACCTCATTATGATTATTCATGTCTCCACTAGTTCCAAGCTAGGCTGCTGCAACATGTCACCCTTGGAGTCGACCCAGAAACTTCACCAAATGAAGAATGCACCCACTTGCCGAGTGAGCAGGTCAGACAGGTAAAATCATATTACACCCGTGCTCTATACTATGCACTATATTGATGAAATTTAGAACTGATCAAGTTTTTTTTTGAATGAAAGGAGCTGTAAACCTGACATAACTGGCCAATTTATCCAAATTTACGGCTCTTTTGCATTGCTTCAATGACACGAGGCAGCTGGAGCCTACGAGTCCCAATATTTCCATTTTACAAGGACTGAAGATATTGTACTTGGCATTTTAGTGCAAATGGCTAATGCAGGTAATACTTGTTATAATTGCTTCTAACTGGAATTCTTCCCAGTGCTAACATTCTCCACCTGCTGTCCAATGCCACTGAAAAGATATGAAAGTCTTCAAAGGAAAATCACACAAATAATTGACATACAATTCTCAGCCTTACAACCCAAAACTTCCTGATCCGTGACAAACACAGCAGCACTAACAGGAAGTGGCTTTGGATAATTAATCTGTGTTCCATTCTAGTGATAACTGTAAGCAAAGATCACTAAGGGCCAGACTCCAATACCCTTTCTCATGCTGCATGGTACCTAACTTCATAGAAATGTAGGGCTGGGAGGGACCTTGAGATATCATCTAGTTCTCCCCAAACCCCAAGGCAGCACCAAGTATATCTATACTGTCCCTGATAAGTGTTTGTCCAAGTTGTTCTTAACAGTTTCCATTGATGGGGATTTTCTCAGAAGCCTATTCCAGTGCTTAACTAGCCTTATAGTTCATGCAAAATGAAGTCAGTGGGACAGTCTATAGAGTAAAGTACTATTCAACATGAGAAAGGGTTTGGCCCTAACATCAGAATTTGGCCCTAAAACTGAATCCCATTGTATTCTAATGCTTGGCATGTGCAAATGTCCTGTGTTATTCTATAACTGCATGAGGTTAAAAATCCCTACCTGTATGCTTTCCATAGACAAGTTTTTCATAGACAAACACTCCATAAGTATATTAGTTTTCACATTTATCGTGGGTTCAGGTGTTAAACAGTTGAGGAGTATCTAAGGATATACAGATGTTTGCTAGTTGTGGATGCTGGTGTATGTGGTTGTGATCTCTCAAGCAGAAATGTGAAAGACAGCCTAAGAAAGTTTACTCAGGGCTTGTCTTCACTACCAGGGTAAGTCGACCTAAGTTATGCTACTCCAGCTACGTGAATAAAGTAACTGGAGTCGACTTAGCTTAGATCAATTTACCCAGGTATCTTCACTACACTGCATCAATGGGAAGCACTCTCCAGTCGACTTCCCTTACTCTTCTTGGAGAGCTGGAGTACCGGGGTCAACCAGAGAGCACTCTGCCGTTGATTTAGTGAGTCTTCACTAGACTCCCTACATCGACACCCGCTGCATCGATTGGAGCAGCGTAGATCTCGTCCTGTAGTAAAGACAAGCCCTTTGTGAGGTTCTCTGCAATAAAACTAATCCATGGCTCTTTCAAGGTTTAATTGCAATGCTCAGAAAGAGGCAAGCATGCTGCATTACATATGAAGTGGCTCTTTAACTTTGAATGGTCCTTTACAATATGTGCTAACTACTTATGCTAAACTATTTGTTGATTGATCTTGTATTTAGCTGTGACACTCTGAGTACCTTTCCCAGACCTGGGGAAAAGCTCTGTGTAGCTCGAAAGCTGGTCTCTCTCACCAACAGATGTTGGTCCAATGATAGGTATCACCTCACCCACCCTGTCTCTCTAATTCCATATTTGTTAATTATGGGTGAAAAACACAGACATTTAGATTATTAATTATTATTAGTATGGCAGTAGCACCTAGGAGCCATAGTCATGGACCAGGACCCTATTGTGCTAGGAATTGTAGAAACAAAACAAAAAGATGGTCTATGCCCTGAAGAACTTGCCACCTAAATAGACAAGACAGAGACCGTGTGGGGAAAGAGGTAGAACATACAAGCAGAGTGAACAATGTGATGGCAGCAAACATCATGTTAGTTCCAAGATTAGAGTCAAAAGAATATTTAACAACCTGTATATGTAGCTCTGTAGGGTCAAATTCTATTCTCATTTACACTGCTAGAAATCCAGAGTAATTAAGTTAAAGTCAATGGTGTTACCCTGCCCGTGATCAGGAAATGAGTACTGGGCTCCCAAAGCTACACTGTGTGAACAGAGGCTTCCTTACAAGGGGACTTTGTAACTCCAAGACTCTGCTTGATCTGTGGTTTGGGGGCAGAATCAACATGGAGGGCAAACCCCATCCCCTCCATGGCATGACTTGGAGTCAACTTTGTGAGGGGAACCTCAAAGATCTTTTCTTACCCTTTGCTCCCTCCTGTGGTATGTGTCCAGAGCACAGGAATCCAGATCAAGATTCTCAAGCCATGATGGGAGCGGAAGTTAATTATCCAGGAAGAAGGATGTATAAAATTGTGGTACCATTTGCACACGAAAGCTGCCTTCCCACTTATCACTTCATCAACAGATTTAATACCATAGAGCAGGAAAGCATGATTCAGAGTCCTCATACCCATTTCCAGTCATAAGACCAAGTACAGCACTCCACACTGAAGTCAAAAGTCCTACTGAAGATAATAGGGCCAAGATTTTCAAAAGGGACTTGTAATTTTGGGTGTCTCAGTTTGCAGGTGCCCAAATTAAAAAGCACCTGATCTTTCGGAAAGTGCAGAACCATTCTCTGAATGTCAGCGCCCTTTGAGGTGTCTCACACTGAGGATCCAAAAACGGAGGCTCTCAAAATAATTAGTTGCTTTTCAAAATCTCAGCCTGGAATCTTAACCTGAATAAGGGACTGCAGGATTTTTCCCAAGGTCTGTTATTTTGCTCTGGTCTCAAGGGGAAAAAAGAAATAGAGAAAGAGCATTACACCTCAGAAAAAATGAATATTGAAATCAATGTTCTGAGAATTTCATTAGAATCCTGGAGTGATTACATTTCTAAACAGTTCATATTGAAACCTGATGAGTTCTCAATCCCAATTCCATCAGCTCTTTTTTGTTCACTCAAATCAGCTGTCAGGAGCTGATAAGTATCATCATTCTAAAAAATACAATTTGCTCATTAGAGCTGATACACAGAAATATTCAGTCCAGTTTTGCAAAATTCTGATTTTAAAGAAGTTAAGTGTTTTCTTCGTGTTTGAGTAGATCAGGCAAAATCAAGGAGAGCATGTTGGCATCATCCTTGAAATACAATATGGCATTTTTGCTGATTAAAGGATAAAACTCCCTTTTAATTTAAAAGTCGCAGTCATTTTCTGAAAGTGCAGGGATTTGACCACTTGCTTTGACAGAATTTGACAGATCTTATAGACAAAAGAAGGCTCAGATTTAGTTTCAAATATAGTATTAAATACTGTGGGTGAATTCCTGAGTGGATTATCTCTTTTGATCAAATGGAAGTGCTCCTATGAGGTCAATATTACATTGCTTACTAATCTTTTCCAGTATCTCAACTTTACGGTCAAGTGAAGTGTTGGTCTCACCAAAGGCAGCCAGCAACCTGCATATGTTTTAGATTCTTGGTTTGAAGCTGTAGAGCCAGAGCATCAGCTCATGTTCAGAAGTGCAAAGTAGCTGTAAAGCTACCCTAAAGGGGCAGCTGAGGATTTCCCTACATCACAGAAACCTTGAATGGCATAAAGCTGATGTAACCAACTGCTCCCCTCCCACCCTGTTTCAGCCCTAGGATTGGGGGAACGGAAAAGTGGCTTAGAGCCTGACTGTGGAACACCTGAAGATTCACCCCCGCAATCTTCTCTTCTGTGTTAATTGTACTAACGTGGAGGCAGAAATGTCAGACATAGCCAGAAATTCTTGTATAGCTGGTAGAACTGCATCTGAAGAGCAACCACCAATCAGAGCAGGCCATACAGTTAAATCTCTATCTAGCTTATGTGGACTGCTTCACTTCATGACAATCTTTTCAGGAAGATTGGGGGGGCAGAAAGGAAAGATGCCAAGACCCACTGTTACAAGTCCATGTGCTTTAGACAATAGGCCATTACTATATTCTGCAGAACTCTGGTCATTCAGTTCCAGAAACACAATTTGAGGTAAAGAAAAATCTTCTTTAACTGGCAGCACTAGTAGGTCCTTTATTCCATCTGAGGGTCACCTACTAGAGAGTGACCTGATCAGATGCACACACACGCCTGCACACATATAGCCAGGGAATTAGCCCACTTATGTGTCCCCTACCTGATCCATCTCAGGTGGTTTGAAGCTCAGGAGTAAATTCTCTGGTGGGCCAGTCTGCATTTGAAAACTAAAACAGAAAACCTAACTAGTGACAAAAAGCATCCCTCTAGACAGGAAACCAGTGTGTGATGCCCAGGTGATCCATACATCTCTGCAAAAGGCTGTTACTCACTGGCAACTCTGGGCCCAACCCTGTAGTCCTTTTTAACCCAGTCATCCCCATGATTCTTCAATGAGAGCTTTGTCTGAGTAAAGACTGCAAGATTGGGCACCACTGTTGCTGAAGACACATATCTTGGTAACAGCACTTTGTGCTGCACCTGTTTGGATGATGCTCCTAAACCTCTAAGGGCAGATTCCAGGTGCTCCATGCAGCTCACCTGAGGAGTGTGGCAGGGAGGGATATAGGTGGCTTTCCACCACCTCTCTACAACTAAGTCCGCCAATCCAGGGTTTGGACAGGGATTGAACCATCGCCTAGTGCAAGTTAGAGCAGCCTGGGACAAAAGTATAATGTATTTATCTATGAAGATGCATCGCTAGCAGTTTCAAGTTACACCATGTGTTCCAGATGCTAACTGGAAGAGAATCTGCCAAATGATGCCTAAATGGGAGAAGGTTAGAAAGTTTAAAAAAGGGGGGGGGGGTGAGATGAAGAAACCCACTGTCTGATGTTCAAACATTTGGTTGATCTCTGTATGTCGCCTCCCTCACTTAAAAAAATGAATTCCCTGCAGCAAAAACAAATAACTAGCAGGGCTGAAAGAACGAGACTATTCTACAGGTTCAAGAGAGATCTGAACAATTGATGCTCTTGAGGTTTAACGGCAAAAAAAATTAGTTAATAAATAATTTCATCAAAGGCCAGCTTGGTTTAAATGAAGTATTGCTGCTTATAGTGCTTTGGATTTATACTTTCAGACTCATTTAAATCCAAATTTACTCCAAAGAACATTGCTAAAAAGAATGCATTGCCCTGCCCCCCATCTTCCCCACCCCACACTGACCTTTAAGCGGAAAAATTACTCTGGTCATCCACACAATTAATTCACAAAACTGAATCTGTCCATTTGCTCAGTCTTCTTTAGGGGCAAGTTTTTACAGTGACTCCAACTGTTCCAGCTTCATGCATCAAAAACTACTGTGCAGAGAGGGTTGACGTAGCTGTATATTTTGGATGCCAAAATAAAGGGGTTGTGAATCTTCTCATCTCAGAAAAGAGGTAAAATTTTGTTAGCTTTTCTTGACTCATGCTGTTACCACGATTGAGGTTCCATGCTTTGATGACTTTCAAATGAGATTGTTATGAGACAGAGTTCTGTTGGATCTGTTTCAAGCACATACAGAAATATTAGCTTGAACCTTTAATTGCAATAGGGCTTTCGCAGTAAATTAATCCCTTTCTTACATTGTTACTGCACAGAGGCTGCTACTTACATTCCATAGAAGATTGTACTGTTAAATTTCAAAATAATGCAGCAAGCTGGTTCTGGCTATTGGACAATCCTATTTTCTTGACTACTGTCTGCTCTTTGCATTTTGAAAGGTGTTTTGTAAAAATAAGTTGCATTATATAAATCTATGTTATGAATGGGTTAGAAAAGATACAAATAAAAAAAAGAAGATGTGCCATTTATGTATAAACGTTGGTCTGGAAATTGCAGAGAAGGGAGTTGTTCGAAGAATTATGGCTGAGATAAAATTACAGGATAAAATTCTGTCCTCATTAAAGTCAAAGGCAAAACTCCCACTGACTTCAATGGGACCAGTACTCCAAATAATGGATAAAAACAAAAAGTAATAAGTAAGTAACTGAATTTGCTACAAATTGAATAACAGAGGCAGATAAAATAAGAAGTTGAAGAGAGAATACAGATAAAAAAGGGATGGAATACTTAGAGTAATGGGAAACATTGACAAAGTTAAACATAATTTAGGATTATACTTAAATTGCAAAGTGTAAGGACCAGATTTTCAAAAGAGCTTTGCACCCAACCATTGCCATTTAAACATCCAAATAAGTAGCCAGATTTTCAAAAGATTGTATCTCCTACTTTGGCACTTAAAGTGGTCATTTTTCCAAATGCTAGATTCTGAGCATATCTGAAAATCTGGCCATTTCAATTAGGCTCCTAAAATTTGTTCTTATATAAAGGGAGAGATACACTTTAATCATATTATTCAGATCAAGATCCAGAGTAGGCCGGCTACTCAATGGGGGGGAAAACAATAACAGAAAATGTGGAAATGGCAGCAGTGCTTAATTACTTCTTTGTTTTGATTTTCACCAAGAAGGTTGGTGGTGATTGGATGTCTAACTTAGTGAATGCCAGTGAAAATGAGGTAGGCTCAGAATCTAAAATAGGAAAAGAACAAGTTAAAAATTACTTAGACAAGTTAGATGTCTTCAAATCACCAGGATCTCATGAAATGCATCCTAAAATAGTCAAGGAGCTGACTGAGGAGATATCTGAGGCATTAGCAATTATCTTTGAAAAGTCATGGAAGATGGGAGACATTCTAGAAGACTGGGAAAGGGCAAATATAGTACCCATCTATAAAAAGGGAAATAAGGACAACCCGGGCAATTACGACCAGTCAGCTTAACTTCTGTACCTGGAAAGATAATGGAGCAAATAATTAAGCAATCAATTTGCAAATACCTAGAAGATAATAAGGTGATAAATAGCAGACAGCATGGATTTTTTAAGAACAAATCGTGTCAAACCAACCTGATAGCTTTCTTAGACAGTGTAACAAGCCTTGTGGACAGGGGGAAAGTGGTAGATGTGGTATATCTTGACTTTAGTAAGGCTTTTGATACTGTCTTATATGACCTTCTCATAAACAAACTAGAGAAATACAACCTAGATGGAGCTACTGTAAGATGGGTGCATAACTGGTTGGAAAATTGTTCCCAGAGAGTAGTTATTAGTGGTTCACAGTCATGCTGGAAGGGCATAACAAGTGGGGTCCCGCAAGGATTGGTTCTGGGTCCGGTTCTGTTCAATATCTTCATCAATGATTTAGATAATGGCATAGAGAGTCCACTTATCAGGTTTGAGGATGATACCAAACTGGGAGGGGTTGCAAGTGCTTTGGAGGATAGGATTAAAATTCAAAATGATCTGGACAAACTAGAGAAATGGTCTGAAGTAAATAGGTTGAAAGTCAATAAGGATAAATGCAAAGCACTCCACTTAGGAAGGAACAATCAGTTGCACACATATAAAATGGAAAATGACTGCCTAAGAAGAAGTACTGCAGAAAGAGATCTGGGGGTGCATTAGCAGGAGTATTGTAAGCAAGACACGAGAAGTAATTCTTCCACTCTACTCCACGCTGATTAGGCCTCAACTGGAGTATTGTGTCCAGTTCTGGGCACCACATTTTAGGAAAGATGTGGACAAATTGGAGAAAGTCCAGAGAAGAGCAACAACAATGATTAAAGGTCTAGAAAAAATTACTTATGAAGGAAGATTGAAAAAAAATGATTAGTCTGGAGAAGAGAAGACTGAGAGGGAACATGATAACAGTTTTCAAGTACATAAAAGGTTGTTACAAGGAGGAAAGAGAAAAACTGTTCTTCTTAAACTCCGAGGATAGGACAAGAAGTAATGGGTTTAAATTGCAGTGAAGGCGGTTTAGGTTGGCCATTAAGAAAAACTTCCTAACTGTCAGAGTGGTTAAGCACTGAAATAAATTGTCTTTTAAGAGCAGGTTGGACAAACACCTGTCAAGATAATACTTAGTCTAGCCTTGAGTGCATGGGACTGGACTAGATGACCTCTCGAGGTCCCTACCAGTTCTATGATTCTAGGTCTCCAAAATCAGGTGTTTGAATTTGGGATTTTGGAAAGCTAACTATAGAGAAAGAATCAAATGTAAATGTCAGACCTGGATCAAGGTGCTTGGATCTGAATTTTGAAACAGGGCCATATAAATTTATTTACAGTAAAATTGAATGATATTTAGTAGTTTGACATGAGAGTTGTAGATTGTTCTAACAGATTTAACATTGAATAATGCTTAGAAATTGCGCTAAAAATATCGGGGAAAGAACTGAATTCCGAAGTGTTGAACTCTAATTAATAGAAACTTTTCTACTCTACCTTGTATAAAAGACCGGGGAATAGAATCTGCTCTACGGTGCCACAGTGTAAGGGTATGAGGAAGAAAAAATATTCTCCTGTTCCAGATGAACAGAAACTATTCTAAGGAAGGGCTTGAGAGTATTTTGCTCAATTCTAATTTCCTTCTTTTTGTGTGTTGTGATTAAATATGAAGATGGGGAAGGTACATCAGAGGAAAAGAACAATAATTCAGGAACTTGAGGTAGAAAACCATACAAAGACAACTATGTAAAAGTGGGGACTAGGTAAATTAGCTGACATGGGGCATTTGCAATAGAATTCAGCACCTTTTGCCTCTATATCCCCAGGCTCAGTCTAGCTTAGATCAATAGTGACCGGAAATACATACTATGGCACAGCTGTTAAGCAATCTATAGGATATGAGTTTGGCAGTCATGGTCCAAAATCACAGAGTACCAGAAACCATTACCCGCAGGTGACACTAACTAGCAGTTATCTAAACAGAGAATGAATAGCCTAGTGAAGGTGCACTAGTGGGCATCCCCTTGCCAGGGCTACCCCTACATGCCCCCCCATTGTAAGAATGGAGTGGGAACTTTCTGCTGCAGTCCTGTTCTGCTAGGAGGTGTGTAACAAGTGAAGCCATGTGGCTGGTAATGTAAAAATCAGTTCTGAGGCCAGTGCAGCATGTTGTGATGTGATGATCACTTCCTCCACCCCCATGGGGAAAGCCTCTACAAGACCTAGGAGCCACTTAAATCCCACAAAATAGGGCTCATGCCTTGTGATGATTCACTCCTTAGGGGTGAATTTCAACCCTGGAGAACAAATTGTGAAAGAAGACATTGCTCTGTGGGATCCCTAGGTAACAAAAATATGAACCAGTTCCTAGCCCAGTCAGAAGAAAACCTTTAATCTTTAATTCTAAACAATAAACATTTTGTTTAAAAAACCAAACTGACTGTTATGGTGTATTAAAGCAGGCTCAAAACTGGTCAATAGTCCCATAGAAGGGTCTTCCCCCAGAAGTGCCATACATGATGATTTTAGCAAGACGTGCAGCTCTAGAAGGCTAGTGTCAGTTGCAGTCTCAAAGTTCTTTGTCAAATTGATTTTGTAGTCCATTGTTTGTGAGAAGTGCTTCTCATTCACAACTGCTGGGTTGAACAAAGTGAGTGCCATTTTCTTGTGTGACCCTGAAATGATGAATGAGGAGGAAGAAAACAGGAAATAGAAGAAAAGAATTTGGAAGAAAATGCTCTGTGGCAGGTTATTAAATTATTTTCGGTCACCTTGACCTTCTCATCTTTATACAGTGCAGGTCAGTTCATCTCCCATGCTTTGTTGTTGTTCTAAACCTCAGAAACGTTGAATGCACAAGAGCTAATGATGTTGTAGGACTTATTGACATTTTTCTCTAGCCAGTGATGTCAGCAATCCTCACTGTGTGCCACTCTGGTGTTATTGACCTACCTCGCACTTAGATGCACCAGTCCCCACTCAGAAGCAGTCAAACACTGCTGTGTGTATGACCATCGGCAAGTGGCTGTGATGTAAATGCCTCACAGGCCCAGTGATACCACAATATGAAAGGGCGGACACCGAGCAATGTGTCTACACTCAGGGTTCAGGAGTCCCGGGTGAGTCTTGGCTGCTCCTGGTCGTCTTCAGTGCCAGTAAACTTTCCCCAACAGACCCCTCCGAGGCCCGCTTCTGCCACTTGCTGCAAAGCCACACAAAGCAAAAATTCCCCACTTAGCTAGCTACAGCCTCCCTCCTTATTCCCAATGCAAGGACACAACCCCAGTACTAACGGCCCCATACAACTCTGGGCAGCAGGGATACTAGGTCCAGCTCCGGTTTGTCCTTCTCAGGTGATCCCTCCCTGGCACAGTGCTCCTCCTGGCTTCTGTCCTGGGGCGTTCCTCATCAGCTACCCTGTCCTTCCTGATCTTAGGGCAAGTTCTTGGATGCTTCACTGTGTGAGGGCCTGCTTGCTGTAGCCGTCCTGTCTGGAGCGCCAGACACACATGCCCTGTCACTCTTCCTCTCTCCTTGCCCCGGAACAATCAGCACTTCCTCTGCCTCAGGACAAGGTTTTAAAGGGGCCATGATCTTTTAACCCCAGGGTGGTTAAAAAAAGTAAGGCCTGCTCCTGGAAACTGTCTGCATGTTAGTAAGTCTCCCTGAATTCAGTGGGACTATTCCTGTGTGCAAGTGTCTACAGAACTGTGTCAGGTTTCAGAGTAGCAGCTGTGTTAGTCTGTATTCACAAAAAGAAGAGGAGGACTTGTGGCATCTTAGAGACTAACAAATTTATTTGAGCATAAGCTTTCATGAGCTACAGCTCACTTCATCGGAGAACTGTGTTGTAAGTGATCTACATAGGCCACAGTTCTGCAGACTTGCACACAGGAGCAGTATGGTATATCTCCACCTATTATACAGCTATAGCTCTGTTTTAATAAACAGTATGTAAGCAGTATGTTCTTTTGTACACTGCTAATAGTAACAATGGCCCAGATTCAGCAAAACACATAAGCAAAGTTCAAGAGACTGGGTGAAATCCAGACCCCTTTTGGGAGTTAGTTTTGCCATTGTCTTCACTGGGATCAAGATTTCACAGTTAACTTTAAGCAGAAGCTATTGCAGCTCAGTGAAGTCAATGAATACTTTGCTAAATCTGAGTCTTATGGTATGTCTACTCTGCAATTAAACCCCCCGCCTAGCCCATGTCAGCTGACTTGGGCTCACTGGTCTCAGGCTAAGGGGCTGTTTAACTGTGGTGTAGATTTTATGGCTTGGGCTGGAACCCAAGCTCTAGAACTCTTCCCTTGTGGGGTCTCAGAGCCCAGGCTCCAGCCTGACCCCAAATGTCTACACTGCAATTAAACAGCTCCTTAGCCTGAGCCTGAGCCAGCTGACAGAGGACAGCCTTAGGTGTTTAATTGTAGTGTAGACATACCGTTAGAGTGTAAGCTCTTTGGAGCCAGTCAATTTTCTATGAGCATGTACAGCACAAGGGTATCATAATCTTGATTAGGACTTCTGGGCACTACTTGCAGCCCCATTGCTTCCTCTAGAAAAGTCAGCAATATATTTATACCTGTTCTACTCACTGCTTTGTATTAGTTTTCTATAAAATTTCTAGGATGAAATAAAAAATACAGCTGGATTTTACTGAGAACTTACTGTAAGTTCTTTATGGTTAAATATGTAGCCCAGAGCTTAATACAACACAGCAAAAGTTAGATAAAATCTGAATGAGTTTATAGCTTTAAAAGAAAAAGGGCAGATCCCACACCGTTTCCCAGGTAAATGTTAGTGGCAGCATATCTTTATTTGAAAGTTATGAAGTACCACTTCCTACTTTACAGCAGCCACTTTCTACATGGACTTCCACAGAGCCCTATTTAGCTTTACTTGAAAGTTTAAAAATAAACTTTTTTTTGGCAGGGTGAAGGGTTCAAATCTGTAACCTGGAGCTCAGAAAGTGCCTGTTCAAAATACCAGAGCAATGAAAGGAACATCACAGTAACAGAGTGAAGGCTCTGGGTGTGAAACCCAGACCTTTGCACAGAGCTAGCACTCTGTAAGTCCCACTTTGGCCCCCCAAATACAGCATAAGTGGGATTTCAGAGGTGTGAAGGCCTTTTGTGCTCTATGCCTTCACAGCCCAGGGAGAGGATGGGTTAAGTGGTTTTAAGCCACCTTTGTGCCCCCCAGCTCCTGGGCTGCTCAATGGCCCCTGGAGTAACATACTGCCCTGGAGCATGTCTAAGTTACAGTAGCCTCCCCAGGCTGACCTAAGTGCCTCAGTGCCATCCGGAGGAGGTCTTCAGGAGGCAGCTTGATGGACATCTTCCACAGATGCTTCCTCCAACTAATTCGAGTCTTTTACAGTTCCTTTACACCATTCCAGCCCCTTTAAAGAGACTAGTGCGGTATGTGGCAGGGAGGATCTCACTCTCCCATGGTATGTGTACACTACAAAATTATGTCCACCTAAGTTACGTTGACATACAGCCACCACAGTAATTAAATTGGTTTTGTGTGTCCACACTGAACTTCTTGTGTCAGCGGTGTACATGCTCACTACCAGCATCTGCACTGATGCAGAGAGCAGTGCACTGTGGGTAACTATCCCACTGTGCAACTTGCCACCTTCTAGGGTGTTTTGGGAGGAGTTTGCAATGCCTTATGGGGGGCAAATAAGTCATTTAGGGATGACTGGGAACATGATTTCAATGTCCCGTAATGCAGTTTTCTCCATCCCATAATGTTTTGCACCACTTTTCAAAAGCTCTGCAAAACCACACGACCACTATCCCTGTGAGAAGCATCAATCTTGCACAGCTCTGCACTATTGTGATGAGTATTGTGAGCATGGGGCACGTGATCCTGCAGTATGTGCGGTTTACCACTGGGGATGTTCAAATTCCAATAGTGATCCTAGGAGACCCAGCCTACCCCAACTCATGAAGCCGTACACTGGCCTCCTCAACACAGCAAGGAGCATTTCAACTGCAGGCTCAACAGGTGCAGAATGACAACTGAATGTGCCTTTGGCCATTTGAAAGGCCACTGGTGCCGTCTACTCATGAAATTTGACCTCATTGAAAAAAAATCTCAATGGCTATAGCTGCCTGCTGTGTGCTTCATAATATCTGTGACGCAAAGGGGGGAAAGTTTCTGCCTTGGTGGAGGAGGAGTGGCTGTCTGCTGATTTTGAGCAGCCAGATACCAAGGCTATAAGAAGAGCTCAACACAGAGATATTCAGTTCAGAGAGGCTTTGGAAAACAATTCTAATAGTGAACCACAGTAATATGTGTTGCTTCAGTGTGCTCTGTCTTGCATTGCTTTTTTGCACCTTGGTCTGAACCTTGTAAGGAGTGCTGTGTGTGTATTAATGTAACATTGCAACTGCACCTATTACTGTTCTCTGTGAATGATGTCAGCCCCAGCCATCATAAGTTGTGAACTAATAAAGATGAATTAAGTGTCCATAAATGGTCTTTTAGTTCAAACCCAGGCAAACAGACACATTTATAACTGAATGAAACTTTATAAATACAGGGAAAAGAACCTCTGAAGAGGAGAGAACAGTCATTTCCATTTCACAAACACATACACCGACCCTGTCTCTCACAGGTCAGTGTATATGCAGCTATGAACATCCGTACTCTCCCTCACAGGGTAGAGTAGTAGAGCTAGTGCAGCGGCCCCGGACCCCAAGTGGAATGTGGAGGGGTGGGAATGTAGGGAGGTCCTGGAATGCAGTTTTCTATGGGCTGCGAAATGATGTGTGAACCGGAAGATCAACAGGAGTCTCCAACACGCTTGTTTGCTGCTTGAGAAGCGCTAGCATTTCCTGCTGCATGTCTCTCTTCTTTACCTGCACCTTTCTCTTCTCCGCTCTGGCCATGCTGTCTCTGAGGGTAATCCTCCAAGCCCCGTCTTTGGTATCCAAAGGAGCAGAGGCTTGCAGGATCCCCTGGAACATATCATCAAATGTCCTCTTCTTTCTACTCCTTATCTGGCTGAGCAACTCTGTTGGTGTGGACAGAGAGACCCTCAAGGCCACATTTCCAGCGCAAAAGATACGTAGTACCTCTGTGCATTGTGGGTGTATTCACAAGATAAATGGAAACTAGGTGTACATAACTCATCCCCCTGAGCCACACAATTTGCAAGCAGTACATTCTCACTTCTTCTTGGGATTGAGAGAGCATTGGTGGCAGTCCCAGTGATGGTGTGGGGGCAAGTTGGGGAACAATAAGAGGGGGAGGTAGCTCACGGCCATGAGTATATGTGTATAGGGCAATTGAACTGAATATTGGCACCATTTTCCAGCCCGTGGTGATTTTAGCTAACATGTCACTCCTCAGGGTAACAGAAGCTGAAAGGGAACAGCTCCTGCAGGTGTTCAGTTGCAGACTGAGGCCGCATACTGATAGCCTGTGATCTGCAATGGTGCTTGCTGAACAAATTGCTGAATGGCATGTGAAAACATCCCACTGAGGTGGAAGAAATAAAGCAGCCCTCCCTAGAAACCTTCAGCAGAGGATTGCAGACTACCTCCTGGAAATTTTTCTTGAGATCTCTATGGAGTAGTCACAGGACTTCCTGGTGCATATAAACAAACTGTTCTGAGGGACCCCCTTTGCCTAACAGTACAGGTGAATGAGAAGCAGATAACTCTGCCTCTCTTGGTTGTTTCACTACCTTTTCTAGCATAAATAAAAAAAAGTAAATCATGTGTTCCTGCAATTTCAAAGCAAACTACATATTTACCAGAGGTTCCTTCCCCTAGTAAGTTGGACTTTAGGGACTGGCTGGACTGCCCAGGAGTCAAAATCAGATCCTGGCTTGCCATGCCACTGGATCCTCTGGTTGCTTGCCTCCCATACTCCTCTTCCTCCTCATCATTGTTCACTGCAGGGCTCTGTAACTCCTGCTCCCCCAAAGTATCCACAGGGCTCTTGGGGAGAGGGGATTGGGTCTCTGCCAAGGATGGTATGCAGCTCTTTGTAAAAGTGGCATGTCCAGGGCTCCACACCAGAGTGGCTGTTAGCCCCTCTTGCCTTCTGATACGCCTGCCTCAGCTCCTTGGCTTTCACGCAGCACTGTTGCGCGTCCTTCTTGTAGCCCTTCTCCACCAAGCCCCGAGCGATCTACTTGTAAATATTGACATTTCTACAGCTGGATCCATGCCAGGAAAACAGGAAATGGAATTTCAAAAATGTGCATGGCTTTAATAGGGAGAGGTGTGTACCTGGCCACTGGGCAGCAGAGGTCAAAACAGTGACCAGAGTGGTGAAGGTGGGGCATTGTGGGACATTTCCTGGAGACCACCAAAGTCAACGTAACACAGTGTCTACACTGGCACTGCATCGACTTAAGCCCTACACCTGTCGCAGAGGTGGTGTTAAGTCCACTTAGCGGGCGAGTTATGTCAGAGGAAGTGATATTTTAGTGTAGAAGCTTACACAGTTAGGTCAATGTAAGCTGCCTTATGTTGCCCTAACTCTGTAGTGTAGACCAAGAATGAGACCCAGCATTTGATTTTTACTTTCCTGCTTGATTTTTAAACCATCAATAATGTTGTTATCTAATGAGCTACAAAATATTGCTTAATATTGGCAATGATCAGCTCCTGCATTCTAAATAAGGTAATGTGGCAGTTTCAAAGGATTCAGCTTTTTTACACACATACACACACACACACACACCCCTACTTAGACTTGGCAATGTTAATCTGTATACAGAGGAAGATCAGTGTAAGCTCAAGAGAGAAAAGGGCCAGGTCCTAAGCTGATAAAAACTGTCAAAGCTCCATTGAGGCAATGTTTTTAGTCACTGGGGATAAACAGATTTACACCAACTGAGGATCTGGACCAAAGGAAAATAAATATTTGGATCCTGCTTAGATTTGAGATCCTATACAATTTTATTTAAGAGATTAAAGCATAGAATTAATCAGAAGAATGACCTTTCTAATATAAAGCTCCAAACAGTTCCTTGTGCAGTAATTAATCTTTCTTTGAGTTCACTAAGATTCATGTGTACTATTTTATGTAAGGATGTTTTATGTCTTATTCCATTGTACATTATAACTTTGCTTTATTTCTCCCTATATTTGTTCATACACATGGCATTGACAGAAAGAAAGTTGTAATGCTTTGTGGCAAAATATGGCAAAGTACAGTGTATCTAATTTCATTGTGCCTTATTTGGTTGCATGCTTTCAGGACAGTAATAACAGCAAACTGTCCTATGGCTTTTGACTTATTACACTGAGTATTATAATTAAGACCCAGTGAAATATTTTACTTGAAATTATAAATGTGTGTGTGTGAGTGAGAGAGAAAGGGAAAAAAAAGCAATTTCCTGCAATACTTTTGGGAGATCTTATTGTATTATGTTTATATATCATTGAGGACCAGGGATCGTCTGTGGCACTGGAACGCTTTTTATAGGGGGGTGCTGAAAGCCAGCAAAACTATTCCCAAACTTTTTACCTCGTCCGTCCTCCCCCCGCCCCAGAGCTGAGGCTGGGAGCAGGGCCATGTCTCCAGGAGTGGGGGACAAGGACAGGGATAAGGGGGCCAAGGCTGAGAGCAGGCGCAGGGCCAGTAGTGGAGCCCTGTCTACAGGTCCAGCAGCAGGAACCTCGCATAGAATCATAGAATCATAGAATATCAGGGTTGGAAGGGACCCCAGAAGGTCATCTAGTCCAACCCCCTGCTCAAAGCAGGACCAAGTCCCAGTTAAATCATCCTAGCCAGGGCTTTGTCAAGCCTGACCTTAAAAACCTCTAAGGAAGGAGATTCTACCACCTCCCTAGGTAACGCATTCCAGTGTTTCACCACCCTCTTAGTGAAAAAGTTTTTCCTAATATCCAATCTAAACCTCCCCCATTGCAACTTGAGACCATTACTCCTCGTTCTGTCATCTGCTACCATTGAGAACAGTCTAGAGCCATCCTCTTTGAAACCCCCTTTCAGGTAGTTGAAAGCAGCTATCAAATCCCCCCTCATTCTTCTCTTCTGCAGACTAAACAATCCCAGCTCCCTCAGCCTCTCCTCATAAGTCATGTGCTCTAGACCCCTAATCATTTTTGTTGCCCTTCGCTGTACTCTTTCCAATTTATCCACATCCTTCTTGTAGTGTGGGGCCCAAAACTGGACACAGTACTCCAGATGAGGCCTCACCAGTGTCGAATAGAGGGGAACGATCACGTCCCTCGATCTGCTCGCTATGCCCCTACTTATACATCCCAAAATGCCATTGGCCTTCTTGGCAACAAGGGCACACTGCTGACTCATATCCAGCTTCTCGTCCACTGTCACCCCTAGGTCCTTTTCCGCAGAACTGCTGCCGAGCCATTCGGTCCCTAGTCTGTAGCGGTGCATTGGATTCTTCCATCCTAAGTGCAGGACCCTGCACTTATCCTTATTGAACCTCATTAGATTTCTTTTGGCCCAATCTTCCAATTTGTCTAGGTCCTTCTGTATCCTATCCCTCCCCTCCAGCGTATCTACCACTCCTCCCAGTTTAGTATCATCCGCAAATTTGCTGAGAGTGCAATCCACACCATCCTCCAGATCATTTATGAAGATATTGAACAAAACGGGCCCCAGGACCGACCCCTGGGGCACTCCACTTGACACCGGCTGCCAACTAGACATGGAGCCATTGATCACTACCCGTTGAGCCCGACAATCTAGCCAGCTTTCTACCCACCTTATAGTGCATTCATCCAGCCCATACTTCCTTAACTTGCTGACAAGAATGCTGTGGGAGACCGTGTCAAAAGCTTTGCTAAAGTCAAGAAACAATACATCCACTGCTTTCCCTTCATCCACAGAACCAGTAATCTCATCATAAAAGGCGATTAGATTAGTCAGGCATGACCTTCCCTTGGTGAATCCATGCTGACTGTTCCTGATCACTTTCCTCTCCTCTAAGTGCTTCAGGATTGATTCTTTGAGGACCTGCTCCATGATTTTTCCAGGGACTGAGGTGAGGCTGACCGGCCTGTAGTTCCCAGGATCCTCCTTCTTCCCTTTTTTAAAGATGGGCACTACATTAGCCTTTTTCCAGTCATCCGGGACTTCCCCCGTTCGCCACGAGTTTTCAAAGATAATGGCCAAGGGCTCTGCAATCACAGCCGCCAATTCCCTCAGCACTCTCGGATGCAATTCGTCCGGCCCCATGGACTTGTGCACGTCCAGCTTTTCTAAATAGTCCCTAACCACCTCTATCTCTACAGAGGGCTGGCCATCTCTTCCCCATTTTGTGATGCCCAGCACAGCAGTCTGGGAGCTGACCTTGTTAGTGAAAACAGGCAAAAAAAGCATTGAGTACATTAGCTTTTTCCACATCCTCTGTCACTAGCTTGCCTCCCTCATTCAGTAAGGGGCCCACACTTCCCTTGGCTTTCTTCTTGTTGCCAACATACCTGAAGAAACCCTTCTTGTTACTCTTGACATCTCTTGCTAGCTGCAGCTCCAGGTGCGATTTGGCCCTCCTGATATCTTTCCTACATGCCCGAGCAATATTTTTATACTCTTCCCTGGTCATATGTCCAACCTTCCACTTCTTGTAAGCTTCTTTTTTATGTTTAAGATCCGCTAGGATTTCACCATTAAGCCAAGCTGGTCGCCTGCCATATTTACTATTCTTTCGACTCATCGGGATGGTTTGTCCCTGTAACCTCAACAGGGATTCCCTGAAATACAGCCAGCTCTCCTGGACTCCCTTCCCTTTCATGTTAGTCCCCCAGGGGATCCTGGCCATCTGTTCCCTGAGGGAGTCAAAGTCTGCTTTCCTGAAGTCCAGGGTCCGTATCCTGCTGCTTACCTTTCTTCCCTGCGTCAGGATCCTGAACTCAACCAACTCATGGTCACTGCCTCCCAGATTCCCATCCACTTTTGCTTCCCCCACTAATTCTACCCGGTTTGTGAGCAGCAGGTCAAGAAAAGCGCTCCCTCTAGTTGGCTCCCCTAGCACTTGCACCAGGAAATTGTCCCCTACGCTTTCCAAAAACTTCCTGGATTGTCTATGCACCGCTGTATTGCTCTCCCAGCAGATATCAGGAAAATTAAAGTCACCCATGAGAATCAGGGCATGCGATCTAGTAGCTTCAGTGAGTTGCCGGAAGAAAGCCTCATCCACCTCATCCCCCTGGTCCGGTGGTCTATAGCAGACTCCCACCATGACATCACTCTTGTTGCACACACTTCTAAACTTAATCCAGAGACACTCAGGTTTTTCCACAGTTTTCCACTGCATGCACAGCATGCAGGGTTGGCAACCAGGACCCTGTGTGCAGGGCCAGGTGCAGGGCCAGCAATCATGATGTGGGACCCTATGTGCGTGGCCAGGAGTGGGGCTGGTAGCTGGGACCCCGCCCGCAGCCCAGAGCGGGGCTGCATCTGGCAGCCCGCATAAAACCTGTGCCTATGGGGATTATATGTAATTCCATGGGGGTGGGGGGATTACAGCCATTCAGGAATAAGGAACAGGTGCAGGAGGGGTGATTAGGCAAATTCACTCAAGCTGTAACACTGCTCAAGAGGTAGCACCACCAGATGATGTGCATTTATTTGTTCAAACTGGACTCTCCAGGACCAACAAACAAAGAAAGGACTTTGAGATAACTATCCTCAGTTAAACTGATTCAGGATCTTCTGTCAGAGCCAGCAAACAGACAGGCCTTTCTGTTGAATGTGGGACCCTAATCCTTAGGGAAATGTTGGAAGGACTGACACCTGCCAGAGCCTGATGTTGGAGTTGGGGTGACCTCTGGTAAGCTTTCAGCCAGCTTGAAGGTTCTTTTACTGTTTTTAATATGTTTTCTCTGTAATGCTTTCCCCTTAAGAATAAATGTGCTTGCTTTTAAAGAGCTATGTGGTAACTTACAGCAGCTCTTCAGTGTGCAGTTGATAGCCTTTGGAGAGAGAGCAATGCACAGGTGCTAGCCTGTTCAGACAGTTTGGCTTGCTGGGAATAACACAGTTTAGGCAGGGAACTGCACAGCCTGGAAAAACCCCAGTTAGGAGAGGAAGAGATGCAGGTCTCTGCCCAAAAGAGGTTATGGCTGAGGTGCTGATATCCGAGAGTGGGTGACCTTGCTGGAGCATAGAGGGGAAATACAGGTGCGGTTGCCCTGAACTGTAACTTCTTGTAAGAGATAAGGATCTGTCTTATAACGCCCTCTTCTGGCTGGAACCCAACTTGCTCTTACTGAGCCAGAGCCCTCCATGGGAGAATTCTACCTGGAACCTTCTCACTGAGTCCAGGAAGGTAATTTCCAGCAAGGTCAGTTGTTGTGGTTTCTTTTTCTTTTATTTCAAGTCTCCTCAACAAGCAGGATCAAAACTTCCCCAAGTCTGTCCCTCACTCCCCCATATGTTCCTCAGCCCAAATTTCCTGGCTCTTACCTCAGACCCTTTTGATAATAGAACTTCCCCACAGTCTCCTTTCTGTCCATTTTTGTTTGTGGAAGCAGTTCCTCCCAGCAGTCGCTCCAGCTTCTGGCAGGTACTACAGCTACTCCTCTTTATTTCCTGCTCCTCCTTTTATGAGTCAGATGGTTAAGCTGTAGGTCTTTTACCAGGTGCAACAGGTTGGACTAATCACCCAGCCAGCCAGCTGCTGGCCTCTGTCCTCAGTCAAATGGTGTCCCTTATATCTTCACACATGTGTATTGGCTGACTTTCCTCAAAAACGCAGAACTTATCACATTAATGAACACCTTGTCACAGCCACATCTTCAAACCCAAGGAGTGGAGTTTCTTTTTCCATTTATTTCTCTCCCCCAATGTGGTATCAGTAGACAGTAGCTCAAGTTCTCTTCCTTTCCCGTGTCTTGGTGATGGAGGACTTGAAAGGCTCAGCAGAATCATAGGAGAATCAAGGCTGCCACCAGTTGCATGAAGGCTGCCTCATACTTTTCAGTTATTGAACAGCTTCTATAGAATCATAGAATATCAGGGTTGGAAGGGACCTCAGGAGGTCATCTAGTCCAAACCCTGCTCAAAGCAGGACCAATCCCCAACAAAATCATCCCAGCCAGGGCTTTGTTAAGCCTGACCTTAAAAACCTCTAAGGAAGGAGATTCAACCATCTCCCCAGGTAATGCATTCCAGTGCTTCACCACCCTTCTAGTGAAAAAGTTTTTCCTAATATCCAACCTAAACGTCCCCCACTGCAACTTGAGACCATTGTTCCTTGTTCTGTCATCTTCTACCACTGAGAACACTCTAGATCCATCCTCTTTGGAACCCCCTTTCAGGTAGTTGAAAGCAGCTATCAAATCCCCCCATTCTTCTCTTCTGCAGACTAAACAATCCCAGTTCCCTCAGCCTCTCCTCATAAGTCATGTGCTCTAGCCCCCAATCATTTTCATTGCCCTCTGCTGGACTCTTTCCAATTTTTCCACATCCTTCTTGTAGTGTGGGGCCCAAAACTGGACCCAGTACTCCAGATGAGGCCTCACCAATGTCGAATAGAGGGTAATAATCACATCCCTCGATCAGCTGGCAATGCCCCTCCTTATACACAGGGCTGGCTCTACAGTTTTGGCCTCCCCAAGCAGTGAAAAAACCTGCCGCCGTGGACAGCAAAGGGGAGAAGCTGCCGCCGATCTGCTGCCGCCGAATTGCTGCCATGGCCGGAGGAACAGCCGTCCCTTTCGAACTGCCGCCGCAAGCACCTGCTTGGAACGCTGGTGCCTGGAGCTGCTCCTGCTTATATAGCCAATATGTCATTAGCCTTCTTGGCAACAAGGGCACACTGTTGACTCATAACAAGGGCACACTCCTGCTGCAGGGCTACTTGACTGCAAGCAGGGGGAACAGCTACTGAAAGAGCTATTCTGCTATTGCTGTGTCCCAGCAATGCTTAGCACTCAACTCAATACCGCGTCCCATGTCTAGGAAATTGGTTAGGAAGGTCTTAGTTTTGATATGTCTTTCGAGGGTCCCCTGCCAATATAGGGCCTGAATCCAGCTTGCTGGCCTCACTGACCAATACAAACAAAGATCAAACCGCATGCAGTGACCAGGACGGCAGCAGACATTCCTATTACAAGCTTGGTGACAAGGACACTGAGTGTGTTCAGTTCAGTAGGGGAGCCTTAAAGTAAAATAGGGGCTGTCATGTGGTATTGTGTACTGCATCTTTAAAATTACATATGCACGGCCAGCATCAAGGTGCCTCCCACTGAGAAAAGGCTTTAGATGCAGGCACACAGACAAAGGAGTTCTGCTCCTTGTTGAGCTCTGGGGCTGACATGCTATTCCAGCTCTGGCAATAAAGTGTCATTTATTTAAATCTCTCAGCTGCGTTCTTACTGATCCTACCTGAGTTCCAGTGACTGCAACAGGGAGTGATCCTGGAGGCAACCCCCAGAGCATCAGAGAACATGATGAAGATGAACCTTATCACAGGTAGTCAGTTGTTGCTGTGTTGTCTTGTTTTAGGAGTTCCTCTTCGCAGGAAAACTGTTTGAAATATGTAACATCACTTTCTCTGTAAAGCATGTTGTTCAGGTGCACCTGGATTGTTTCTTGTGTGGGGGTCAAGGGGGTTGAATTTGCACAGTTGCCAGGTGGCTGGGTGCAGCATTGTATGATGTGGTTGGATGTTTGAAATTATAATCTAGTTTCTTTGCTCTTCTAGATGGCGCGTGTCATTTTGCAACTCTTTTAGTCCAAGTGCAATTGGAAATGAAAGTTTTGCATGAGAGTTTCTCTCACAAACCCATCAGCATCTGTGCCCCGCAGCCTGTGGCCAGTGTTGTGGAAAATGCAGCTCAGGAGGACAGCTCCGCTCTGCAGATTGTCCTCTGCAGTCAAAGTAGGGCCTGCTTGATGACATTTGACATTGTGGGGTCTTGGTGCTTTAATGCAATGAAGCAGCAGCTTCTGCCAATTTCATCCCAGTACTATGTGCCACTTTGAACCTCTAACTATAAGTAATTGGAGGGCTGGATCACTTCTAGCGGTCAGTTAAGAGGATGCTAGGAGACATCTCTGTTAGCATTCTGGTGCATAAAGCACACATGGGCATGGGAGCTGAGGGGGTTGTTTGCATGTGATGCATTTCAAAATGTACAGAATTATTGGAAGTTCCTTCGGTATCTTTTGTAGAAATGACAAGAAAAGAGATGGAGGGGGTTTCCCTCCCTTTCAACAATTCTGAACATTTGTTCTCCAAGTCAGAAAGATGTTCCTTTTCATATAAAGTCCCTCTTTGTTGAAGAGGGTCCTCACTCTTAGAGATACATTTGTCCATGTATTAGACCAGTGGTCCCCAACCTTTCTGATAGTACATTGCTATTCCCAACAGACTCTCGCGAGCAGGCGGTTCTCAGGTGGTTGCGTTCACCGGCGGCATTTCTGTGGCGCGGTGTCCTGCGGGCGCACACAACTGCGGCCACGGGCACCGCGTTGGGGACCCCTGTATTAGACCTTTCTGATCAGCTCCACCGAGCAATAACGTCAGCTGGTGTAAATTGGTGAGGTGCTCATGATTTCAGCAGAGCTGCACCAATTTATACTAGCTGAGGATTTGGCACGATGTACTCAATTAAATGTTGCCCAAAAGAAATTTTCTGGCTACTCCACCCCTCATGCATCCCTGGAGATTCTTATTTAATTAGCTAATGTATTTAGGTGCTATGAGGCAGTTCTTCCTCTTCTCTGCCCTGTAATGCTGCCCTTCAGAAACCCCTAGGCAGACTACAAAGCCTCTGTATCCAAAGGTACATCAGGTGTTTCGCAACAAACTAAGGTGCCATGTCCTAACTTCTCATACTCACTCAGCTACATGACAGCCTGCGGGCAGAGAGGCTAGTGGAGGTTGGACATGAATTTCACAGTCTGTCACATGTCACTTCAGTCTGTGCAAATGCAACTGCCTAGTAAATAAAACGCTGCTGCTGAATTAGGATCAAAATCCAATGTGTGGTCAGAGTTCACAGGATTTGACAATAATCACAAAGAAATCTTTCCTACCAGAGCACTGTCTCCCCATGCAGATCTGTACATGCAGCTGCAGATCACCGGAGGAAAGGGAGGCAATGCTAAAGAAGAGAAGACACTCTCGCTACAGCTCAGCAATTTTTTTCACCTTTTGTTCTCTATATACGTTTCCTTCTTTTTTGTCTCCATAAAAAGGTGGCAAATGTTGCTGTTGCTCTTCAGCCTCACAGCGATGAGGAGGAGGAGAAGGTGACTTGCTCCTTGAGGAAAGCATCAGGCAAGCTCTCCTGCCACCTCCTCTCCCACTCTTTGGGTGATATTAACAAGATCCCGGGGCCCAGCACAGTTGACTGTGTGGAAAGAGCGGAGACACCACCATGAGGCAGGAAGAGCGCAACACCTCCACTACCGCCATCAATTTAGCTGCCATCTACAACCTCCACAGTGGGGACTTCACCTCCTTCCGAAATTTCTCCTTCCCATTCAATTTTAGTTACAGCGATTACGACTTGCCCCTGGACAGTGAGGATGATGTGACCAAGACCCGCACCTTCTTCGCAGCCAAGATTGTGATTGGGGTGGCACTTATCGGCATCATGCTGGTCTGTGGAATTGGCAACTTTATCTTCATCGCTGCCCTGGCCCGCTACAAGAAGCTGCGCAACCTCACCAACCTGCTGATTGCCAACCTGGCCATCTCAGACTTCATCGTGGCCATTGTCTGCTGTCCCTTTGAGATGGACTACTATGTTGTGCGGCAGCTGTCCTGGGAGCACGGCCATGTGCTCTGTGGCTCTGTCAATTACTTACGTACCGTCTCCCTGTATGTCTCTACCAATGCTCTCCTGGCTATAGCCGTAGACAGGTAAGCAGGGGAAATGGATGGTTTGATTTATACAGGGAGAGGAAACCAGGGATCCCTGTCCCTCTCAATGGCCGAGATTTTCAACTGTTGGTGCCACCTAAATAAGTGGCTTAATGTTTAGAGGTGCTGAGCACCTATGGGCCCTGTTGATGTCCAGCAGATTTGTAGAAATCAGGCCACTTAAAAGCTTGATCCTGGGAGGTGCTAAGCAGAGGTCAGGAATTCTTTGATGAAATGTTGGGAATGTTTTGGGTTTTTTTTGTCAATTTTTAGGAAAACTTCCTCAGGTCCAGGATGGAATTTTGGAGAACAGAACCATCCCAGAATTGCCAAAAGCCTACTCCTTAGGGCACTCATGTGAGAGACCCAAGTTCAAGTCCCTGCTCTACCTGATTTAAAGCAGGGGACTTAAACCTGGATCTTCCATATCCAAGGTGAGAGCCCTAGCCACTGATCTATACAGTCACTTTCTCTCAGTCTCCTCTGTTGAAGCTGTTCCACTTTTCATACATAATTATATATTCATTGGGCCAGAGAGAGACTTACTCTGTAGTCCACTGGTTAGGGTACTCACCTGGTGATCACTGGGCTTTTGGCTATGTGGGGTCTTGGTCTCTCCTATAAAGTATTTTGAAACATCTAGTTTTCATTCTGATGTGGAAAGAAAATGAATGGCAGCACTTCAAAAAATGTTATGAACCAGAATTCTTGTTTTCCAGCCAGCCCTATTGAGAACCCTCCCCTGACTCAGCAAGCACTTGGCAGCACTAAGCTGGACATTTAAATATAGAATTAGGTGCTAAGCTTTAGGCATCCAAAAATCTTCTCTCTGGGTCTAAATCATCAATAACTCCCTTTCCTCTCCTATTTATTTATTTCCATGGTTGGCACCAAATATTTTCCCAGGCAAAGGACTATATCAAGGTCCTACAGGAACCCATGCGGACATCAAACCAGAGACTCTTTCATTTTTCAAGCCGTTATGAAAATGACACCTAGTTTAAGCCCTAGTTCCATTAAAGGAGCCTCTGCAAATTCAGTTCTGAGACCAGGGGTGCCTCACAATGCCCAGATGCCACACAATTTGCTTCACTTTGCATCCCTGAGACCTTTGTATGGAGTTTCTCTCCCTGTAGGAATTTTTAAAGTATAACCACTGACTTCACATTGGGTGGCTACTGCTCTTGCCTGCCATTTTTTGTTTTATTGGTCCTGTGCACCACTGACTCAGATACCTGGACCCAGCTTGACACCAAAGTTAAGTCTGTCACAATTGACCCGTGGAAGGCAAGTCAGAAAAGATTGTTTCCAAAGAGAAAGATCACACAACACAAATCATTCCCTACACCACAGTGCCACATGACTAGCTTTGAAGACTTACAACAGCTCAGTGTATTAGTATTATTGTTCTTTCCCCTTAATATTTGCAATTTATCCTGTTTCCTTTCTATGCCATTTTAAGTTATAATCTCAGTTATGCAGTTTGGGGGCCTGATTCTCCTCTCATACCAATTTAATACTGATTTAACTCCACTGACTGTTGTGTAGATACAGCCTCCACTGAAATCAATGAGAGTATTTCTACTAGCTCCAGTGGGAATTGGGTCAAGCCTTTTCACTGGCTTAAGTAGGAGAAGAACCAGCCCCTATTAACCAGCTCTTCAGCTGGTGTAAACTGACATAGCTCCAGTGTAGTCTGTGTGAACCAGTTCAGGAGTTGGCTTTATGTCTTTGTTTTGAGCTTATTACTGTTTTCTATTTGATTTAATTGTTCTTAGATAGTAATGAATGGTTTGGACAGACCTGTTCAGTCACCTCCTCTGTCCCACCACCTCACACAAAGTTGTTCCCAAACAGACAGTAGGAGGTACTTGTCATCAAGCCTTGTGCCTGCCAAAAGCATAGAGAAGATTTTCCAGCATCTCTCCCAGTCCATCTACTAAAATGATCCTGGAAAAATATTTTTAAAAAGTTATTGCAAAACCAAGCCACAAAGTTTATATAAATCCATATTCAATTTTAAAGCCTAAGTGTTCTCTATTTTTGTAAGAGGGTGACTTTTTTTAAAAAATTGCTAAAAGCTCCTTTTGCCCAATAGCAATCAATTAAAACCCCTGTGGTTATTTCTTCGATCAGGCAAATGTCTATAATTCATTCACATCTCTTTTGCTCAAAATGGTTAACTGAAGAAGAAGAAATTGCTAACATTCTGTTTGTCTGAGAGCTTGAGTAATCATGTGATAAGCAAGCTTAAGATGCACTATTTAAAAAGATATTTCAGGAAAATATTTTTGCAGTAAGGTACTATAAAGTAGAAACATTCATATCCTTAGTATTCTTTATTTTTGGAACAAAGTTCTGGAGATTTGGCAATACAGTATGTTGACCTCTCCATTTTTTCTGGCCAACATTTTGAGCCCATCCTGCATCCCTGGGACACTCTAGATGGGAATAATTCATATATATTATGATGAGCTGAGACATGTCAAGGCAGTTTCGTGCAACTCAACTGGTGCAATGCTGCCCTAAAGGCAACTTAGCTGGCCACTGGCAGATTTCCCCTAACACAGAAGGATCCTCAGGTAATGTAGAGGTTTCAGAGTAGCAGCCGTGTTAGTCTGTATTCGCAAAAAAGAAAAGGAGTACTTGTGGCACCTTAGAGACTAACAAATTTATTTGAGCTTAAGCACGAAAGCTTATGCTCAAATAAATTTGTTAGTCTCTAAGGTGCCACAAGTACTCCTTTTCTTTTTTTCAGGTAATGTAGAGCTGCCACAGCTGCGCCTATGTTCCACTAACTCCCCAGCCACAGCCAGTGCAGGGGATATGGCTGGGGAATGGCGAGAGCATTCTTGTAACTGCACAATCTCCAGCTTTCATAATGGCAGCCATGATCACTTAGTGCAATTTAGAGCAGCCTGAAGAGTGCTCTACCATGTGCAAGGAGATGGTATTAGGGCAGAGAAGCCCCAGGATCGATGGACAGGAAGGTTGCTTAAGTCACCTTTGTACCTATGCCTCCTTAGTTCTGCCAAACACTTCTCAACCAGTACTAAGAAGCTGGGCTGGTGTATTCTTCTGTTTTACTGGCATTTATTTAAAATGGGGAACTTTTCACTTGGTGAAAAGAGAAGCAGCACTCAGTTAATAATAAAAATATATACAGTTGTCCGTTCCATTGCACTGGTATGGGGATGACTTCTTTTGCCATTCCACGGGATCTTGTCTGTACCAAGAAGATCTTTGAGGTGTGCATTTGACCCTAGATGGGGCACCCAAGTAGCTTGACTGACATTTCATTTATTTATGAATGAGTGATCCAATAATATATAATATACAGGCATAAAATCCTTCTAATGAATGATAAATTGCACTATTTTAAACAGTTGTTACACCTTGATGTGGAATACAAAACTACAGATAGCTTGGGAGGGTAGACACTTTTTGTGAGTACATTTGATCAAAATGTTCTTTATGTGGAAAAGAAGGTTCAAATCTTCTTGTGCTAAATTGTGCCCTCAATTAAGCAGAATTCCCCATCAAGATCAGAGTGAAAACAGGTGGTATAATATGGCCCCTTGTGCCTTTTTAACTTAATTGAGTCAATAGCAATTGATTCATCTTGCATATAAAATACTAAGATTTCTCCTTAGCTTTTGTTAACTGCTGCGTGGTAAATGGCAGCAGCAAATTGATTGCAGTCTTGTAATAATTGATGAGTGCAAGCAGCTGTTGTCATGGAAAGTAATATGGCAGCTAAATGGTCATAGAAAATTTATGCTCCTATTACCAATAGTCTCTTGCTACACACTAAACAAAAATCCACATTAGAGTAAACTGCCAGGATTTATATATAAAACCCTTTATCAATTATATGAAAACATCCTGAGATGTAAATATTTAAAAGCATCGGTATGTCTGATTTCAATTCAAACCTTTATTGCCTTATAAAATATTTGTGTTTCCATTATTTTAAATATCTTTACACAGAGATTGAATGGTAGTAATTGTACCTTCCCTAATCCTACACATTCAAGTATTTCTCAGCCAAGGAATGTATTTTCCTCCTTTGTCCTCTAAGGATGTATTACTGTGTGCTTTCAAGTCTCACACAAATATATGTGCATCTAGTCCATCTAAGAACAACACAGATAAGTCACTGTGTACTGTATCTGTGTCACCGACTAACCCTTAAAAGATGTTTACAGCTTCTTTTCATCCTGTATCTCATAACTTGGGATCAGGGTTAAAGAAACAATGTTTCCATATTGATAGGAAGTTAAGCCATGATTTTTCAAAAACAGGAGCCTAAAATGTAGGCTCCTAAATCCATACTTAGGCACCTAAATAGACAGCCAGATTTTCAAAGTGCTGAGCAATAACAAGATGGCCATACTTCTGGAAGTTTAGCCACTCAGTCAGATGCTTATTTATGGATTTAGGAGCCTAAGTTTAGGCTGCTTCATTTTTTACTTATTTTCATCTCTTTTTCCCTCAAGAAAGGAAATATCTGTCAAGTTCTCCATTTTTAAAACAATGAAAATTTTTGTCCCCTCCCCAGTAAATTACCCTGTTTGGATTCAGAAATGTACTTTAGTTAATAAGCTTTCCTGACTTTGTTCTGAGTGTGTTATTTATCTTTTGTAGGTATCTGGCCATTGTCCACCCACTCAAACCACGAATGAATTATCAAACAGCTACTTTCCTAATTGCTTTGGTCTGGATAGTCTCCATACTCATTGCGATACCATCTGCATATTTTGCAACTGAAACTGTAATATTCATAGTAAAAAATCAGGAGAAAATTTTTTGTGGCCAGATTTGGCCAGTTGACCAGCAAATGTATTATAAATCCTACTTCCTCTTCATCTTTGGCATTGAATTTGTTGGACCCGTAATTACAATGACCCTGTGTTATGCCAAGATTTCCAGAGAGCTTTGGTTTAAAACTGTCCCAGGGTTCCAGACAGAACAGATCAGAAAGAGGCTCCGGTGCAGAAGAAAAACAGTCATGGTACTTATGTGTATCCTAACAGTTTATGTCCTCTGCTGGGCCCCATTCTATGGATTCACAATCGTCCGTGACTTTTTCCCCACAGTCTTTGTGAAAGAGAAGCATTACCTTACAGCCTTTTACATAGTTGAGTGCATTGCCATGAGCAATAGCATGATCAACACTATGTGCTTTGTAACTGTAAAGAATAACACCATGAAGTATTTGAAGAAGATCATGTTGCTTAGGTGGAGATCTACATATAATGGCAGCAAATCGAGTGTAGATTTAGACATTAAAACTAGTGCGATGCCTGTCACAGAAGAGGTAGACTGCATAAAATTAAAGTAATTTCTTGTGGTTCTATTGTCATGACATATGTATTCCGTGGGGGGAGAGGGGTTGCCTCAGAAAATTCTCTTTTTCTGTGATGCTATCTAGTAATGGAGAGAACACTGGACTATGAGTCAGTAGACCATGGCTCTATTCCTGACTATTCCAGTGACCTTCTGTCCCAACGCTCTTTGCCTCAGTTTCCCCATCTGTAAAACTGGAACAGTGACACTTCTCTTTTGTAAATCCCTTTGTGATTTAGGAATGGCAAGTGCTATATAAGAACAAGGTTGTATTGTCTGGGTCTGAAATTCCCCCGTCTCTCCTAGCAATGATGCTGAAAATTCCCTCCATTTCCCCTTAATTCTGGGTGTGACCTTTGACCTCTTCCAGCCCATAACCCTTGCCTTTAAGGCGCGCATCCTTCCCCACACACATCCTCTCCACCTTGGTAAGCTGGGAAGCAAGACTTTACTGCTTTATGGTACTCCTTATCCTCTCAAAATGTCCGGACTCCTTCAAGTGCCTAAGCACCTAGCAACCTGCTGTCATTTCAACCCCACACAGCCTCCTGATCCACAGCATAGCCTCTTGCCACCAGGCCCGTTTTCTACCATTTCCTGCTCTAGCAAAGACCCTGAGTCATTTACTGTGGCATCCTGTATAGAACACTTTGATCTCATCCCCCTTTGTACATTTATGCAGAATGTTACTTTGCTCTTGTGTACCTAAAAACGGAATGGCTCCATTTTCCCGCTGGCACGGAGGAGTTCTTTCTCGCCTGCTTAGGGCCAGATTCTGTCACCCTCGCTGATGCTATGACCATGATACTCCAAGAGCAGGCCCATTCATTTCAATAGGACTACTTTGTGAGTAAGGAGCTATTTAGTGGTTAAAATTCACCCTTGTGCACATTGCCTAGCCATCCCTTAAATTCCAGTATGCCCTTAAAATAGGGTTTGAGTGGGACATATATCATGTATAGGGCTTGTGCTGGCCCTTTGCAAAAGGGTGAATTTCACCCACGGTGAGTAAGGGAGATAGAAACTGTCCCTCTATGAACCTGTCACTGATTTGCTGTTTGACTTTCACTTGTTATCTGTGTAAATGTAGCAAAATCATGCACCATGCAGCATGTCCAGATGAATTCTGTGTGTTCTTCTTTAATTCCATCTTTATCATTCAGTTTTTGTATAGCACAAGGATCGGTGTATCTTTTAATTAGTAACTGTGATTATACAGATAATGTCAGTGAAGTACATTCATTTAAGCCCCAGTCATTACACTTCATGAATTTTCATGTATTGAAATCAAGGCTTTGCTACTGAGCTGCAGAATGCTTGTCTTTTTTGTGTGATTGATACTGCCTCCCTTTGAAGTAAACTGCTTTTGTAAATATTTGTGAATTTAAAGTGAACAGAAATGTCTGTTACTTAATAAAACAATAAATGTAGGAATCCGAGCAGCATTCACAATTATTTTTAAGAAAATTGCTTTTCATACTCATTTTTTTTACATCAAAGAATGGACTAAAATGTCAATAATCCCATTTTGGTAGCAAAGATCAGTGCTGCTGGGATGGAGTGGAGCAGACCCAGAGGCCACTGCTGGAGGTCTCAGGGTCCTGCCACAACCATCCCAGGAAAGGAGCAGTTGAGCTAAATTCTCCAAGCTGCCTAGACAGATTGCACAGGAAGCAGTCAGTCAGTCTGGGGAAGACTTCAAGGGGCTAGCCAATCAGAGGGTTGCAGGATAGTATAAAAGGAGCTGCAGTGCAGACCAGAGTCTGTTCCTTGCTGGAGTAAGAGGATGGCAGATGGTGCTCTTTGCTGGCCAGAGAGAACTGCAGCACCACAGACAGCTCAGTGCTGGGAGGGTCTGGGGGAGCAAGAAAGATCTGGCTGGCTGCTAGGCGTGAACATAGAAGAGCTCTGAGGTAGGGCTGATGCATTGGTGAAGGCAGGGGCCAAGGGAAAGTGGCCCAAGGAACTGAAAGCAGTTTAGTTAGAGCCGTGGTTCTCAACTTATTTACCATTGTGGGCTACATATGTGGCCCACAATATATATACTATCTGTATTGCCCTGAGGATATCGATTGGGCCACAAGTGGCCTGTAGACCGTGTGTTGAGAACCACTGAGTTAGAGGGATCTGAAGGTGCATGGCAGCTATTCTTAGGGTCCCTGGGATGGGACCCAGAGTAATGGGTGGACCTGGGTCTCCCCCCAGTTAGAGAATGATAAATACCCAGAAAGGGATCTGAACTGTTAAGAGGACCAGCTGGAGAGCTGGGGCCAGAACAGACCAGAGTGAGCAAAAAGTATCCTGGAGGAAGCCCTGGGCATATTGCCTCCTACCAGGGCCAGGAGCACTTAAAGACTTGTTGGACTAATATCCCAGAAGGGGTCTGTTTGAATTGTGCTCCATATAGACTGTGAGTCACTCAGCTGGAGGGTTGAGTCACTGGAAACTACCAGAGAAACTGCCAGAAGGGGTCACCATAGACAGAGAAGTGGAGACACACCTGACCAGAAGCGGACACTAGCAAGAGATGGATGACAGGCCATTACAGATGTGAACAATTATGTCTAATGGAAGTAACATAGAATACAGAATTTAAGGCCAGAAGGGCTTAAGGTCATCTAATCTGACTTCCTGTGTCACAGGCCACTAATGCCCCCTAGCACCAACATACTAAACCCACCAACCAAAATTAGACCAAAGTATTACAGCCTAGAGGAGACTAAACTATTGTGTGCCACAGAGAGAATAGGAGGGACCAAGATCCTTGAGGCCCCTGCAATGGCAAGGAATTGATAAAATGAGACACCCATATAATCCTGGCAAGTGACACATGCCATGCTGCAGAGGAAGGCAAAAAATACCCAAGGTATTCAAATTCTCCTATAATTATCTGCACGTATTAAAGTCCGAGTATTATAGAGGGCTATACAGCCATGTTCACATGCTTTTAGTATGAAAACTTATTAAACACACTTTTTAGAGTACAGTTAATGGGTTAGAAATGTATTAAATCCATTTATTTCGCAGACCTGCATAGAAATCTGAAAGGTTGGGGATTGTGTACTAACAAACTAAAAAACCTGAGGGCTACCATATTATGTTTATAGAATCTGACTATAAGGCCAGAAGGAACAACCTGATCATCTAGTCCAGTGATATTCAGACCTCAATGGGTTCAGGAACCAAATTAGCAATCAGCATTACCCAAAAGAGCCACAGTAGAGTGAATTCATTGTTTCATTCACTATAGTACTATATATTCATATTTAAACAGAATGACAAAGGTAGTATTTAGGATTTTATATATATAATATTCTCACAGCAAAATGACCGAGCAAGTATAATTATTATCCTGATTGGTTAATAATTAAAATCACACTCTGTTTTAATGTCATGTGCTGCAAAGAGCCACAGGAAACACATTAAAGAGCCATTTGAAGCTCAAAAGCCTCAATCTGAGTATCACTGATCTAGTCTGACCTCCTGTATATCACAGGCCACCAACACCACCCTGCACCTGAACACTAGGCCCAACAACATCAGTGAATTCTGGCAGGAGTGCATCCCCTTTGAGTGGGCTCCAGGAACCTTCTACCAAGACTGCTAATGACACCTTTCTGGGATATTTGCACTGGAAACATTCCAGAAAATCCAAGCTGTGTCCATACTTACCCCGGTAAGAGGAGACACCATAGGAGGGGTAATTTAGAATCTCTGGTCCTGGCTCTTGAAGGTATTATTCAAGTGGTGCAATTCAGTCAGTCAGGGCTGGGGGAGGACACAAAAGCCAACTCCCAAATTCTGTATCCAATCCCTAACATAAATCAGAGCAGATGGAGTTGAAAAATTGGGTTACATCAGAAGCTTCAACCTTTACTGTGGAGTAGCTACAGTAGGACAGAGTAAGTTCTTAACCCATAATGGGACCAGTGTGGAATCCAAACAGTTATCTTGACAACAAATTTATACTGATTTCATTACTTAGGGCTTCTTTACATGTTGGGGTAACGAGTCACCCCTTACCACTGGGCATCCATGTTTAGTGTACCTTTAACCACTGAGCCAGAATGCTAGGACTGTGCCTTGAAGGCAATAAACCTGGTTGAGTGCCTTTGTCACCAAACTGTGCCTGTGGTCTTTCTTTGATTAACAGCGAGGTACACTGAATTAACAGGCTGCACTGGACATTGGAGCTCCAAGGACAGATGCACTGAACTGTGTTACCAAAGAAACAACATTCCAACCTTCTACACTTAAAGACATTAGGCACTCAACTCCTCTTGAAAGTCAGTGGTAGTTGGTTTCAGAGTAGCAGCCGTGTTAGTCTGTATTCGCAAAAAGAAAAGGAGTACTTGTGGCACCTTAGAGACTAACAAATTTATTAGAGCATAAGCTTTCGTGAGCTACAGCTCACTTCATCGGATGCATTTGGTGGAAAAAACAGAGGAGAGATTTATATACACACACACAGAGAACATGAAACAATGGGTTTATCATACACACTGTAAGGAGAGTGATCACTTAAGATAAGCCATCACCAACAGCAGGGGGGGGAAGGAGGAAAACCTTTCATGGTGACAAGCAGGTAGGCTAATTCCAGCAGTTAACAAGAATATCAGAGGAACAGTGGGGGGTGGGGTGGGAGGGAGAAATACCATGGGGAAATAGTTTTACTTTGTGTAGTTGGGTGCCTTATTCCTATAAGCCCCTTTGAAGATCCAGCCTGGAAACTTTGCATACACTTAAGTTACGTTGCTTTACATTGACACACAAAATCTGGAAAGTTCAACTGGCCAAACATCTGTCTCTTTTATTTAATTCAACTCTTTAAACAGCTAACACTGTTGTAATATGGTTGTAATTCACAATGGGTGTAAATCTGTAGTGACTCCCTTTATTATAGTGGAGGTACTCTTGATTTACAATGGTGTAAATGTGAACAGAATCTGGCACAATCATATCTTTCCCTGCTCAAATTGTTGGTGTTTTTTCTAGCAATACTTCTTTGTATACAAAACACTCTACAGGCCAGAATAGAACTAAATTACTCAGACGATTTTTAAAAGGATAGTTCTGATTGCTTTTTCCATGAGAAGCCAGGCTGTGAATTTCTACAATGTAATATTGGATCTCGTGTCTTCATGCTACATACACTAAGGAAATCTCTATTTGGTGGAAGTAAAATTCAATCTATGCCAAATAAGTACAGCTGTCCAGTATCTCACATCACTGTTTTTATCTACATTGCCATACTTGTAATACATTTTTATATTACTGTACCCTCTGCAAAAAAGTGCCTAGTATAACACTTTGCGATCAGTCGTGCTGATTGGTGAGCTGAAAGTAATGTAAGATAACTGTAATATCCAATGATTCTCTCTCCCATTGGTGCAATTGTAAGGAAGATGATGGCACAGAA